>NC_040908.2:143975422-144282922 GCF_004126475.2 Phyllostomus discolor
GCCCTTAAGGCACAGGAAGGTAGAGAATAAGAAACCGAGAGAGGCAAGTGACCGGAGGCACGATTTGCATTCTACCTGCATTGGAAAGTAATGAAAATAAAGCCATGTGCTCGCAGCAGAGCTGTCACTTTCAATTGCTCCAAATTGTTTCGCTTGTCTCACAAAGTGCTTCAAACATATCAAATGCACTTGCTTTTCTGAAGACATATTCTCTAACAAGACTGGAAATTAATAGTGGTTTCTGAATTACTCTCAAACACACAAACTGACATCCTCCTCCCCCCACCCTTGCCCCTCACCACACGGGACACTTTTCCAAGATGACCTAACTCTAGGATGGCTAAAACGATTTAAAATAAACATCCAAAATAACCTCACCTCAGAGCTGACACGAGAAATAAAACACACATTCACTGAGACCTGAAATAACGGTCCGAAGTAAGGCTTAAAAAGAATAAATAAATTAACTCACTAAAAAAAAAGAAAAAAAAAGAGGAGGCTTTTCTTGCAATCACGCTCCACTCCACTTTCCCTTTGGGTTTCATATCTACTTTTGGGGCAGTTCTGGTTTGTTGGAATTGTTCCCACTTTAATTTATTCTAGCTAATTTTTAAAAAATTATTCAGTAGTGTACCAAAACATCAAAAAATCTTCAATGCACTCAGACGGCGTTAATTTCTTAAATTGCTGTAACTGGGGGTGACAAGGAAGCAGCTGCCTTAATTAAATAAATTTCAGGATGCCCTCCGACTTCGTCTGTCAAGACTTCTGGGAGTCAGCGATCACGCACGATGGGATGGAAGAACAGGACACACAGCAATTTCTTAACAGCAACTACATTAATTTTTTTTCCTCTTTGGGAATTGTGAAATTAAGTTTGGGGGTGATGAACAGTCCCTTTAAGGCTTCCGTCTTCTCCTTCCCTCTTCTCCCCTGACAACCCCTATCCTAGGTGTTCAGCCACTGCCTGAATGACCTGTGACAAAGAGAAAATGCAGACAGCAACAACCGGCTGGCCTCATTAAAATGTCCAGCGGGAGAACTCCGAAGATGAGGAAGGGCCGGGTGGGGAAGGCTGGGGTAATGGGATTGCTGTCCCCCCCACTCACGTCACAGAGAGGCAGGAAGGCTCAAAGGTGAACCTGATGTGCCGTGAGATCCACACAGACCTAGATTCCACACTTTCTGACTCTCAGGGCTTTCTATTCCTGAGTTCTACTCTAATCTGTCACTAGTGAATGCCACCTTTTTATTGTGGTAAAAAATACATAACATAAAATTCACCATTATAACCATCTTTAGTGTACAGTGCGGTGACATTAAGCACATTCACATTATTGCGCAACCATCACCACCTTCCATCTCTTTATCTTCATCTTCCTGAGCTGAAAACTGAAAGCCTGTGCCTTTTAAACACTAACTCCCCCTTCCTCCCTCCACTCAGCCCCTGGCAACCACCCTTCTCCTTTCTATCTCTATGAATTTGCTACTCTAGGTCCTTCACAGGTACTTCATGTAAACAGAGTCATACAACCGTTGTCTCTTTGTGTCTGGTTTATTTCACTCAGCCATGTTTTCAAGGTTCATCTCTGTTGTAACATGTAACAGGATTTTCTTCTTTTTAAGGCTGAATAATATTCCATTGTATGTATATAAATTTTGCTTATCGACTCATCTATTGATGGACACTTGGACTGCTTCCACCCTTTGGTTATTGTGAATAATGCTGCTGTGAACATAGATATAACAAAGTATGCCTGAGCTAACTTAACCTATAATCAAGCAATTTCTCCCTTCCCTAGGGTCACTATTATCATCTCTAAAATGATGACAGGGGGATAAGTAACTTCTTGATTACCCCATTTTCTACTAGCACATCATTTCTCCATGGACAACCCAGTATTTCACTAAGCTGGTTGCAGATAGCTATTAATCCAGCCAAAATTTAGGGTGATACAAAAGGAATACCTTTGGGTCAAGGTCAAAGGTTTTGCATTCCTTCCTGGCCCTGGGAATTCCAAACATGTACAGAAAATGGGACATGCTAGAGGATGCTGGCAAAGTTGCCTCTCCTCCTTGAGTTTCCTCCATGGGGAATTCACCCTGAGCAAAGACTCTTGATCCAGCTCGACCCGACAACCATTCATTGAGCACCTAGCCAGCACCAGGATCTGTGCTAGGTATTCACTGGCTTGCTCTAGGCATCCCTGAAACTGTTTTTCTTTGGAAGATACTAGGATGGCATGGCATGTTTTAAGAAGGGCTAGCTGTAGCGCAGTGTGACTTCAGAAGAACGAACAAAGTCACTGCGAAGGAAGAAGTGTAGGAAGCAGAAGAAACCTCCCCCCCAGCACCTTTGCCCATGTGTACTTGCCAGGCTGTTCCAGCCCTCCTTCCAGTCAGGATTTAAATATCTACAGAGCCTGCTTGGCAAAGCAATCTTGAGAGCCCCTTTACATTTCAGCCTGGCTGCTGGCTTCCCAAGCCATCCTCTCCCTACAGAAGTGCCCAAAGGCACAGGCAGGAGCACCTTCTGACCCACACTCCCACGGAAAACACGCAGCCCGATTAGTTTGCCAAGACTGTCGAGACCCCAACGGCCACGTGGAGCTCCAGTCTAAAATGACTTTTTAGTCCCAGTTTCCTTCCCTTCGCTGTTGGTTCCCTGAATATTTTTCTTTATATCCTTACATCCAAGAGTACTCTATCCAGCAAAGCTATATTTAGAATGGGAGGGCAGATAAAGTGCTTCCCAGATAAGGTCAAGTTAAAGGAGGTTCATCTTCATCAAGCCCTTATTAGAGGAAACGTTAAAGGGACCTTATCTAAGAAAAAGAAATGATCAAAAATATGAACAGTTAAATGGCAACAAACTCACAACTATCAACAACTGAACCTAAAAACAAAAACAAAAACAAACTAAGCAATTGACTGGAACAGGAACAGAATCACAGAAATGGAGATGACATGGAGGGTTATCAGTAGGAAGGGGGCCAGGAGAGAATGAGGGAAAAGGTACAGGGATTAAGAAGTATAATTGGTAGGTACAAAACAGACAGGGGGAGGTTAAGAACAGTATAGGAAAAGGAGAAGCCAAAGAACTTACATGTACGACCCATGGACATGAACTAAGGGGTGGGGAAGGGCGGATGCTGGTGGGAGGGCAGTGCAGGGTGGAGGGGAATAAAGGGGAAAAAATAAAAAATAAATAAAATAACTTTTTATGCCCAAGCTGCTGATTTCTCTGAAAACAGCGATGCATAATAGAAATGCAGACATTTAACTCAAGTGCTTTCTGTAGTGAGTTGGTGCTTGTGTTCGGAGTAGCAGAGCAGTCCCAAAGTTAACATACTGTGTTTCCTAGCAGGGACGGAGGGAAAGAGGGAAAGAACAGCTGTGGAAAACAACAGGTCACTGGACTTGGTAATTTTAAGAGAACATTAGATTTGTACTCTATGACCTGGGCTGTGTAAGCACAGGGTCCTTCTAGGTGGACAGGCAACGCTCTTCAGGTGAGCTCCCCCTGCCTCAGAGTGCCTGGCATCAAGTCCTATCAGTATGTGACAGTGTCCAGTGGACCCCGAACCATCGTCCTGGGCTGCAGCATGCCGTGGAATTTCACACAAGTTCAGAACTTCTGACAGTGCGATTTGATAAAAATCCCAAACCCACAGTAGCCTGTTCTGTGGGCAAACGATTCATTTTAGATTCACCTCCTTGTCGTGTTAGTGCAGAGGTCATCTAACAAGGAGGCCTAATTAATCAAACTGTCAGAGGCAATGAGGAGGAGCATGTTAATAGGACTTTTATTTCACCCAGAAAAGCGGCGGCCTGACAGGGGCCAGAAAATATGGCCTGGATGTTGCTGTTTATTAGCAATGCGGAGATCAGTGGTAATAGGAGCCAAGCAGTGTGTGGTTGATAAAGTGCAGGGTGTCAAGAAGCAGCAGCAACTCGAAATTAGACTGACAAGACCCAGTACTCAGTGGATATTGATAGCTGATAAATAGGAAGCCCAGGACAGAGGGGCACTTCGGAGAGGGTGCCGCAGCCAAAGAGGGCTCTGAGCAGTTAGGCAGGGGCAGGGGGCAGAAGGCAGAGCACGGATTCTGTCCTCTGCTGAGAGCTCAAAGGGTTTAGCTTCCCAAGGGATCATGACCCGTGCCACTGGTACTCCTTCAAAGGCTGCTTGCACCCGCCCCTGTGCCGAGTGCTGCAGTACAAAGGTGCACACGCCGCCACCCTGCCCTCTAAAGCTATCCTTAGGTTGGGGAGCACACCCCCTTAACATATGAAGAAAGCAAAAGAAAAAATTCTTACTTACACCAAAACCCAAAATTTGGCCATGTCAGGGGTTCACAGAAGGGACGCCCACTGAGGAACATGGTCAGAGGGGAACCCTGGATACAGAACCCTCTGTCTGCTGTCACCGTCTACTACTACTGATGGAGTGTGCTTCCAGAGGTGAATGAGCATCACTTGGGGGGAGAATGAGACAAATCACAAGGGCACCATTTTCATAACAGCGATTCCCAGTGGAGGACTGGAGCATGTCTTCATGCCATTCACACTCAAACCCATCTTAGGCTTCTGCAGCCACGTCCTGGTTGCTAATGAGGGAGCCACGGTGCAGAGGAATCAGCCAGCAAAGGAATCAACAGCCGCCGGGGTGGGTGAGGCTCTCGGATGGGAGTTCCTTCCATAAACCTGGCACCGATGCCGGGCACCCTCCGGGCAGTCTCTTTCCCGACCTCTGGGCAGACGCCCAGGCTTATGATTGTTTCATGGGTTCCACTGATGGTCACGATGCACACTAAAGTTTAACAGCTTTATTATACACAGATCCTTACAGCGGACTTTAGTGAGCCTGCTGCTATGCACCCAGTTTGATCTATAAGGAAATGGACAAGCCACTTTAGACAACGTTCTTCCACAAGGATGAAATGCAAAGGGCTAACTTACATACTTGTGGAAGGCATCCCCTGACAGCCCAGAGGGGCATTTCCCCACCATTTTTTTAAATCCCCTTTCTGTGTTTCCTTCATAGCACTTGTTCTATTTCCTAACTGCTTTTGTTTTACGCATCTGTTTACTTGCTTGCTCTTCAGTCTTCTATCACAGCAGCAACTGTGTTTATTTCATGCCGTGTGTGTGTGTGTGTGTGTGTGTGTGTGTGTGTATGCCTAATATACATCTATTGCCAAGCACAGAGCCTGGCAATGTAGCAGATACTCCACAAACTTTTGTGGAATGAACGAATGAATGAATGAATGAACCTAAGTACAGCTAAAAATAATCAGGATATCATGAATCTTAAAGTTCTACTATGTTTTCAATATAATTTCATTACTTCACCCCAAAATACTCATATTCATTAAACATCTATTTACTGCCAGAGCTCCAGTTAACTTTCAACTTTGACCCTGCGCTCACGGGGCCCTACAGTCTCACTCCTCTAGACCAGAATAAACAGTAAATATAATGACTTAAACACTATCAGCAATAACAGGCGTGTTAAATTGGTCCTGTATATCAAGCTGCACAGAGTAATTTGTACATATTATGCTCACAACTATTGTATAAATTGCATGTTGTTATGGGTCCCATTTATCTTTACAGATAAAGATCTGAGCTCTGAAGAGGTGATGTAACCTGCCAATTACCACCTGTGGGCAAATCCAAAGCCTGGATTTGTAGGATCAGCAACAGAGCTTACGCCCAGGTGTTTCTAAAGCACCCAAACAACAGACACAGAAAAACAATAGCGACATATGCGAAGGTCCCTGGACCCTCCTCCGCACCCAGGTTTTGCAGCCAACATATTAACGGCATATGTCTTAATGGGTTTTTCAGTTTGCAAGGAATTTCCACATAAAATGACACATTTCACCCTGAAGAAACTCTCTCAAAGGGAAGAGAGAACTACAGTATTAGCCCCCTTTCCCAGGAGAGGTAGCGGGCTCAGGGGAAGTCTGGCTCAGCACCACACGGCTGGTAAGCAGCAGAGTCCTGAACTTGGTCTCGTAGTTCTCTGGCTTCTTAGGATCGTTTCAATTTTTGCATGTAAAGGATTCATCAAGTATCCCAGTGGATCCTTGGAAAATAATCCGTGGGTGGCACAGTGCCGTGAGACAGGAGAGTAGCAGCTTGACACAACAGCAAGAGTCACTGGGGGTCTTCGCCCCAGGCTCACCACTAACTAGCTGTGGGCACCGGAGCAAACAAAGCCCTTCCCTCTCTGGGCCTGGCTTCTTCCCTTGTGAAGATGAAGATGGGGGCCTTGACCACGTGATCTATAAAGTTACTTTGCAACTCTGACACTCAGTGGGGAGATGCATTACTCCTAGTTTCTCTCTCCTTTTTGGCTTCCTTTCTTCATCTTTCAGCTGCTTTTACGACATTTGGGAATTAGATGTGACAAAGCTTGGCCCCCTCCGTGATGGAGGACGTTGCCTATCGGCTGTTAGAGACGCAGCTCCCACGGCTGGCCGGACCCACGTGCAGCAGGGAGAGGGGTGGTCTTTGCCAGCAGGTAGCATTTGTTAGGATGAATAATGGAGAGTCCGAATGTCCAACATTCTCCTATTTATCATTCAGACCGGGCTGATTCAGAAACTTTGCTGCTGAGGAATCTTTATCTTAGGAGCAGAAATTGAGTCTCTTTAGAATCTTATCAGGAACCTCCCACCCCCAGCCCACCCAATACTCCGTGGGAGATGCTATTTTCCTGTTAAAAGAAGCCTATTTCCACAACTGTCTGCTTAACTTTCACCATTTTCATGTGTTCCAACAACGTTAGAGGGACTTTCAAAAGAATATAGTGCTTTCTGCAGTGGGCCTCGTTATCACAGAATTTGAAGGGGTGGGGATGGGATTTTTTTTTTTTTTAAATCTCCCCGACTGACACAGCCTGCAGGGAGGGAGGTTCAGACAGAGCTCTGGAGGCAGGAGACCTGTGCCCTAGTTCCCACTCTCCACGTAACCCGATCCATCTCCATCATTGGCAGGTCCTTTAACCTTGATTTCCTAAATTGAGAATGGAATCACACCAATTAAGCGGGCCTCCAAGGACCAGGGAGTCGAATGGAGCCGTGAGTTCCCACTTCCTGCCTCTTCTCCTTCTGTCCTCTCTGCTCATTTAATGCTGCCTCAAACCACCTCAATGGGTCACTACAGAATAAAAGCAGAAATCACACTGTTTGACATCTCTGCTTAAAAATCTTCAAGGGCTTTTCACTGCCCGAGAATAAACCCCAAATCCTTGAGCTCCTCACAGAGCCCTGGCCTGCACCTAGTGCTCTGGCTGCACTGACGCCTGGTTGCCCTTTACCCTTCCACTCCAGTCTCCCTGATCTTGTTATTTTCTGTTCTGAGGTCCTCCTCTCTCCAGCACTGCCAAGTGGCCAGAGTTGAGTCATCCTTCAAGATCTGGCTTAAACATGACCCTGTCCGGGGGTGTATGGAGCGGTTCTGGTCCATCTTGTAGTATGAACACCTTCTCCCCCATACACACTCCATGGGGGCCTTTATTCGGGCAGTTTCAGCAGTACTGTAATTAATGATGTTCGGTGTCTTCCCTCTCCCCTCAGTATTTCCCTTGGGGTCCCTGCATCAGAATGACCCAAAGTGCCTGTTAGAAATGAAGACTCCTGGGTCGCACTCAAACTCACCGAATTATGACCTCTGGAGGTGGGTATGACTTGTGCGTGCGGAAATGAGAATCCCTTCTCTAGAGTGTGACCTCTCGGGGGGTGGGGGTGGGAATCACACCTGATTTGCTGCCTGTCTCCAGAGCTGAGCACCAGACCTGGTCCACAGAAGGCACTCAGTGAACATTTTGGGAGGAACGAAGAGCGTATGCCCTTAGGACCCAGGCAAGTGAAGTTCTTGTTCTGAGGGTCTGACTCAAAGATGAGCTGCCATAGGACATCACTTTGGCGGTGTGGGGCTACACAAAGAGCTAAGAGAGTATGGCCGTGTGTCTTGGCCAGCAGTATCCTGTGTGACTCTGCACGAAGCACTGTGGGAACCTACACCAGCGGGTTCTGACGAAGAAGGGCCCTGTGGGGTGGCCGAGGATGAAGACGTGGCAGAGGACACCCTCCCGGCTGAGGATTCCCAGCAGACACGGCCCCTCGTCCAGGTGTGACTTCCTGGTGAAGTCAGTAGGCACTGCTTGCAAGGGCGCACTGCCCAGTTCCAAGCTGTGGGCTCTGAAGGGAAACGCAGCCTTTGTCATTTAATTTCTTTAATTTCTTTCCTACTCAAAACATTAAATAAATATAAGAGCAGCTGCAACTAAGCCTATAATGACAACCAAACAGAAACAATGGATTCCCCAGGACCTTTTTTCACTGCACAGAGAATGTGGGGTCCAAGCCTAGAGTGGGTAGGTGCCCTGTTGCATCCAGCTGAGGCTCAGCCTGGGAAGCCTCCGCACCTCGACGGCCTTCAGGTCCAGTACGACGCAGGGAACCTGCAGAGACGGGCGAGCTGCCTCTGCGTTGCGTCCTTCAACTTAGGCTTCTTGAAAGCAAACTCTTTGAATTGAGGCTTTGCAGGGGCCTTCACGAAATGAAGAAGGAAAGCACTTTATTTTATTTTAGGGACAGATTTCTCACCAATAGGTCAACTTCAAAACTGGCTAATTTTGTGAACAGTGCACAGCAGCCCCCCGCAGGAACGCCATATCTGCCCACTGCTTTCGGCCGCCGACGGCCTCGCTCTCACTATATTCGTTTCCTTGGACATAAAGAAAATAACTGATGTTCCCGTCCTGTGGGGAAAATTGAGTGCACCAAAATTTCTGTTCATTTTCTACAGTTTGCTCTGTGATTTTGAAATGGCAGATTTCACTGGACACTGATTAGACCAAGCAAAGAACACTGTTCCTTCTACTCTGAGCTTCCCCAGTTGGCTCCAAGGGACAGATGCCTTCCTGCTCTGTTGAATTCGATCAGAGCTGGCTGGCCAGGAACCCCTGGCTTGGTCTCTCTGAGGCTGGCTTTGCCTTCCCTGAGGTCACTGGGACAGCATTTTAATTGCATTTGCATGCAGCAGGACTCAAGGAGAAAACTTCCCCTGCTCTCCCATATGTCACTGTACTCCACAAAAAGGGTCACGGGAGTGTCATTTCTTTCCCAAAGAGCAGATTCCCAGATCTGGTCTTTGTGCCACACACCTTTGTTTTGCGCATTTCTTTGAGCAAGCAACTAATTTCTTCACAAGCTTCCTTTAAAAGGAAAGGGGGCTTCTTTTTACCTTGGCAGGGAGACCATTGTTGCTTGAAAACAAAAGGAACCTGCACCTTAATCCCCAGGACACTGCTCTAGGAACCTTATTTACAGTATGATAAAAACCCAGTCCATTCTTACAGCCTCATTAAAGCTAAGCCTCATTTACTAGTAGGACATTTTTACAATGGGTTTGCTGGCGCACTGTGATAAATGGCTGTCTAACGTCTTTCAACAATAGCCGGGCCGCAGCCGCGACCACGACGCGTATAAACACAGCATCAGTTTAACAATGCACAGGGCTGAATAGCAGGAAGCGAAGGCAAGCGTTTTCCCTGAGAAGTTCTGTATGTGTGTGCATGCGCTCGCGTGTGTGGTGGGGGCAGGAAATTCATCGGAGGGAAAATTTATTTAAAACATTTTAACAAGTCTCATATTTCTGCTGAGAAGAGTAAAGATGACCTTTGAAACTCATGACCTAATTTAAAAAAAAAAGTTTTCCTGAAATTTGATACTCTGATCCCTGAAAGATAAAAAGGGCTGGGAACAGAAAGAAAATGACCCTGTTGTCTCTCCTTTTAAAAAAATCTTATACCTAAAAAACGAATAGAATGACTTGTGAGTAGATGCAGCTCACCGTCCTAGAAGCTGAAGTCCTGTTTGCTTATTCAAGAACAGGGATAGGTTCCTTGGCAAATCAAAATAACCAGTCCCAGGCCAGATCCCGCAGATCAAAGTAGACGGCTTAGAAGCTCTGCAATTTTCGTTTGTGATGGAGAAGCTAACCATCACCTTCATATTAAACACTGTGGGGGCCTCTTCCAGGTACCTGAGTGCCAAAAGGTGAAGCATGTGTTTTCCTAAATTAGAGAACACACTTAAATGGACTAATGCATTTAGATCCTACACAGTATTTCACTGGCCTCTCCTAAAACTTCGTATCAAGTGCTGCTGCACACCCGGACAGAGCCAAGTCTCTTGTATTTACACTGGAGATGAAGGTCTGACATTCTGTCTAAATGAAATTTCCCAGGTGTCCCGAGCAGTTTTTACCTTGATTCCACGCTAGCAGTTGGAAATGTCACTACGTATTGGTTCAATGACAGGTGAGCAAAAGCCAACGCTGGCTTGGCTGGCGCTCAGAACAAACAGGCCTGGGAACCAGCCTAGTGTCCTCAGCCCCACGTCCCTCGTGTGCTGGCCCGTGCCCTGTCCCACCAAGCAGCACTGACAGTGGGGACCCAAAAGCTCGGCCAGTGACCCGCTCACAAGGCCAGTTAAGAGGGACTGTGGACCACTGTCACTGAGAAGAACCAACACTTGATCTCCGTGTGTCTCTTTCCCTATTCTGTGCTTTAAGAAGAAAAGGCTGCTTTTTGGAACGAGTTTTGGCAACAGCCCTATTTTTATTATTAGGAAATATATTTAAAACAAAAATTAGTGTTCCATAACACTAATTTTCATCATGTTAAAAAAAAAAACTAGAAAGCTAAGTACATATCCTTAGGTTACTCCAGCATCTTGGTTTTCTTCTTCTTCTTAACACCAAACGGCAGCTTCTCAACCTCTGCCTGCCTTCCCCTGTGGGAGGGAGGCAATCAGGAGGCATGTCTGCGGGCCTCATCAACAGTGTAAATCAATTAAGCATCGCTGTGCCCCCCAGGACGCCAGCCCCTTGCAGATCAGCCTGGCTTACCATGATGAGATATGGGAGCTCCCCACTCACAAAGATAAAAAAGATTCCTCACCTGGACAGTCTCGCCAAGACTGGAACAGCCTTTGGGCACATCCAGAACTTGTCAGGCTCCCAGGCATTCTATTCAGCAATTTGAGGCTGGCGTACTGATGCTCTGACCAAGAGGTTCTATGACTCAGTTTCCCCTCTCTGACACAAACGGGGCACTGGCCTGGGCCATGTTTTATCACATTATGAATTCAAAGCCTCTAGGTTATACTTGTGAGGCAGAGTGGAATTTCTAAGAATTTAAAACTCTTGCCAGACATGACTTCATGTCTTTATAAAGCGTCATTTCTTTATAGAGACCCTGCACTGGAATGACACATGGAGGAAACCGTGTAGTGTAGCTGTAGCAATTCCTTTAGTTTTGCTTGACATTCCCCATAAAAAGGAGCAAATAGAGAATCTGGGGGAAATTCACCTGGAGAAGAGACAGCAAGGAAAACACCAAATTCCCTCTGAATACCTGAGGAGCGCTCTGACATGTAGACTAAAGCTTAGATGGATATGGGATCAACCAGAAAAGGTTTGAGTAGAGCACAATGCCTGGCCCTATGAACGGTCCTCAGTTGAGAGGAGCAAAGGCACAGCAGTGACAGCGGAAGGGTGTGAGCAGCCAATCAGCAAAATCAATCCTGATGGTATAGGGGGTAACAAGTATTCTGGCCACAGCCCATAAACCACTTGGGCACGTAAGCAGGGTGGATGAATTCATTCATTCTCATGCATTCTGTGTGTGTGTGTGTGTGTGTGTGTGTGTGTGTGTGAGACAAGGTATGTTGCAGAGGCACTGGATGACTAGACAAACAGTAAGAAATGTTATAATCCTGAGATCTTATAATCCTGAAAATCAAACAAAAATAATGAAAAGAAATGATCTAGCCCACTTTTTTTTTCCTAGGCACCATAGATCTATTTTAGGCCTAGCCATTTTTTTTTTTGTAGTGCCACAGTGGTTGACTGTACGAGGCTCTCTACATCAGCAGTGTCTTCCTGGGAAGGGTGGACTCTTACAGCACTTTGTGGGCACTAATTATTTGTGCCACCACACAGTAGCAATAGAACAAAACTGTGTAGACTGACAAACACACCCCAACAGGCACGGATTCACACGTGGAAAGAAGTGATCTATTTCCCTGCTAAAAATTAATGCCTCATTAGAGGAATACCTTGTAGAAAGAAAATCTAGTGCCTGGTGGGGGTCCATCTTCTCCTCGGGCTTCGTTTGATAAATTTTGTTTTCTGTCCTTTAAAGAGGGTGGGGAGTTCACACATTCGGTGTCTGTCTGTCTGTGAAGACGGCTCCTCTGCATGTATGGAATAAACCAGGGAGCTCTGCAAGGGCACACCCAGCACTACTCCCAGACCTGTTCTAAAGGAAACCAAGAAAAGGCAGGGACCTCACAGGGAGTGGTTTTCTGCCCTGGTCTGTGACAGGGTTCTCCCGGGGACTATATCCTTAGTGACGGCATACACTCAAGGTCCTTCTCACTCATGTATTAGTCTGACATGTTGACTTTCTAATTTTTCAAAAATGGTCCTTTCTTTTTAAATTGCTGAAAGCGGATAACCTCAAGTCACATGAGCAGCTTCAAGTGACCCCTTGGCATTTTCAAATGGTTGATATGTGCCCCAAGTTTGTACTTCCTAATCACAATAAATAAATAAATAAATAAAGGTCCACAGAAGAAAGCTAGCATTTGCTCAGTGCCCACCAGATTCCAGGAGTCGTTACACACACGATCACGTTTCACCTGCAAACCAGCTATATTTCATGACCCATAAGTTGATGAGCCTCATAGAGGTAAAGGAACTTGTTTAAGGTCTCACGGTTAGTAAATAACTGAACCAGGCTCCAAACACACTTCTAAATCCAAGGCAATGCTCTTGCCAATATACCAGAAGATTACAATAAAGTCTGCAGTACAGGCTGTCTTCGCACTCTCAAGTTAGTAACAAGAATCATCTTGGGCTACCGCCTACTTATTGGGGGCTTAATTCAGAATCTACGTTCCCAGAGTGAAGGTACAGTTTGATGACATATATGCACCAATATGTATTAAGTCCCCCATTTCCAAATTCCAGTGCCACCTCCGACGCTGCGGCACCTCCCGTACACAAGGCATTCCTGGAACTTAAGAAAGGGACCCTTTCCCCTGGCATGTGCTTCACGTCGCAGTGGAAGGAGCCCTCACCAAAATGCTAAAGCCCTGGGCTCTCGTTCTGGCTCTTCTAAATCAGCACCTGCCATCACTTCTCAGTCTGTTTTCTCTTGAGCTCAATGGGAGATGAAAGGATCTCAAAGGTCCTTTTCCATTCCATGCATGAGGAAATATTTTAAGGGTGGGAGAGAAAAAGTTAAAACACAACATAAGGAACGATGCAATGTTAGAGACAGAAAGAAACGCGGGTCAATTTGTACAATATTTTCACTTCAAAAATAAAGAAAAGGAAGACCAAAGACACAAGATGCCATCCAAAATCACACCCCAAGGAAGGTCCCATGGGTGTGACTGGGGTTCCCTGAGCTTCCGTCAATCCTCCTTCTACGACGCAGAGTAGAGTGACCTTAACGTGAAATGTAAGTAAGGGGAAAATGTCAAAAAATATTTGTGAAAACCACAACTATCCTATCCCCACCAACACAGGTCATGAATTCACTGGGTTTTATTTTATTTTGTTCTCCGTTTTTACAGGAAAGACGTCCCCATCAGGACACAATTTGTAAGTGAGCCTAGGAATAAATATACACAGCCAACTCAAAACACCTACAGCTTCCAAGCTGGTTGTTCTCACATTTTAAGCAGCATAAAAGTCGCCCTGGGTGCTGAAGTGCAGGCTTTCTGCATTGCCCCTCCCTCTGCCCTGCCCCCGCCCCGGGGGGGCTCTGATTCATGCTGAGGCAGAGCCCAGGGCACTGCACTAGCAAGAAAGGGGGTCTGGGCTCAGATTTGTATTCAGGAACCTCACGCCTAAAGCTAGATATGTGGGGTCAATAAAATTTGGTTAGTTATGGTCACCTGGAGACAAGAGAAGACCCTGATTTAAAATTCCTAGGGTGATTTTGAACAGTTATTAAAATGAAAGTTTTCTGTTTACTCTTCAGAAATTTAAACTTACCTAAACAAAGAGCCCATCTACCAAAGACACCCGTTATCAGCACTGTGTTACTTTCTGTGTACAATGTTAGCACATTCATAAATAAACCCAATTTCCTAAAGCGGGGCTGTTGTGGGGCCATGGAATATCTGGTTTAAAATAGACAAAGTCACTATGACAACTCTAATTTCATAATAAGAAAACCCATAAAGATCCCAGCAGAGAAAAGAACTAAACTACGGTTTTGAAATGCTGCGTCTTGTGAGGTTTTTCTGCAACTGGAAATGTTTGGTCTTCATAAAAAAGAAGCCTTTCCGCCCCTTTAGGTCATGTTGTCAGGAGAGGCCTAGACAAGATCATAAAATATTCAGTATAGCAGTTTTCAAATCCACGACGTTTCACAGAGAAGCCCTTTCTCCGGGTCACATTATGCCACCATGTATCGCACGTTAACAGAGTTACATGAAATTGGAAATCACGCTCTCCTGCCCCTTCCTCCTCACCCTCACGCCGCCATACATCAGGTTAGGCTGCATTACACACACCGGTATCAAACATTTTTCTCTTTCGAAACCCCTGGAACATGGGTATTCTAACAGTTTTATTCAGGGGTGGCAACCGTTTTTCAGAGAGCCAAACTGACACTCTTTCTCCAGAAATGAAAAGACATGGTTTGAACTCTCTGGAGACCAACAGGTGCCAGGAGTCCTCACCAGAGAGCCAGCCTGGTATCTTGGAGGAGAGAGAAAACTCTGGGGGCTCAGCCCTCACGGAGGCGCATTGGGCATTTTGCTCTCGGCACGACCAGGAGCAAAGGTGCCCTAAAATGAAGCAGGGGTGGAGAGATGAGCATTCCACACCATGCTTCTGGCTTTTTCTGTGTAAACATCAGAGGACCCAGTGTTCTTTGTGAAGGCCGGCTCAGCTTTTCTTTCCTGTATTTGTTACGCCATCATTTTTACTTTTTCTTATCTTTTCCTATGCATTTTTGCTTTTCTGGCCACAATAAAAATGTGGAGTCCAATGCCCCACCCCCTTAAGATGGAAGAAAACCATTACTGACAAGACCCAGGAATCTATAGTCCTGTATGTCTGGGGGTAGGCTGGGGTAGGAATTGTATCTGCTAAAAAGGACCTGATAGATGGCAGGTAGAAATGTAAAATGATGCAGCTGCTGTGGAAACAGTATGGTAATTTCTCAAAAAGTTAAACATAGAATTACCAGGTAGTCCAGCAATTTCCCTTCTGGTTCTATACCAAAAATAAGTGAAAGGAGGGACTCAAACAGATATCTGCACACTCGTGTTCATGGCAGCATTATTCACGTTCACAGGAAGCAACCCAAGTGTCCATCATCAGATGCACTGACAGACGAAATAGAACACAGACACACAAAGGAAGGGAGTTCTGACATGTGCTGGAACATGGACGGACCTGAAAGACATTGTGTTCTGTGAGATCAGCCAGATGTAAAAGGGCACATGTTGCACGATTTCACTTATACGGCGTATTTAGAGTCGTCAAATTTGTACAGATAGAAAACAGAACGGTGGCTGCTAGGGCCTGGGGGTTGGGGGAATTGGGAGTTGTCATTCAATGGGCACACCACCTGAGTTTGGGATGATGTGGAAGTTCTGTCATTGGTGGTGACGGCTGCACAACGCTACGAAGGTACTTAATGCCACTGAACTGGTATGAAGGTACTTAATGCAAACTTAAAAATGGTATAAATGGCCACAGGCTGGTGTGGCTCAGTGGATTGAGCACCAGCCTGAGAACCAAAGGGTCGCTGGTTCGATTCCAGTCGGGACACAAGCCTGGGTTGCAGGCCAGGTCCCCAGTAGGGGATGCTCAAAAGGCAACCACACATTGATGTTTCTCTCCTTCTCTTCCTCTCCCTCTTCCCCTCTCTAAGAATTAAATAAATCAAATCTTTTAAAAAATGGTTAAAGTGGCAAATTTTATGTTACATATTTTTTATCAAAACAAAATTTAAAAAAACGTGATAGGGAAATGGTGATGCCAAACCAGATATCCCCTGAAGGGGACTCACTGCATTTGTGCCACAGCAAAGTTGAGAGGCGGCAAGTCTGTCCCTGCAGGAGTAGAAAGGATGCTCCACCCTCTCCCGCCCCAGCGTCAGGATCCTTAGGAGAAGCCCTGAAGACTGTCAGGGCTGGTACAGCATAAAGAAATGCATCCGCCTGGCTGGCGTAGCTCAGTGGATTGAGCACGGGCTGCGAACCAAAGTGTTGCAGGTTCCATTCCCAGTCAGGGTACATGCCTGGGTTGCAGGCCATGACCCCCAGCAACCGCACATTGATGTTTCTCTCTCTCTCTTTTTCTTCCTCCCTTCCCTCTCTAAAAAATAAATAAATAAAATCTTTAAAAGAAAAAAAGAAAAGAAATGTATCCGAATGGCCCAACAGTGGAAAAAGCAACACCCAGAGGCCAGGAACATGATGGGAAGGATCTTGAAGAAGAGACAATGCTTCCTGGAAGTGGACTACAACAGCTAAATCTTCTTTATGAAAAGTAAATGTTTCCAGTCTTCCCATATTTAAACGAAAAAAGGCTTGACAATTTAACATCTAGAATTTTCTCCCAGTCTTATTCCAGATTCTGAAGGTAAGCACCATACATTTCCTACCATAAACACACACTTAGCTTGGCTGCAGGAGGTTATTCTGTGTAAACACTCGGGCAGAGATGCTGGGCACTCACTGTCTTGCATGAATTGTCTGAGATCAAGCTATCAATTGTAATTGAACAAGTTCGTATGCCTCCTTCCAGTGCTGCCAGACGCTGCGGTCTGGGAAGTGGGGTTTTGGGGGAGACCAGGGGAAATACTGCAGTCACCCATACAGCGATCTACCCTGAAGAACTTGGAGAGCTCTGCCCTGGTTATGGGCGCATTTTGAGAACATAAAAGTGAAACTTCACATTCAACACCTGTTCCTCATTACCCTCTGCTTTGCAGGGTAAAGATATTCCTGTTACCAAGGAGTAATCAAAGATATAAACATTCCTTGAACTTAACAATAATCTGAAAGCAGCAGAAAGCAGAATGCAAACAAAACCAACTCAACAGGCATCTACCCCAGCACGAACTCATTTATGTTATTCCGTGACCCATCTGGAGAGAGAAAGAGAAAAAAATCTTCCACCACCTCCAGATCCAACTTGGGCACGAAGGAATCGTAAAGCTTCAGTATATGCTCTGCATAAAAAAATCACTGCATAAATAATGCATAAATTGAAGATAATGCAAAGATACCAAGAGTCTTTTGAAAGTATATGCAGAAATATTCTTAAAAAGGAAAGGGAAAATAAGTCAGTTTTAAGTAATACTTTAAACAATGACTTCCTTCACTTGGGGAAAAATCCCTGTTTCTATTTCTGGCCCTCAGTCTGTTTTCCTGGAGTGGATTTCCAAGAGAAGTTTACTAATGTCCAAGTACTTGCAAACAGGGAATCCAGTAATATCCCATTCCCATCCACTCTAACTTCCACATAACTGATTAAATAAAAAGCCACTGTAGTACTTTTAATTGATGGAAACTAAAATAAATAGATGTATTTACTACCCACATGGCAAAAAGTATGGAAAAGGGCAGAGTCTCTATCATCTGGTATTTATTTGATGGATGGAAAGTTTTCTAAGAATCTAAAAGGGCACATATGAAGAGATTTTTGAAATCTGGAAAGAAAAGGGTCATGCAGTAGGAAGTGGGTTGGGGAAACAAGCATTAACTGTTGGAGGGAAGAAAGACAGACTTTTCTGAAGAACCTGTGCTTCAGAAAAAGAGAAATACAATAGTTAAAATACAGCGAGGCCCTGGCCGGGTAGCTCAGTTGGTTACAGCATTGCCCCAATATGCCAAGGTTGTAAATTCCATCCCCGGTCAGGGCACATGCAAGAATCAACCAAAGGATGCGTCAATAAATGGAACAACAGATTGATGTCTCCCTCTTTCCTCTCCTTCTCTCTAAAATCAATTAAGAAAAGGACAGCTGGGCGACTTCAGAATCGAATCCGTCAACACACACTCCCAGTCCCCGCCGAGC
Source organism: Phyllostomus discolor (assembly GCF_004126475.2). NCBI lineage: Eukaryota > Metazoa > Chordata > Mammalia > Chiroptera > Phyllostomidae > Phyllostomus > Phyllostomus discolor. The sequence continues at coordinate 143,993,561 of NC_040908.2, forward strand.
ACCTCCAGGGGTGGAACCCTGGGCCTGGGGTGGGCGTCTGCAGTTCTTACTCTTTCTCCTAGTAAGTCTTCTGTGCTTTCCAACTCGCGAAACCCTGGCCGGGGCCTTTAAGTTTACAAATACTCAATTTTACAGAAGAGAGAGAAGAAGTAAAAAAAGTCCCTAACACATTTTCTTTGTAGAGACTTATGTTACTCCGAAAGGTTTCTCTGTCAGATGAAAGCCAAGGGTGAAAGAGCAGTTAGAACATAACATCGAGAACTATCGAATAAAATAAATGCCAAATAATTGTAAGTATGTATGAGCTTCCAACGGGAGCCGCCCACTTCCTGCCCCCAGTAAACAGCTCTGAGGCGACCCTTGTTTTCCCACACTCACGCCCCCATTTCCCCACAGCCCCGGCTTCCATCTGGGCTTCCCTAGTGAGCTGGCTGCGCTTTGTACCCAGCATCGCCGAGCCTGTGACCTAGGCTGAGCCCACTGTGCACTCTGTTCCTTGTTCCTGATGACTGGTATAAGGATGGGGTATGGCCCAAGTCAGCCAGTGGGATCAACTTCAGGATTTTGCTGAGTCTGCCTCCCCCCTACACACGGTCTCTTTACCCCTCTTAGTCCCCCAAAGCCACAGGCAGCCATCTGGAAAGCATGAGAAGACCGTATGCCTGAGAATGGAGACAACCTGTAAGAAACGGAAAGGGAAAAATAGAGTCCCGGTCACCTGTTAAGGCCACCTTAAAACCTCCTCTAAAGCCGTATCTACCTTTAAAGGTTTCAGATATGGGAGCCAGTGCATTCCATTTGTTCTAACCACTTTGCATTGAGTCTTCAGTCCCTTGCAACAGAAAAATTCTCACCAACATGGGAATTTTTAACACAGCTACACTTTTAATGCAGTAAAACATCATTCATTTGGGCCTTAGAGTAGTGAATTGTAGAAAATGCAGGGCTAGGTTGAAACTTATCCATACAATGTCTAAAGAAACAAGATTCAAAGAGAGCATTTACACTATTAGACTATAAGCAGTATATAGTACATATTCGATAAAAATTTGATCAAATATATCAACATAGATTTAAGATAAACTATAGAAGCACTCATTCCAAATAAGTGAAAGGGTAAATACATATCAGCCTCTTTGATCTGATCTTTTATCAGGGCTCGAGGTTCCCAGACTTTAGGATTTCATGGACTAGTAAAATTTCAAGGACTGTTTTAGATACTCAGAAGCTGTGAATGTTTATTTCACCATGAAAGGATGCTAAAACACAAGTATGCACACACACCCACATACACACCACACTAGACCATCACCTACTACATCTCATTTTTGAAAAATTAAAGCTCAAAATGTAGGACGACCATAATTTCAAAATGAAGAATAGCTCTTCTCGAGAAAAGCTGATAACGTACAACAAAAATACAACAACGCACATACACGCTTTGCCTTTTTTCCTCAGTTTGTTATGGTAATACCGTGAAAATGTATCCTTTTGTTCTTTGATATACTTGACTTAATAAACCATTTTGAAACTCAGGCTTTCCACTAATTCCCATGGGCTAATTTCTCCATCACCTGGACCCACAGTTGGCCGTCCATGTGCCTGTTTCGTACATGGGGCCCACACCTGTGAGTTTGAGGCTGTTTTGCCTCTGAGAAGAGTCTCTGATCAAGTTAAGAAAAAGCTAGGAACTTGTTGTTCATCTTCGACCAATTCATTTTGATAGCTTATAATTCTATAAAGTTATAATTTTTATAATTTATTTTATGTTTTAGCTTCTTCTGAGATAGTGCAAGGATTTAGATGAGAAAGTTTTCCAGGAGCTAACTGGCTTGGGAAGTCAACACGAACACCCATGAGACACCTGGATAACTCACAGGCTTTCTGGTAGGAGCTCAAACCTGAGCTCTGACCAGAGCTCAGAGCAAACTAGGTCTGATTCCTGTCTCTACTAGTCACCTGCTAGATGAATTAAGAGGAGTCACTTGTAGGTCTTGGCTACAGGTTCTACACAACGAGGGTTAGTAATACCTTCTTCACAAGGCTGAGATGATGGGATAAGATGTTCAGCACAGTTTCCAGCACATGGTACACTTTGTAAGTTAAAATAATCTCAATGGGTTCAGGCTGAAACTGCATTTAGAGTTCATACAGGTATGTTAATTAAATAGGCGAAGCTGAAATATTAGAACAATTGGAAAAAGGAATGCAATCTATGGCACATTGGAATGTGCACGTTCCTTTAAACTCATCTGTTTTATTTATTTGCTTAAACAAAATACTGCACGTGGAGAACACCATATCTGAAGTCCAAATGTAGCCCTATTTCCTAGTTTAGGGTCTTCGGTAGGTAGAACCTGAAAAGACAGTGAAGAGTTGAGAGTTTCAGTGAGTGGAGAGTCTTTGGAAGCTACACCCACGCTTGTAGTAATTATAATGTCTTCCCTAAAGTAGCCGATCGCAAACACATACTTTATTCCTGGGCACAGCACTTATGAGTATCTAATATTCTTATTTTGCATTTTTATTTTTGGTCTGCCCATTTCTTGCCAGAGTGCAAACTCCATGAAAACGCAGACTTTGCTTCTAAGTCTAGTAAAAGAAGGTGTTCCATAAGCATTTGTTAAATGACTGAATGAAAGTTATTATTTGTTCCTGTGGATTTCCACATAGAATCACTACTTTGAAGTTCAGAATTGCAAGTTTCTGAAATGTAACAGTTTTATCTCACCCTTTTGAATGCAGACTCAGTCAGGAGAGCAGTGTCTGGTAGCCAGGTAATTCAAGGAAAAATAGCCAGGTAATAAATGGAGGATTCATTTCCAAGGTGTTAGATGAGCAACTTGGCCTTAGTAACTAATTGCAGGATGTCATGGTCCCCCTGGGGCTGGAGTGACAAAAGGAAGCAGCGCTGTTGCTGGAGGCCGGGGCCACCCTGACAGCTGGGACCGTAATGACTCACCCAGCAGAAACTCGGTCCACTGAGCAAAGGATTCTCCAGGGGGAGCCAGACTCCAGAGCCCCACTAGAGGCTGTTGAGCAGGGAACCCTGGGGATCCTAGTTGGCAGCATTCAGGTTGTCATGTGGTACAGAGAGGAACAGGACAAGGAGTAGAACAGATCTGAATGCAAAGAGTAACTGTTACCATAGGTAGTTAGCTTGATATTAATAAAGGAAAGAAAGCAAAGGGGGTTCGACACTGAGTTTAATAAACTGGGGAGCATAAGCCTGCTTACTTCACCAGAAAGCTACAGCTTCACACCACAGGGCATTACAGCATTTCTAAGCCAAGAGAATAGCACCCCTCCCTTTCCCTTTCTGGTACCAGATTGTTGAGAGGTGTAGGAGGAGGTGCTTGACCCTAGAGGCCTGTCAGTCTAACTGGGGGGTGTGGACCTATCAAAAGCCCTCAAAAGCTTGGGAAGTTGATTGATTCTTTTCAAAAAGCATCTGGTCCATCCCCAATCCAAACTATTACCCAGGGGAACAAAGAACTTCTCTCTTTTGGCAGCACCATAATGTTCTCACCCCATGAGTCCATGTGCTCTTTCTTGCCTGGGAGCAAGCAACCACGTGGGTTGCACCTAGCAGCTACCGGGGCCCCCTGGCAGACTGCACATGGGCTCCAAAAGACTAAGCTTTAATATGAAGCAGAAACTCTGGACACTGGCTTGTGTCTGTGCCTTGCTGAAGACAGAGTTTGACTTTTTCCACAGCAGGATGGAGGGAGACGGGAAATTGAAAACCCAGGGGCGGCCTTCCACCTGAATAAACCATCTTGCCACACCACAATCTCTGGTGCGTGGGTCCTTGAAATGCTTTCCCTGTGACCCTATTGAAGAGCCTGATTTCCACCGCCAACACCATGACATGCAGGGATGCAATCCAAGGCCAGGGACCAAGTTGGATCGCTGTTATCTTCCCCCACTTCAAATGCTTTTTGCAAATTCATTAAAGCAGGCCTTTTTGGCCCCAAATGCCTATGGAATGTCTGGATAAATGCATTTGAAAGAGATAATTATTAAGGCCTGTACCACCAAGCCATTTTCATTCTTTACTTCTGAACCAACTCTATTTGGTAAAAATGGAAAACGATGTTTGATGCTATACCTGTTCAAACACACTTCTGAGCCTCTGAATTATGCGTGTGTGTAATATTATAACAAATGCTTTAAGCATAGGCACATAGTTCAAATTTTTACCTTCACACATGACAGAACAGTTAACAAAAATATTAATCTCTGTTTGGTTTTCCTCTCCCTTATTCCAAGAAGGCCTTTGTGATCTTTTGCCTCAGGGGTGTTTATATCATGGTTTAAGTAGAAGCTGCCAGAAATACCTACCACCTGACTCCACCCTCCTGACTTTTGTAGGTCAACCTGCTGAGGAGGAGGGCCTGATGAATGCCATGGGGACATGGGTGAAGGTGAAGGATTTTGAGAAACAGTCAAGATAAACTGGAGGGGCAACTCCTCTATAGCTGAAACAGAAAAACAGTCTGTACTAATGAGGCCTCAGCTAAAATTCCTGGCAAGGGGGCAGGGTGGATGGGGGAGTGACCGGCCCCCAGAAAGAACGGCCAAAGGAAGTCCCTCAGGGGGACAAACCATGCCCTCACTCAGCTTTGGCAGAGATCCCCCATCCCAAGTCAGGGAAAACAGAGCCATCGTTTGCTCTCAAAGGACCATGTGACACCCAAAAAGCGCCCAACAGCAGTAGAGCAAAGTTGCAGGGGGCCCCTCCACATGTCCTGACTCTCTTAAAGTGCTGGCTTGGGAGCCAGGGCAGAGTGAGCCTCAGCCACAGGTAAGATCTAATTTCTTCCTATGCTAAGGGGCAAAGGCTCAGATTTAGATGTATTTCAACTGTGAAAGCAAACAAATAAGTTGATGTGAAGTGTCTTGCATCTGTGTACCAGTGGAATAATATTCACACCTGCTACACATGTTTCAATGTTTAAAAACAAGTTGCTAGTGTAGAGTTATATAGCTCACACCTTAGGCTTTCATCAGTAGATGCACCTATTGGAATTGCAGGGGGTGGGGGGCTGGTGACCTTCAGAATCTTTACCTCGGAGATGGGCTTGCTGATGGTATAACAGAACCTCTGGTAAGACAACACGAATGTCTCCTAGAAGTCACTTGGGGGAACCAATCCCTCATTCCACAGAGAAGGCAACAGAGCTCCTCAGAGGCCCAAGTTCAAGTAAAAGATGTCACGCGTTACAGCAGTTTCCCAAGCTTCAGTCCCCATGCACTAGAGTCACGATTCATTTGCCACATCTGGGCACCACCTGTACTAATATTTATTGAATATTTCTCTACATATGGACTCACTTTTACTACTTAAATAAATTTATTCGCACCCTAAACAACAATATTCGTGACATCACAAGGTTGGTGCACCACATACGCACATATCTCTCTCTCTCTCACACACACACACACACACACACACACACTTTTTAACATGCATGCAAGAAACACAAATGACTGAAGAACAAGTGGTCAGCAGTACACTGTCTGGGACTAGGTCATGCTTCCCTAAGTGGCATAACTTAGCACAGTTTGGGGACTTCGTCACATGCACTTCTTCTGTAAGAACCACAATTGTTCTGGGTGTTCTAATGGCATTTTCTCTTCCTTTTGATCCCATCTTCTGTAGTTGATCATCTTCTAATAATGACTGGTCTGAATATGAAGATGATGCAGACAGAGGGAGCAGGGGCAGAGGGAGGAGGAGAGATGAAATAATAAGGAAGGAGAGAGAAGAAGGAGAAAGATGCCCAGGCAAGAGATCCAAACACAAACACCAACGGCACAGGAACCTCTGTGTTTGTGTATGTGCGTACGAGCAACGTGATCGCGCCAGGAAGTCTGTTTATCAAAAACCCGGTTACCTCACAAGAGGCGTATGATCCCTAAACAATGGTACAATGCTGGTCCCAAGTATAAACCTGAAAACAGAAAGCATTTACACTCTCATCCTCCAGATTCCCCCAGACCCCCTTGGAGTTCACCCTGTCAACTGATCTTTGCCTTTCGCTCTCCAGAGACTCCCAGCTGGCCACACTGTCCAGAGACTCCCAGCTAACCACACAGCCTCTACACCTTCCCCACTTACCGTCCTTATCAGCTCAGGAAGAAATTTCTACAAAAACTCTTCCTCTGGTCAGTGATATCTGGGAACCAAATCCATTAAGATATTTTTGATCCTTACGCATGCTATTTTGAATGTCTGGTGCACAGGAAGGAACTGATAAAAATAGAATTACAATGCCCTTACTGCCAAAGTAGCAAAGGGGCTGATTAAGATTGATGTCTGAATAAATATACAATAGCAGGCCCCACATTTTAATAGCCTTTGATGGAAGCAGAAAAAGAGTGCAGTTCTCTGTGACTGCAAATGTGTACATTTCTATGCCTTTACCATGTACTTTTTCCTTAAAATATGGCCCTTCTTCTCTTAAATATTTAAGGCCTTTAGAACAATAATAATAAAAATATAAAATAATGGCTAACACTCACTGAGCACGTACCAGACAAGAGACATGGTTCTCGGAAGTTTACACGTGCTAACTCATCGAATCCCTACAACAAACAACCGGATGGGGATGGCTAGATACCGTTACTTCTTTTTTACAGATGAAGAAACTTAGAATCAGAGATGTAGCAATAGCATAGCAGAGAGATCCAAGCCCAGTCCTGCGTCTCCAAATAAGCCCATTAGCATGAGACTGACTTAACCTCTCTTCATCCCAGCCTCCTCTGTAGTGAGAGGTATCTAAGACACAGGCTGCCATGAGGGCTACATGAGAGGGTTGTAAAGTCCTTCACCGAGTGACTGCCACAGAGCAAGCCCCACAACACACTGCGTGATCATCACCACCACCACCATCAATTATCATCATCATGATCTTTCCTTCATCAATCATCATCATCGTGGCGTTTCCTTCCTCCAAATCTTCCATTGACTAGAAGGACTAGAAGGAATATTCTTTCTCTCTCTCTCTATATATATATATATAATTGGTTATAATATATTAACCTTTCTGTATGTTGTTGGGTTTGATTTGCTAAATTTTGTCAAACATTTTGGTGTCATATTATTACATCATGAGGGGGTGGTAATGTCTTTGTTAGATTTTGTTATTAATGTTATGCTGGTCATAAAATGGGTTGAGAAGTATTCTCTCTTCTTCTAATTTCTGAAAAGCCTGTGTAAGATTTTGGTATTTCTTCTGTGAATGTTCGATGAAATTTACAAGTAAAGCCTCCTGGGCCTGCAGTTTTCTTGTTGAGAAGGTTTTTTAAAAAGAATTCTATTTCATCATTATATATAGGGCTATTCGAATTTTATGTTCTATCTTGTATCTTTTTTTAGTAAATTGTATTTTTTTAAAATTTGTCCATTGCATCAAAGTTTACTGGCATAAAGTTGTTCATAATGGTCTCCTTATATTTTTAATGTTTATAAGATCTATAGTGATCACTCTTCTTTCATTCTTGATATTGGTGATTTATACTCTCTTTTTCCTTGGCCATTAGAGGTTTATCAAGTTTTGCTGATCTTTTCAAAGATCAAGTTTTAGCTTTGCTATTTTCTGTTTTCCATTTTATTGATTTCTGCCTTTCACTTTAATAAATTCCTTCATTCTACTTACTTTGGAGTTGTTTTTGCTTTTGTTTTTCCAGGATCCTGAGATGGAAACCTGAGGTAATTGGCTTCAGTTCTTTTCTAATATAAACATTAGAGCTAGAAATTCCCCTGCAAGCAGTGCTTACCTGCATTCTGCAAATTATGCTGTGTTGTATTTCCATTGTTGTTCATTCACTTTGAAATCAGTCCTAAATTTGGTCATCTCTGACTCATTTAGAAGCATGCTGTTTAATTTCCAAATATTTGGAATTTTCAAATATGTTATTGATTTCATTGTTTTAAGGGAATGATTTTATAATTTTAGATTTTAATGCTTTTAGATTTACTGAAACTTGTTTTATGGTCCTGTACATGGTCAACCCTGGTGAAAGTACCAAGTGCACTTGGAAAGACTGAAGTTAGTTGCTGGGTAAAATGTTCTACAGATACCAAGGTCAAGGTGGTCAGTAATGTTGTTCACATCCTTGCATGTCTTACTGATATTTTGGTCTAGTTTTACAATGAACTAATGAGAGTGATGTGTTAAAATCTCTTACAATCATAGGAATGCCTCTTTCTCCCTTCAATGCTGTCAAAATTTGCTTTGTGTATTTCAAAGGTCCAATGGTAAGCACATATACATTTGTTTATGGCTATTATGTCTTTCTAATGCACTAACCCTTTTACCATTGTGAATGTCCCTCTTTCCCTATGGTAATACTACTTTTCTTAAAGCGTATCTTACCTGGTATTAATACAGCTATTCCAGCATTCTTATGCTTCCCATTTGCCTGGCACATCTTTTCCCATCTATTTACATCAACCTATTTGTATCTTCTGTTTAAAGTGTACCTTTACTATTTAAAGTGCGTCTTTATATTTAAAATGTGCCTTTTTTAGATAAAACATCGTTGTTTTCTAATTTATTCAAATAATCTCTGCCTTTTAAGTTGATTTCACGTAATTGTTCATGTGAGCAGTTATAGGTCGTGTCTTAATTATTTTCTGTTTGTCCTCGGTTTTTGGCCCTTCTGTTCCTCCTTCCTGACTTCTTCTGTATTAGTTAAATTTTTTGCGGGGGCGGGGAAATTCAGTCTTACCAATTGGCTCCTAAGCTTTATATTATGTCTTTAGGAGTTGTTCTAGGGTTACACTATCCGTCCTTAACACGTACCACCGAGTCAGAGTCAGCACAGCACCGTTCCACAGAAAACGTGAACGTCTCGCAGCCCCGTCAGTCTCCTCACATCACTGCATGACACAGTTGTCACATGCCCTCTACAAATGTCATAAACACCAGGATTGTAATACTGGCTTTAAACCATCATTTATACTCTTGAAAATAATCCGTGGGAAAGTAGGTTTTTATATCCACCCAGATATTCACCATGTCTGAGCCTCTTCGTTCACTGCTAAAGATGTGAGTTCTCCTCTAGTCTGGTTTCCCCTCAGACCAAAGAACGTCCTTGAACTCTGCTTGCGGTGTGGGTTTGGTAGCAATAACTTTTTTTTTTTACCTGAAAATGTTACTTTGTTTTTATTCTTCAAAGATATAGTCATTGGTTATAGAATTCTGAGATCACAGGTTTTCTTTTCCTCCTGCTCTTTAAAGATGTTCCACTGTTTTCTGCCCTCCATAGTTTCTTCTTTAAAGTAATTTTTATTGTATTTTTTTCCATTACCATATAATCCCCTTATACCCCCTCCCCCAGCAATCACCACACTGCTGTCCATGTCCACGAGTCCTTTCTCCTTTCTGCTCAGTCCCTCCACCCCCTAACCTTACTCCCTAGCTGTCATCCTGCCCTTCATCTATGAGTCTGTCCCCATGTTCCTTGTTAGTTCAGTTTGTTCATTAGATTCCACAAGTGAGTAAAATCACACGGTATTTGTCTTTCTGACTGGCTTGTTTCATTTAGCACAATGTTCTCCAGGTCCATCCATGCTGTCACAAAGGGTAAAATTTTCTTAAGGCCAAACAGTATTACATTGTGTCAACTGTCCCACAGTTGTGATAAGAAATTGATGCCATTTAGGTCACTGTTCCCCTCCAGGCACTGTTTTGGTTATCATCTGGATATCTTAACCATTTTCTCATTTTCTTTGATTTTCAATAATTTGACTATGGTATTTCTAGGCAGAGCTTGACTGATATTTTTCCCTATTTGGAGTCCACTGAGCTTCCTAATCTGTAAATTTGTGCTTTTTACTAAATTTAGGGACTTTGGGACATTATTTCTTCAAATAATTTTTTGGTTCTACTCTCTATTCTCCTATGGGTCTCAAATTACCCATATATTAGATATCTGATTATCATCCTATAGATACCTGAGAGGGCTGTTAATTTTTCTCAATAATGTTTATTCTCTTCTTTAGATTGTATAATTTCTATTGCTCTACCATAGAGTTCATCCATTCTTTTTTCTTTTTGGTCCATGCGGTATTAAGCCCATGTAGTGAATGATGTATTCAGGCATTATACATTTTCATTCCAAAACTTCTACTTGGTTCATTATTTTTTGTATCACTTCTGATTATTTCCTAGCTTTATATTCATTACAAATATATTTGCAATCCCCACTTAGCATAATTCTAATAGCTACTTTAAAAATCCTTTTCTGATCATTTTAATATCTGATTCATCTTAGGTTGGCCTCTGATTGTCTTTTCCCTTGACAATGGCTCTTCACATGTCAAGTAATACTGTCTGTTCTCAAGGTTATGCAGTGGAGACTCTCGATTGTGTTATATTTCTTAGAAGAATGTTCATGATTTGTTTCAGCAGGCAATTCATTTGGTTAGGATCAAACTCTGAACTCTGTCCTATCTGTGGTGGGCAGTAGTTTAGGGCTCAGTTCAGATGCTTTCACTCTGCCTGTGCATGTGTGACAGAAGGCACCAGCTCGAGACTTGAGCAGAGTTTATACACAGATTTGGGGGTTCCACTTGATTCTGTTTTTGTGGAATTCCCCCGCACTGGCTGGTAGCTCTGACTACTCTGAACTCTTTCAAAAGTTTCTTCCTGCCAAAAAAAAAAAAAAACCCAAAAAAACAACCAAAAAGAAAAAAACCAGTACAGGTTCTCCATCGGAATTTTAACCACCCCATGCCATGACTCTATCTAACTGTGGTTGCTCTCGCGGCAACACCACAGAAATGGAAAACTCACTCTACGCCAGTTGCTTCCTCTAAACTTCCCTCCAAAAATCTCTCTGCTTGTGTTTATTCTCCAAAACCCGTAGATATTTATTTTTTGTTTTTCTAGAATTTCTAGTTATTTGTGGGAGGTTCAATCTTTACGAGTTCATTCTTCTATAACCGAAACAGAAATCCATATCACCTTTTTCATAAAATTCAAAACCAGTAGCCAAATACTATTCAGATATATATTTAAGATACATTTGAATAAGCAAAAAAATGATAAAGATAAATTCGAATTAACATATACCTGGAGAAGGAAGACAGAGGGATTAGAGAGGGGAAACACAAAGATAAATAGAAATTACTGTTTGTGTTCAAGTGCTCTGCTGTGTGTGGGCATACAGCTGTTCACTACAGTATTCAGAAAAGGATAAATCATATGATAATAATAAGAGCTATGCATAGGCCACTGATGTAAATGTGCCATGAGCCAAGGACTTTGATTAATATAATTCTGCCCATCTGAAAACAAACGTTCACAGAGTCCTCATCTTGTTCTTAGACTCCTGAAAAGTCTCATGATTCTGAGAAGCTCTAGTCACAGGGTCTAGGAAATAGCTAAGGATTTATGAGATTCATTTATAGGTAAAATTTATGGGCCATTCAAATTTACACACATCTCAGACACATGGTTAATAATGAGAAACCCCCTAAACAATGTTGTTGTTTGCATGAGGAGGAAAGACTGACAAAACCAGGCGTGTGTCTATCGGTTCTTTGTTCCCAATACATACAGGCTGCTTGACGGAGACAGGAAAAGGTCCTCAGGGTTTTTAGAAGCAAGGACTGAGGGGAAAAGAGACCAAAGGGAAGAATGCTGAGGCGTTCTCAAAGGAGGAGAAAACTTTAGCGGGCATGCTTAAAATCGTGTCCACAGGTCAAGGGCGTGGGACATTTTCCCAGAGGGGACTGGACAAGGAGCCTCTCTTGTCTTAGTATCTTAAACCGGGCTGAATGGAGCACCAGGGAACTTGCTGGAGGGCGAGGGATCACACTGGCCGCGGGGGTGGAAAAAGTGATGCAATCGGAGAGTTCTTTCCCATCTCTAATTTTATGACTCCCTGTAAAAAGGAAGAATTCAAACCACTTCAAAATAAAATCACCGGAGACCCGGCTTTGAAGGCTGGATCTGATGAGAACTAGCTATTGATCGAGATTTGTTTTCCTGGGTGATAATCACATAGCATGACAACACATACCTCCACCTAACTGCCGCTTCATAGCAAATACAGGGTCAGTTTTTAAACGGACACAGAACATTTGAACATTGCAAATTGGGAACAGTAGGGGGATAATCCACAAACAGTATCATTCAAAAATAACGGCTTTGTTTCCCGACAATCAAAAGCTTGACAAATCACGCCCCATGCTGTATTTCTCCGGATATTTAACAGAGCACAACAGAAAGCTCTTTCCCCCATGCTTGCTATACCTGGTTCGATTCTGAGAACTTCCAATGATAAATCTCTAAAGAAAAAAAATACCATTCGACTTTCTTTTTTTTTTTCTTTTACTTAATGTCACTCATAGTAAATTGTCTGTATTTTCCCAAGTCAAGGAGAAAAGCCTGTCTATTGCTTTCACTGAAACATCATAAAAAACACATTTTAAAAGCTATGCTTTATAAAAGTACCTTTTGCCAAAAAGGGACAGAGAAATGTGTTAATTGCCATAAAATTCAGATCTCCGACCCACTGAACACCCCCCGTGGGGGTGAGGAAACAAGTCCTCGGTGGGGAAAGGTAACCCTAACTAAGAGGCAGCGTGCTGGAGAGGCACCCAGGTCTCCGGCAGCCGGAGCAGATGCTGATAAGACAGGCTCCCAAGGAATCGCGTCTGGACTGCTTCAGCTGGGAGGGTGTTGGCGTAATGTTGGTATTTGGCTGTGATCGAGAGGCCAGCAAAGGTCAGGCTGGACAAAGCAGAGCCTAATGAAGCTGCTAGTGTCTGGGGTGAAGGAGCCACAAAGCCTTTCAAATTAGCAGCTGAATCCTGACACTCATTAGCGATTATATATGCAAGGGCTGCAACTTAAGCCCCAACCGGTAAAACAGCCTAGACGTGCCGCATATACACAAAGGAAATAAAGTATGTACAAAAAGAAAGAACTAGAACCTTTTCAATGTCTTCCCTTTCACATCGTGACATTTTCCTTTTCTTCCTTTTTTTTAAAAAAAATATTAATGACAGGACTGCAGTTACTTACCTTCCAATTTAGCACTAAAATAATTACCACCACGACTAAAATGAGACTTCATTTATTTTTAAATCAAGGAAGGTCTAGTCAGAAATTGCTTCTGCTAAGTTCTGTACAAGACATAATATACTCTTGTTAACTAACAAAACCAATAAATCAAGCTGAAGCACTTATTAAAGTATCTTAGAGTGCTAAATTTATCACTGATGACAAATTTAATTTGGGGCTCTGACAGTTTGCTCCTTGCATATACAGTACTCCAACACATTTCTTTCTTTTGGGGGGGGGGGTAACGGTTATTTCACACGTAATGAATACTGAAATTTCCTAGAAATTTTTAGAGATGTAAAAGATGCCTTCGAATAGAAAACTGTGGTCCCCACCCCCGCCCCCACAGTGTCATCGTCCCTGGGAAAAGTTATGCATTAAAAAAAATTCTTTACCAGCAAGTTCTATCATTTGCACGTTAGAGTTAGCAGAATTTTAAAAATGGTGATAACGAGCCTTTTACGAGGCAATTTATAATCATCACTCCGTTAACCCACACTCTGTCTCCACAGTTAAGTCCCTGCCTGTCCCTTGATAATGAAGATAAGAAAACTGAGAGACAGTTCCCCCCTCCTAACAGGCAGAGTCATTTCCATCCGTGGCAGGGTCGATCCGCACAAGGGAGGGTGGGGAGGGGAAAAAAAGTAAGAACATTCACAAAATTGTGCTGGGTCTTATAATTATTCAATACTGTAGCTAAAAGGGCAATATTCTCACTTTAAGTATCAAACAAGAATTACATTCCAAATACACCTAAAATCATTAACAGGTAACCTTTGCTCCACACCATAACTTCCTGACTATGTAACATCAATAATGCCTTATTTTCTGTTCCAGTCAACGGCACTATGCAGGTCATTAGTACAACACAGCCAGGCTACACAAGTTATATTTGCTATAAACTTTTCCTCCTCCTAAACCATAGCTCTACAATTCTACATTAGCATTTTCGTGCTGCCTTTTCAAACGGTATTTTCTTTCTTGACAATGCAATCAGCATATAAAAACCAAATTTCACCGCCTGGTCCCGGTTAAGGCAAACTGAACAGCCTAAACCGCAGCCTGACAAGGGGAACGCATTTAAGCTCTGGGACAAAAGCATCCAAGTCGACCTGTTTTGCAGACTGATTAATAGAAACAAGCTCCAAGGACTAATCACAAGTCTAGTGAGCCCTGTTTTGCAGATTAATAGAACAAAGACACAGGAGAGGAGGGGAGGTTACAGCACTGGAATACAAATAAGCGAAGGTAGGCACCAGGCTTTCCTCTTCTGAAGTCACATCCTTTAAAGCCAGACCCTCAGACCCCAAGTCCCTGGGTGCCGCATTTGGCCATAAATCACAACGTGGCACCAGAGAGGTCTGGGTTCCATCGGTCACCCCAGCACCGAATGAGGCGTCTAAGTGCCACCTTCTTTGGAGATGTTGGTTTCGAAGAGGAAACGACAGTTTTTGGCAGGAAGATGCTGGCTCTGGGTGCTCTCTGGGAATCCTTCCATTTCAGCAGGGAAACCACAGGCACTTGTTGATTAGGAGGGGCGCTGCCACCTCCCCGTCCCTGGCAAGGGCTTGCACACAGGTAGTCTGTGAAGTGTGTGTGTGTGTGTGTGTGTGTGTGTGTGTGTGTGTCCCGGCCCACAAATACACAAGAACTATAAACACAACGGAAACATAATATTGAAGAAGAGAGTCAACTACCAAATTACCCCTAGACACATTTTACAAGAGAATATGGCCTTTTTTTTTGTCCTGACTATAAAAATACCCACTGTTAGAATACATGAAATCCCAGAGAAGTAGAATGAAAAAAAGAAAAAAAGAACATTCATAAGAGAAAAAAATCGCTGTTATACTTGTGGTGTATTTACCTCTCGGTTTTCCTTTTCCCTCTATGTTTATATGTTTTTTGTAATGCCATGATCCCTCTGTATATTTTTACTGGAGATATGGCTTTTGAAATGCTTACTGCTAAATATAAGAAGAAAAACATACCACTGCTCTCTGATGCTAATTCTTAAATGACTAAAACCAGGTGAATGTATGAATTTTTAAGGGAACTGTAAAATCTTTACCCGTGTGAGTATCTGGTTCAGTGAAGAGAGTTTACACAGCCTGGGAAACAATCTTTAGGAATTCAGATATCTACTTTTTGCATGGTTTCTATCCTTGATGATTTTCTGCAGTAACTATTTCCTTTCACCGTGTTTTTCCTGTTCTTACTTGTGGAAACTCAGAACAACAGCCTTCCATCACCCTCCAGCCCCGCCACTTGCAAGAAGGGTATAAGGTTCAATGGACAAAAAGAATGCATTTTTTCTGGCATACTTGTATTCTGCTTTATCAATAATCCAATTATCCTGTTCATTGCAATAATCAACCAAGGAAAAACACATTGTATTTGTAACAAAAATCATGAGTACCAACAGTTACAGAATCTCAGAGCTGACTTCAGAGCACGGTTACGCCCGTGGCTTACAGGCGGGCCAAACCTCACAATTTCCAAAGAAGCGGTCCTGCTTCTCTCAGGCATTTCAGAGCAGAGTTCACACTCTATGGAAGGTAATTTCTATAGCAAATCACCTTAAGAACCAATACTCCCCCATATATCAGACTTTCAACAGTGTTTTTGAATGTAGAAAGGCACTCAGTACACTGAACACTCCCTCACTTTTCACGGGCCTGTTTTGAAGCTGCTAGGCCAGCCGCAGCCACACTGGATCCATCTCGGGTGCGAGCTATTTAAAAGCACAGAGGTCAGGGCCAGCACTACACACACACACACACACACACACACACACACACCACACCACACCCCCCTCCCAGGTTTTCCATCTTGTTCCTACTCATTCTGCTGGACCAACAGGTAAAGTCTTCTCCTCACATAAGTACATCTTTTTAAGGGAGAGGCTGAATTTGGATAAAAATAGAAACTAGTCTTTGCTGTCACATCTGAAAAAAAGAAAAGGAAGCAGGAGGAACTTTAGTAACAGAGGCATGGAAAGCATAGCCCAAAGTCCTCATTCTCACACGCTTTCTCCATATTAATTCGTTTAAATAACACAAAAGCAAAACCCACAAGTGGAATGTCTTACATTTCCTCTCCACAGTTTTCTCTGTCCCTGAAGTCGTAACACCAAAGGAAACGAAGTGAAAGAGCGGGGAGAGGTGGCGAACAACTGCCCAGCGGGCACGTTGCCCACTAGTTTTGCCATCGGCAATCTCTGAGCAGGTTCTAGGCTCACCTTTAATTTGTCCTGAAAGGATCGAGACAAGAGGGTGTTTTCTACTGATCCTTCATTCAAAATAAAAACAGAGGTCAGACGATGGTGAGTGAATTGGGGATTGGATTTTTAAACCATTAAGACAATAAAAACAGTTTCCCCCTAGTTTCTGTCTTTGATATTCCTCTTTTTAGAACCGAGATACTTTTTAGTACTCCCGGGTACTTCCCATTGCTCCTGAGGCCTCGTGTGGCATGAAAACTCAGTGCCTCTTCCTGGATTCAGTGTTCGGGTTGACATGTTCCATAATTTCAACACATACAGTAGCTTGAAATGCAGTGAGAGAAACAGTAATCTCCAGTTATTAAGCTAGGCAGGCAGGCATCAGAGCCACTTAGTTTTAAGTACAATCATTTTGTACAGAGTATGTTAAAAAAGGGGGGGTGGATAGAGGGCGGGAATAACCAATTTTAGGAAAACTGGAAAATCAGTGTGTTTACTCTAACCTGCTTTTTCTTGTACAAACATAGTTTTGGTTTTGCTTAGTCTTAAGTGCCAATTGACTGAAGTCCATGTGAAATTTCAGCACCACGTTGTAAAAAATGTGACCCATCTTAATTCCACTGTGCCAGACAGCGGGCTGGAAAGTATCTGAATTCCTCAATAAGTATCGCCAGTATCTTCAGGTGCTGTCTTGGGAAGTTTTTTTCTGGAAGAATCCTATTTAGGCTAGCTAGATCTTCCCTATTTTCCCTCATTTGCCTTTTAGACACCAAATGTTTCTCTCTGTTGAGATTTCACTGTAAATTTCATGCCTGGACATTCCCGGTCACATGAACCCTACGTACATGTTAACCGTGCTGATCTCTTCGAATATTTGAGCATAACTGTCTCCCCATAGCCTCTGCTGAATTAATGCAGGTTTGTAATTCACCTTCTCTGCCTTCTGACAGTATGTAGACACATTCTGTACAAACAGGGTGGGGGGGGCCTTTAAATTTGTCACTAACTTCCTGTGCATGCAGCCCTCACAGAACATTCCACATTCAATTTAGAGTCTCCTCCAAGATCACCTTTATTCTTCTTGGGTGAGAGAAAACGCAGTACCAAGTGTTACTCATAAATTCAAAATGATACTCATGGAAATGACCTTAGAAATTTAACGGACATCCATTCACTCTCTCATGTCTTTTGACCAAACGCAGCCAATATATGAGGTTCCTTCCTTATATGGTTCCACTTATCCGGACCTGGAGCAACTTGCTGTGCTAAGAAACTGTACAATTGCCTTTAAATTTCTCTCTCTCTCTCTCTCATACATACACAGGCAGGGGTAACTATTTTCTTAGACTGAGTTTCCTGTTCACCTTATATTTGCCCCCTTTTGCTTCTCCCTTTCACTCTGGTATACCATCACAAAAAAGAAGAACAAAAGGCAAACAAAACAAAAACAATAAAATAGGAGTCATTATAAAACTAAACAATTAGTACTTTTCAGAGAAGAAAATAATACTTACTCAGCATTTTCTGTGTGCCAGGAAGTTAACTACATTATCACATTTGAGTCCCATGAACAACACACTGAATAGTGAAAAAAAATAATAAAGGCTTTGGGGCTGGACTTCCAGTTCTGCTACTTGGGAAATGGGCACCGGTGGGTGAGTTACTTAACTTCTGTAACCTTTCATTTCATCATCTCCCAAATGGGACCTGTAAAACTGCCTTTCCTGTAGGGTTGCTACAAGGCTTAAAAACAATGTTATATAAGGTACCCGTATGTGGGTGATGTTCAATAAATGGGCATTATTATTTGCATGCCCATTTGACAGATGAAACTGCCATTCAGGAGAGGAAAAAACTTGCTTAACAAGTTAGATGAGTTCTAAATGATAAAACTGAGACTCCAGCCCGCTGGGGACAGATGTGTCTGAAGTTCAAAGCCTACGGAGCTGTACTACACACTGCCCTCCCCCCACCCCTTCAGCAGGCAGAACAGGGCTGCAGCCATTTCAACTACGTCCAGCCTGAGGATCAGACCGTTCAGTGCATGCCTTTCTTCTGGGGAGGTCCTGCCCGAAGCTGGTTAAGCTGATGCTTTACAGGACGAGGGAATCAGCAGGAAGAGCTGACGGCCAGTGTCCACAAAGCCTTCACTGTCAGAGGGATGTCCCTGAGCACACACGGTAGGGTGTCCCCCAGCAAGCCTCCCATGGGCAGACTCATCAGAAGGGACACAAGGGTTGTCCTGAGGCTGCACAGATGCAGTGCCTAGCAGAAGGGGAGCCCTGGGTGGAAGCTGGCAACTGCCCACCTGTGTGCTCCAAAGCCCATCTCCCCTGCATTGCAGATCAGGAGGATCAGAGGAACCACTGCAGTTACCTGGGCTTACTTATGAGCACACCTGAGCTACGGGGGAGAAGAAAGCCCCGGGAAGGCAGAGCAGCAGTAGTGATGCGAACCAGGCAGAGACGGGTGAAGACCGTCAGCAGGACCCCGAAAAACTCCCTGTCTGATGATACTATAAACACCTGGAGAAATGCACACTCTACTTGGAGTTCAGAGTATAAAATGAGAAATCCGTGTTTGCCAAATAGCTTGAAAATAAATGATACAGAATCTACATGACTTTAACTCAATTCTAAGAATTCAACCATTGAGAATTCCACCATTGTGAAAAGAAAATACAAAATATTTGATAACTGGTTTCTAACGTCCAAAGGACACCTGGTAGAGCTTCCTCCCAAATCACACCTTACGCTGACTTCCTTTACTGCAGTCTGAAGAGGCAGTTTCCAAATCTAACAGAAACTTCCATTCTTGCTCACAACAGGGAGATAAGGCATCTGAGGTAAAGAAATGACAATAAAGAGCTTAAAAATACTTTTGGAGCCTTTCTTTGAAAATTCTCACTGCCTTCAAGTTAAGTTCGTCCAGCCACTGCCAGTCCTCAGCGTTACTAAACCACATTGACCGGGAGAGGAGCTGCTATGCTTTCTGTATTCAGGGAGGACCTGATATGTCCATGAAGCTCCTGAAAATAATTCAGCACTTTGTTTCATTCCATTATGCTCTGTCACCCTGGCTGTTCTTATAGATTCGTGGCTATGCTAGATCTCGTATTGCAAATATTTTCTTTCCTTCTGCAGCTGTGTAGACCTTTAGTCCATCAGCCACAGACACATCTCTTATTCATTCATTCATTCAGTCAGTCATTCACCAGATAGGGGCTAAGCATCCACTATGTGCCAGCACTGGGCTAGCCTAGGGTATGCACAGAGAATAAAGCAGACAAGGTTCCTGCCCTCACAGAGCTTATCCCACTTTATAACCTCCTTCCATCCACCAGCAGCAACTGTGGGGTAAAAAGAAACCTGTCAGGATAACCTGAGAAAATGAAAGAACACCCAGCAGCCAGCCAGTTGGGTCTCAACGTGAAGGTCCAGGTCTTCTCTGTGGCATGGTGCCGGGACTCACGCCAGGCCTGACTTCAGCGGAGGCACACGTGCCAGCGCTTCCTTCTTGGTGCATATGCCCAGGGCTGCTGTCTCTCTCACCTGCCCTTGGTGCTTTGGAGGGAAAAAGCCCCATGCACCTGACACTCGCCCCCTGATGGGTGTGCAATGGCAACAGAAGCTGTCTCTATGGTGCAGAAAGACCAGACGGAGCCGATCCATGTCTTGCGAGACACAGATTTTTCATTTTGAAAACCCTAGGTTGCAGAGCACACCACATAAAGGATACAGGATGGTTCATTTGTCATGTCCCCTCAACATGCCTCCTCTCCCCCGCAAGCGCCTCATCTCTGAGCCCTGAGGGCTCCTGCAGAGTCCTGGCCTGGATCTGTCTGCCCTTGTAACTGTGTGGAAACAGCCCCATCTTCCAAGTGGCCACTGCCTGAGTTGCCGCAGGTTGACAAGTAGAATAGGGGGACTTCTGTGGTTACTAGGATATCCTGGTTTAGTCTAGAGAACTCAGCAAAGGAGCTCTGGATTCTAGCCCCAGGTGTCCCCGAATGAACTCTGTGACTTTGGGTAAGTCACCCTGTCTGGCAAAAACTCCATCTTGCTCTCCTCTGTCAAAAGGGGGCTCTACTGAGTAATCTTATGAACACTTGTAAATGCTGGCTACTATTGTGATTAATACATCCTCTGCCTATTTTAAGTGTTTATAATTGCTTTTCAATTTAAATTTTAATTATTTCACAACCATTTAGAATGGTTGTGAAGCCCAAGTGAGATAACACATGTGCACATTCTCTGAGTAAAAAATACCATCCAAATTTATTATTAGTTGTTTGCTAATTGAGTTTATCTCTCAGAATGTGTAGGCAAAATTTTAAGTTATGCAAATGCTGATATGCATATGACTTCTACCTATGCCATATTGGTCTATAAAACCACCACCACACATCGGCTAAAGGCACCATGACAAGCTTTCAAGGTTTGGACGGAGTGGGCAGGAAGGTACAGGTGGATCCAACATCACAAGCCCTGCATAAACCGGCTTTCGAAATGCTATTTACTGACACGGCTATCAACGGGAGGTGGGAAGCAAAGTGATCGGTTTTGCTTTCTCCTTTTTCAAATAAACAGGGCAGTTGTTAAACCAGAAGAGAATCTGATCCCGTGCGGCTCTAAGAGCAGTCAGCTGCATTCTGAAATGGGCAAAAATGTAAACAGGGCCTGAAACTCTAGAGGAGGGCAGAACAGCCATCGGTTTCATAATGGGAGAGTCTACGGGCCCTGAGCCAAGGAAAATGAAATGTTAGCCTGGGCCTTTAAACAGAATCATGTAAAAGCAGAGTGCATATTTGTTTAACACACACACACAGACCTTCTTCTGTGCCAATACCTTTCTGAAGCTTCCTGAATAAAAGCCGGAACCCTGAGAACGTGGTATGGAACCAATACCGTTTGTCTAGTTCTTTAGTGGGAAAGGACTTTCCTGCTGAATGTGGAGTTGTTTCTTTCTTTCTTCCTTTTTTTTTTGGCCCAAGTTAATTACAAGTATGACTGAAAATAAAATAAATGAGCCCATTCCACCCATCCCCATATCTGAATTCTATCATACGAGTTGCCAATTGTTTTTCTAATCCTTTCACTCAATATCTGCTGTTAATTTGTTCGCTATTTCAAGAACTTGAAGACTGTCATCAAAGTAGATGATGCATTACAAAACTTATAATTGGAAATAAAAACATCTGAAGCTTTTCTGACAGGGTAAACATAAAGTACTATCACACTGAACAGAACAAGGAAACGTGAGCAACCTTGTAGCTATTGGTATGCAAGCACAATTATAAACGCCGCAGAGTAAAATCAACACTTAACTCCCACTTTAAAAAATGCTGAGAAAATTACATCTAAATGAATGAGCGAATTCAACATGTTTATGATCCGACATGGGGAAAAGAGAGGAGGGAGAAAAACACAAATCCTGCTCACACGTCCTCTGAAAATGCAACTCAAATAGGCTCTCTCTCTTGCTATTGCAGCCGTTTTAGAATTACACAGCCTAGGCCCCAGATCTAATTTTCCTGCTGCAGAAGTTAAGGCACTTCCTCCACAGTTACTAAATCTGACAAATTACACCTGGGTCTACTCTAACATGAGAAAGTGTGCTCTTTGTTCCTGACCCTTTGGTCAGCATAGAGATCAAATTCCTGCACATCGGAAAGCCCCACTCATATTCATTAAAAGCCACGGGAGACCAGCTCTGCATTTCTGTTGAAGAGGGGAACGAGGTGCAGGCTACGGCTGAGCCACACAACTGCTTTGCGCTGGTCCGATACATAGACTCTTTACCTTTTGCAGCTTGGCTGCTGCTTAGTTAGTATCTGGATTTTTTTTTTCTATACAGCATCTTAGTAACAAAAGAGCGCCTGAACCTGGGGGCAGGGGAGAAGGGGCTGGTGGATGTTTAAATGCCAAGTCCCATGAGTGAGTTTACTGCAATCTGCTTGCACTACAATGCTGGCTCCCCAGATCAGTAACCAAAAATACCAAAAAGACTATAAAATTCCACTGCCCTTCTTCTACCCTGGCCAGACAACTGGTTCATTACCACAGTGGCCAATATTTGACAGATTAGAACGGTGTCTCCTGTGTCTAACCACACTCAGCCTTTGGAAAAGACATTACGGAGCTGAGAGTGATTGTGACGAGGAACTCAGGAGCCATCTTGGCAGCAGAGAAGCAGCATTCGGAGGGATTCCAGAAACCCACCAGCTTTCCTGTCCTGACAGCAAAGTCTTAGGCGGGTGTAACTGTCTCACAACACAAGAACCCTTTTCTTCTGTCCCCCAAAGAGGAAGAGAAAAGCATAATAGGAGAAATGAAGAGAGTGTGACTGGGCTGCCACTCCCAAAGATAACAATACATCATGCCCGATTTCTTTCTTTTAGGTTTTTGGAATCACGGAACGGTGAAGGAAAATACAGGGGTACCTCGGTACTCGCCGTTAATTTGTTCCAGAACCGACGAGTACCGAACAATGCAGCATTTTCTCTTGTGGGGCAGCACAGTGACTCATGTAAGCTTCAACAAGTGGGGCAAGACCTGGGCAAGTGCCGAGAGCTGAAACAGTTTTTTCTTGTCAAAATGTGAGGAGTACAGAGTCTGACGAGTTCTGAAGCTGATGATTACAGAGAAATGACTCTATAAAGAAGCCACAGAACCTGCCATGAGACCTCTTGAAGCAGGGGTGTCCCCAAGAATGTGTCAACCCCTGTCCTCCTGCCAGGGGAGCACCTTTCTCCCAGGACGAGCCATCCCACGTACAGCCTCTGCAGTGCAGACCACTGCATCTTCCCAGACCGACCCAACACCATCCACACCCTCTTCCTCGGGGACCGAAGAAGCACCCCAGTGAGTGTCAGTTGCACACACACGTGAACGCGCTGGGTGTTGTGAGTCACTTTCCACATAAAAATTCCTGCTAAACTGTCAATCAAAAGACACTCCTTTCATTCTTTCTGATCTTCAGGAAGCTCTCAGCTGTGCCACAAGTTATAAACACATATTGAATAGCCCTTTATCTAGGCGACCAAGTCACAATCTACATTTTTTAGATGCAAGAGTCATAGCTATCTTATCTTCCTGGTCAGATGGCAATTACTTTTGAGAAACCTATGAAAGGATGCAAATCCTTAATATCAAGGTTTTTATTTGCTTTGTTTTTAGCTTCAAACCACTAGCACTGTCAGCAAACCAGAATTTAGTATGTCTTCCAAAAAGTCATTAGAAAAGCATGTAACTCACATCAGTTTACATTATTCGGGGGTCGCCACGTCTAACAGGTTACTAAAGCAGGCGTTCATTCACCTCTGAGCAAAACTCAGGAATGGAAAAACCTAACTTCCGAAGGGAGAAAGATGGTGATTTAGTTTCCAGTTAAATTCTTAATAGTGAAAGAGGTTAAAAATCATATAAGATATTAAAATAAGCATGCCCACAAGATTCTGACGTTGCCCCTGCTTTTACCAATGGAGAAGTTAAAGTGAGTCCCCCAATCAGCAGAGGCTGAACTAGGGCTAGACCCACCCCATCCGATGACGAGGGCAGTGGCCCTCGTACGAAGTGGACAGAGGTAGAAGGTAGACTGGAAACGGCAACCCCACTCTGTCGGTAACAGCACCTACCACTTATCACACGCTCCCTGGATGCCAGGAAGTGTTCTGCATGCTGCGGATGCATTAACTCATTTATCCTCCTGACAACCTTATGAGGGACGTCATGCTGCTATCTCCCACTTTAGAGACGAGAAAACAGACACATGGAGGTGTTCAGAAACTCGCCCCAGGTCCCAGGGCTGAACAAGGGGGAGATCGGGGAAAACCTGTCCTTCCTGCATGGAAATGGGCACGCAGACATTCCTAAGTCGAAGTTCAGATTTTCAACAGTCCTGGGAATATTGATTTTAGCAAAATATCTTCACAGCAAGATCCAAATTACTGATGCCTCCAAAATACAGGATGAGACTGAAACTTTCTTACCATCAACCTCTGCATTTTTAGTCAAAGGACAAAGTAGCAACAATTCCTCTGGGTGAGGCAAATTCCACACCAAGATCTCCCTTGCTGTAAGGACATGCTAGGTAGGAAGCAGTTCAGACTTTCTGGAAATCCCAATAGATTGTGTGTAAAACAACCTCAGGAAAACATTTCAGATGGCTAAAAGTGTCTCTTCTGTTGACTTTACTATCTTTTCCAATACTAAAATAAGATTTTTGAATGCTACAAATCCAGGTTAGACATAAACTTTGTCTAAGTTTGTACCACCACCCAAAAAAAATTATCCCTCATCACATGACATTATTTGAATTACTATGTTGTTGTTATTGCTGTTGTTTTTAATTTCTTGAGGTGCTACAACAAGATCTGCCCCAGGATCCAAAATCACGCCCTCGTTCATCATGGCCATAGTCTGATTTAACTAAACCTGCCCCTAAACGGGTCTGGACGTGCTCCCACAAGAGAGGGGGCTTGTTGGCTCTCGGCATTTCAGCAACAACTACCAATCCAGCGGTCTCGGAAAATCCTGTTTTCTCGGAAATAACCTTCAATCTTCAGTGACCTTTGAAGATTTTTCAAAGATCATCTGAAGTTATTGAAAAAATGATCATAACTCCACGTAACTTCTCTGTCAGTCAGAGGTCATTCCTCAGCTACTGGACAGTCATTAAGGACCACGCTGGACATCTGGGACAGCTCTCTCTCCCTCCCCTCCTCTTTACCCAGAAATGCCAATATCAACCTCCAACACCACCCTGAGCTCCTTTGTCAGATTCCTGTTTGATCAGACTAATTTCTCCTCTTTCTTCTCTTTTCCCTTTACCACCTTCTCGCATATTAAAAAAAAGGAACTGATGTACGTCACTAAAGCTGGAGAGAGCCACTCCAGACAATAACCACCAATGACCACTGCCACCTCAGCCACATCGAGAACCCTGTCGTCAGTCTCAAATGAGAATGCAACCATTTAGTCTGTGATTCTTGAGCAGTCACTTAGCCTTTCTGTGCCTGAGTTTTCTCGTGTGCCAAATAAGAATCAGAATAGCGCCCATCTCTTCAAGGTATTTGAAATAAATCAGATGATAGATATAAAGGATTTAGATAGTGCCTGGCATATATAGCAAGAACTCAACTCAGAGTTCACAATCATTGTCAGGTTGACTTTTACATGGATATACTGCCTGTACCCACTCATCAGTCCTTTCAGATGCCAAGTGAAATAGGAAATATTTCAACTTGCTACTCTACAGAGGACAAACCAAACTGTTGAGTAGGGTGGCCAATCTGAATTTACTCTCTCCTGTTTCGGCCTCCATTGGCAACGCCCAGGGCAGCACTGCACTACTGCTCCAGGCTGGGTAAGTAAAAAGTTAATTCTGCTCTGTATACATATACAGCATTCGAAAAGTAAATAAATAATAAAAACCCAAGACTTCTTTGACACTGACCTTCTGCTCTAACACTCCCATTTTGAAGCTGAAAAAATAACTGGCTCTGAAGGTTCAAGTTCACAGAGATACTTAGTGGCAGATCCAAGGCCAGAAAATTATTATCCTAAGCAAACCACCAGGCACTCTTCCAAATCTCCTGCAAATGTCACTTAATTTAATCCTCGTAATAACCCTCTAAAGGATGTATTATTTCTACCCCCTGGGGATGCAGAAACTGGGGCTCAACCTCTGTGAATCAGCTTCTTCAAAACCAGACAAGTGATAGAAGCCAAGGTCAAAATACTTTTTGTCTGGCCCCGGAGAATATGCACCTGCTTCAAGTTTGGTAGATCTCAGTGCAAAGAACTCTAGTACTGAGCTCTTAACCCGTGACTTCCCAAATGTCTGGGTATCAGCCTCCTCTGGGGAACTTTGAAAAATACAGATTACTGGGTCCCACTTCAGGAAGGAGAACCAGAGTCAGGATGGGCAGGGCCTCAAAAATCTGTATTTTTTCAGAGTTAGTGATTCTGATGTGTAGTAAGGTTCAAAAACCCTAATCTAAGCAAGTCTATGAGTGCTTCCAGTACACACTGAGAGGGAAACGAGTAGCCTAAGGCGAGGGAACCTCCAGAGCCCGGGAATCTGCGTGAAGAGCAACAGTGGTGCCCTTCCCCCAAATCCTTCTGTGTCCCACAGACACACACAAAGCCCCACCCACACCTATATCAACCCAAGCCCTGCTCCCATTGATCCTGCCTACAGACCTCTGCACCACAGTGAAAACAACCAACACAGCCCTTCGCAGCAGGGCCAGACTCTGTGTTCTGTTGGAAACACAGCAATAAGGACTCATTCCAGCTTACCCTTTTCCTTTAAAGCACCCAAGTCTGCACCAGGCTCTCTGAGTGCTGAGCGGTAGCAGGGACACACACACACACACACACACACACACACACACAAGATGAGACTGTTCGCATGGACACTTACCAAGGTGCCCCGTATATCCTGAATCCCTTCACAGTTACCTCCGAGTCTTGTAAGTAAATACTGTTTGTCAGGAGGGACTGAACGTTGTCAAAGTCCTCTGGTTTCAATTTGGACACAGAGGGGAAACGGTAGTAGTCCTGTTTAACGAGGTCTGCCATGAATTCCTTATCAAATGTCAGTTCATGATTCCCAGCAATCACTATTTTATATTCATATGGCAGGTTTCCTGAAATAAGAAAAAAAAAGCACCAATTAGCACGTTCATTTCCCATCATGAAGTACAACAGCCGAGACTGCGTGATTAACAGACGGTATACCCAAATGAAATAGCTCGTGCATTCCTTTATATTTCCATGGGAACCAAAATTTATGACTACTCCTTTATGCTAACAAAAACGACAATAAACGAGAGATGGGAAGCTGCTAAGAAGCTAAAAAGCTACTAAGAAGACATTAAGTTTTCTGGTTCCATTTCTCTCTTCTATATGCTACAGATTCACTGTGATGAATTCAGCAAAAAGCACTTTAATCACATTCCTTTAAAAAAAAACAGGTCTGGGCCCTGGCTGGCATAGCTCAGTGGATTGAGCGTGGGTTGCGAACCAAAGCATCACAGGTTCGATTCCAAGTCAGGGCACATGCCTGGGTTACAGGCCACGGCCCCCAGCAAACGCACATTGATGTTTCTCTCTCTCTCTCTCTCTCTCTCTCTCCCTTCCCTCTCTAAAAATAAATAAATAAAATCTTTTTTTTAAAAAAAGGTCTGAACTTGGTTTGGACCTCAAAAAACAAGCAGATGACATAGTTAGGCATGTAAGCGTAGAATCACTCTGTTGTATGCCTGAAACTAACATAAATTGTATGTCAACTCTACTTTAATAAAAAAAAAGCAAACCAACTATTCTTAACAATTCAGATGACTGTTAAATTTTTAGCATATCCTTCATACAGAAGACGTGGCGGCGTAGCCAAGCATCCCACAATTTACGTAAGTAAAAGAGTACAATTCCATATTGTAAGTTAAAGTTTATCTTTTGGCTGGGGGATAAAAAGAACATTAACAATGCCTCCCTCTGCATTTGAAGGCTAACTTTCCACCCATTGGGGATGGGAGAAGAAACTGTAAAGCTTAACCCCCTTTTAATATTTATGGTATGGAAATGCAAGCTCTTGGTGTGTGCTTTTTATGCAAAAGTTTCCCGATCGAAATGAGATAATTCTGGGAAGAAGAATGAAAGCTATAAAGAAAAACCCAAACACCAGACTTCTGCATAGATTTATAATGTTTGAATAAAGTACGGATCATACATATTAATAACTCACCGTGATGCTATAAGAACCAAAATCCAAAGGGAGATAGTGCTGGGCAGCTGTCCCCATCCTGAAATTAATGCCCTTTCTATTCGTTTTCATTACCCATCCCTCAAGCCTCACCGCTGGGCTGCTGCTCATTTCATTTCATTTCATTTCATTTTGAAAGGAGAAAGGGTGGGACAATAATGCCTATAATTCCAGCTTCCTGAGACTCCTGGGTCCAACGAAAAAATTAATGTTTCCTGCGATTCCAGGAAGAATGAAAGTTACCACTAGCAGGAAATCGGATACACTTGTTGTAAAGAATCAGTGCTTACCAGCAAGCCTGAGTCAATGATTTAATTAATGAAGCTTAGTGGGGAAGAGCGTCATATTTATTTTTAGGGTGGGGAGCAAATTTTGTCATGGGTCCACCTGCATTTCAGCACTGCAAACTGTAGCAATTACACTGCGAAGCCCCCAATAATCCCAGCAGCACAATGCAAACATAGCGGCTAATATTGAAGCCATTTTTAAGATTGCCAGAATATGCTTTGGAATGCTACTGGTTTTTCTTTAGCTTACGCTTTTTTAATGTTTCTAACAGTAATAAAAGTGCACATACAGCACGTGGGTGAATGGGGAGACTAAAGAGAGAGAGGAAAGCAGTCAGAAAATAACACTGCAGAGAGATGAAACTGAAAACACTGTGGCCAAGTGTCAGTGGGTATCCTTGACTACTAGCCTATGATACTGTGACATGCCTTTGGCCTCAGTTATTTGCTGGGGGGACAGCTCATGGAAAGTAGGAAGCCTCTCTCAAGTACATGTTTGTGTGAGTTTACAATCTGCATTAGCATAAGGCAATAGGAAGTGCAATGCATACTGCAAGCTATTTGGATAGAATGAATATATTTTGCACAATTCCTTGCACTTAAAATACAGATGAAAGATGTATTAACAAGCTGCAAATTCCAAGCACTACACACGCTGGAAATCTGTGAGATGCCCCACAACTCTAGTATCACGGCTCTGCGACCCCGCTGACCTAATGCCACACCCCCAGTGCACCTGTGTTCCCAAGGTTGGACCGTTTTCCTGGACAGTAATTGGTTCCAACACAGGTCCTCCTGGCCTGAATCTTTGAGCAACTCTATTTGTACAACTGACGCGGTAGCTGCCCGGTTCCCCTTTAATCATTCATGATGATGGACTCACTGTAAACCTTTTCTTTATGCACCACTGCTCTTGCCAAAGGGCTTGGCTTCTCGCTCTTCCCACTTTAGAGCTTTGGTGCAGAGACAGCACAGGTGAGACTGGGAGACAAGACAACAGGAAGTACATGTTTGCCCTTCAGACCCGTTTGGAAAAAAAAAAATAAAACTGCTGCAAAGTAAATCTTCCTCGGGAAGACAGGACTCCTCGGTGTCTTTTAAATCATATTGGGAGGCTGGACATAAAGGAGTAGCCACCAAAATGAACAGGCGCAGACACAGGGATGAGATTTACACGGTGCCAACAAACTCATCTCTTTCGGAGAATCCAATAGTAGTTTCAACTTCCATTCTCTGCTACCTATGTTATGAGATTGTCTGACATATATTCTTTTTTTTTGCTGAACTGACCTTTTATCTATAATCTGCCAACCTTTCTGTTTTATATGAAAAGTGTAAAGCAGGGCAGCTGACGAATCTGTTACTTGACAGCATTCGAGTTGCTTTCCCCACCAGATTAATTTGGAAGGCTCTGCAGTCAAGCCCCAAACTTCTTGGTATTCAAATAGCATCAAACAAAAAGGTGCCTGCTTTTTATCTATTTTATTCAGACCAACCCACAGAAGCAACCTGCCTGAATAAAAAAGAATGTATATCGAGGCTATATCCACTTATTCTAACATGGAAAATTCTTGCTTTGAATGACCTTAAGAATAACATAACTAACCAGTTCCATCTTTCCCAGGATGTGACATACATTCTACTTGTGATATACAAAATTATATTGGGGGAGTAGGGATGAACTTTTGGCAAAATGTCAAACAGTTTTTTGTGTTAAAAATGCACATTTGAAAAAATACAATATAACAGTGCAAACAATGTCCATTCATTTTTCTATTTTTATACAGGGTGGGTCAAAATAGGTTTACAGTTGTTTGCATTGAAAATAATAAAATAATTAATAAATACTAAATAATAATAAAGAATAAAGTCTGTGTTTCACATACTTACAGCTGTAAGCCTACTTTTGCCCAAACCTATATATAAAATGAAATAATTTAAAGAAAACTATCAGACAAGTAATAGTACAGATAATTCAAAAATTTGATGATGGGAGCAAGTGAGAATAAAATGTGGGAAGTTGGTCCATTATCAGTTCGGGTTGGAGCTACACACCAAAGTGGAACCACAAACTTTAGGAATAACAATTAAGTCTCATTCTAGTCTATCTTTTATTGTGCCTGTATCACCTGGTGGTATCACATAAGTAGATGCTCACTTAAAACTAAAGGCTAATGCAAGTCAGCCGGGTCCTCACTACTACTCTGCAGTTCTAATTGTCTCACATTCTTGCTGCTGCCTGTTCCCTAAACAGTCACCACAAAACTCTTCCAGATTCCTCTTCAGCTGCCAGGCTGCCTCTTTTTTTTTTTAATCCTCACCCAAGGATATGCTTACAGATGGGAGAAGGGAGGGGGAGAGAGGGAGAGAAACATTGATGCAAGAGAAAAACACAGATTGGTTGCCTCTCATACACACCCTAATGGGAGACTGAATCGAAACCTCGGTATGCGCCCTGACTGGGAATTGAACCTGCAACCTATTGGTTTACTGGATATATACTCCAACCTATGGAGCCACACCAGCCAGGGCCAGGCTCCTTTACACTCTCCACTTGGCAAACAATGTGTCCTCTAACCTCAAGGTAGGCTATCTTTACTTCCTCCTCTTAGCTTCCTATCACTGTTTGCTTCCTCTCATCTTTTTGTTTTTAAAAAAGTTATTTATTTATTTTTAGATAGGGAAGGGAGGGATAAAGAGAGAGAGAGAAACATCAATGTGCGGTTGCTGGGGGCCTTGGCCTGCAACCCAGGCATGTGCCCTGACTGGGAATCGAACCTGTGATACTTTGGTTCGCAGCCCGCGCTCAATCCACTGAGCTACACCAGCCAGGGCATCTCATCTTTTTTTAAAGTATATTTTATTGATTATGCTATTATAGTTGTCCCATTTTTTTCTCCCCTTTAATCCCCTCCACCCCACACCTACCTTCTCACCAGCATTCCCCACACCTTAGTTCACGTCCATGGGTGTTACATGTAAGTTCTTTGGATTCTCCATTTCCTATACTATTCTTAACCTCCCCCAATTTTGCACCTACCATTTATGCTTCTGATTCCCTATACCTTTTCCCCCATTCTCCCCCCTCCACCTCCCCACTGATAACCCTCCATGTGATCTCCATTTCTGTGATTCTGTTCCTGTTCTAGTTGTTTGCTTAGTTTTTGTTTTGCTTTTTAGGTTCAGTTGTTGATAGTTGTGAGTCTGTTGTCATTTTACTGTTCATAGTTTTAGCCAACCTATCAGATGCAGTGTTCAAAACACTGGTAATCAGGATGTTCACAGAAATAGTTGAGTATGGTCGAAAAATAAAGGAAAAAGGGAAGGTTACACAAAATGAAATAAAGAAAAACATACAGGGAACCAGCAGTGAAGGGAAGGAAACCAGGACTCAAATCGATGGACTGGAGCAGAAGGAAAAAATAAACATTCAACCATAACAGAATGAAGAAACAAAAATTCAATAAAAATGAGGAGAGACTTAGGAACCTTAGGGACAACTTCAAACATTCCAACAACTGAATCACAGGGGTGCCAGAAGCAGAACAGGAAGAGCAGGAAACTGAAAACTTATTTGAACAAATAATGAAGGAGAACTTCCAAGATGGCAAAGGGAATAGATTTCCCAGAAGTCCAGGAAGTTGAGAGAGTCCCAAAAATGTTGGACCCAAAGAAGCACACACCAAGGCACATTATAATTACATTAGCCAAGATTAAAGATAAGGAGAGAATCTTAAAAGCACGAAGAGAAAAGGACAGTCACCTGCAAAGGAGTTCCCCTTAGAATATCAGCTGATTTCTCAAAAGAAACCCTACAGGCAAGAAGGGGCTGGGAAGAAGTATTCAAAGTCATGAAAGGCAAGGACCTATATCCAAGATTGCTCTACCCAGCCAAGCTATCATTTAGAATGGAAGGGCAGATAAAGTGCTTCCCAGATAAGGTCAAGTTAAAGGAATTCATCATGACCAAGCCCTTATTACAGGAAATGTTAAAGGGACTTTTCTAAGAAAAAGAAGATCAAAATCACCTTTCTAAGAATTGGCCTCATAATCCCATTCCTTCCACTCCCACTGGCATTTTCCTTTTCCAGACAGCTCTGTTTCATTATTTCGGATCTCTCTCTCTCTCTCTCTCTCATCCTCCTCCCTAATGAATTTATGTTTACCCATCCCCAGAAAACAAAAAACAAGCAGCCCTTGCCACACACATATACATGCCTCACATAAAGTTTTAAACCAGCCCCGGCTAGTGTAGCTCAGTGGATTGAGCACAGGCTGTGAATTAAAGGGTTGCTGGTTCGATTCCCAGTCAGGGCACATGCCTAGGTTGTGGGCCAGGTACCCAGTGGGGTCCATGTGAGAGGCAACCACACATTGATATTTCTCACCCTCTCTTTCTCCCTCCCTTCCCCTCTCTCTAAAAATAAATAAATAAAATCTTTTAAAAAACCCTAAGCCACCCCTAACTTTGTTGTTTCTTTGAGATGCTTCCTCATTTCACTTACACGCTTCTGGATAGAGAATTCCAGGAGCTAGTAACTGGTAGCCCAAATTCAGCCCACAGATATATTACAGTTGGCCCTCAACTGTGTTTCATTTTTTAAAAATGGAACTAATATTTAAAAATCAGGAGTTCTGTCCTGGCTGGCGTAGCTCAGTGAATTGAGCATGGGCTGCGAACCAAAGCATCGCAGGTTCGATTCCCAGTCAGGGCACATGCTTGGGTTGCAGGCCACGGCCCCCAGCAACCGCACATTGATGTTTCTCTCTCCCTCTCTCTTTCTCCCTCCCTTCCTTCTCTAAAAATAAATAAATAAAATCTTTTTAAAAAGATTATAAAAAAGGAAAAAATCAGTTCTGGGTTTCTAGTTTATTTTTTAAAGTTTTCTGTTTATTGTTAGAGAGAAGGGAAGAGAAGAGAGGGAGAAGGAGATGGAGAGAGAGATCATGTGTGGTTGCCTCTCACGTGCCCCTTACTGGGAACCTTGCCTGCAACCCAGGCATGTGCCCTGACTGGTAATCGAACCAGCGACCCTTTGGTTTGCAGGTTGGCACTCAACCCACTGAGCCACACCAGCCAGGGCTCTAGCTTATTTTGGAAAAGTAAAAGTTCAGGTGATATTGACCTTCAGACTGCCACAGACCTCCCCACTTTCTATCACTTCTCACATCTGTCCCATTCCTCGTGTTTGTGTTGCCTGATGGGCCCACACTGTTATTAGAATTAGCAACGTAGAGACAAATGGTTAATCAGAATTCAGAAACAGAATCTGGCTTCTGTTTCTATTCTCTTCCAAAAGCTTATCCTGGAATGTCAATAAGAATCTCCTAACAGCCAAAGCCAAGACTTTGTTCTCAATTCTCACCTCCATTGATCACACAGAGTGGGACCCCCTCACCATCCCTCAAAGTATCAATTCCCTTGATTACTAATGTTGCACTCTCATTTTCCTCCTCCCTCTCTGATGTGGTTCTCCTTGCCTCCCTCTTCTTCCTCAGCTCCCTTTGCATCCCAGCTGACTCATTATACTCTCCCTCTTCATCTTTACTTCTACAGGTATTATTTAACATTTTCTTACTGCATGTCTCACATTTCTATTCTTTGTGACTCAATGTTTAAACTACCACAGTTTAACCATAGAGGCAACATGGGGTTAAGAGCGGGGGCTCCAGGCTTTGCCGCGTGTTAGCTGCATAACCTTGAATGCAGCTAAGTTTATGGCTTCGCTGTGGTCTATAGCTCCTTATGTTCTCCAAGGCGCACTGCAAACGTGGGTCACAACTGCACCCTTCCCTCACAGGTTATTTTCAAGGTAAAATGAGAAAAAGCTTCTGAAGCACATGCATGATATGGAGTAACAACAATTAGTGCATGTTAATTATTTTTCACTCCATTGCTTTTTAAGTTTTGCTTTTTTGCATATGACTTGTCTCTCCCTAGCCTGCCAGGTCTTTGAAGGCACGGAGTATGGCTTGTGGTTCTTTGACACAAAGTACCCAGTTCAACACCAACCCAATGGAAGGCACACAACTAGTATTTGGTGAATAGGTGAAGGAATGATCGAACCTCTACAAGATTTGCCAGGAGCTTCCTTAGAATTCCGGGAACTGAGCTTGTCATCCTGGGCTATGACGAGATTTAAGCCAGTGTCATGTTGTCCCCCTGCAGTGTCTATTCTCTGCCCCCAAATCCAGTCTAAGCAAATAATCTCCAACAACTGTTTAAACTGTAGTTTCCTGAAATATAAACAGGAGGAAAATAATACTACTACACCAGAGGTTTGGTGGCTTTAAGCAAGATACTGTATGCAAAGAACTTATCATTTCTAGCACTTCATAAGCACTCAGTAGCTGCATTATGATGATTATTATAATGATTAAACTTCCCAGTTGCTATCTAAGAAAATATAGCACGATGTCACTATTCTCAAAGGAAAGCATCTGAAGATGGAAACAAAAACTTGGATTTCCCAAAGCCAGAAACCGGCATGGTCCAAGGTGCCCTTCAAGTTAACAGAAGGATTAGTAAGGTCATTAAGGCACAGGGATCCACGGTGATGGTGGGTGGCCTCTGAGGTCTTCAAGCTGCACACAGTAAAGCCCAGCTACCTCTGATGAGATTCTAATCCTGCAAAATGTGTTCCCTAAACACATCACTTTTTTCCTCCTTTGGTTGTCCCATCCACCAACCCTTCTAATATTTACTGGGTACCAAAAAATCCGTGCCAGGGCCGGCCTCTCATTCACAGTGACTAGTAAAACCTGTGACAGAGAACATCCAGATTCTATTGCTCACTTGGCATGTCCCTAACATCTTCCTAGAATCAGATGCAGTAGTCCTCTCTGAGTGTGGGAAGAGGAACAGAGTATTTAGTGAAGTTCCAGATCCTCAGGTGTGTACGTGTCTGATAACAACTTTAAAGCAGACACACAGCGAACTGTGTGAAGGTCAGCCTCCCTCCCTTATCAAATTCTGGACATTTAATCTGTCACTTCAAGTGGCTCCCATAAATCACAGCACAAAGAGGGAGAGGGATCCTCTGGGACAGCCGGGTCCGGTGGTTGGAAAGCTGCGCCTGCGAGCCACCCGGGGCTGGGGCGGGGCCTGCTCTGGGGGTCACAGCAGCGGCACTGCTCTCCTTTATTTCACAATTTGGGGAGAGATTTCATTTGAAGATAGTTACTGCTGGCTTCAAAACATTAAGAAGACAAACCACTGACGTATCCAAATCCATTTTAGTGATGGAGACTGAGTGCGAGGGAATGCGGTCACTCGATGAGCAAAGTCACACGCCAAGCTGGTGGCAGCAGGGGGGTGAGAAGAGCTCTTCTGCCTCCTGTCCCAGTCCTTTCAGGCGATTCCAAAGTTCAAGCAGCCTCAGGAAGTCTGGCCCCAGACCTGTCTTCAGTCCTCCTCACACCACTCCCCCACCTACGGTGATCCTCCCTCTAGTCCCAGGCAGCTGTGGCCCTTCTCACTGAAGGTGCGAGAGAGAACTCCCGTTCTAACTGTTTGCCCGCCTACGTCATGGATTTCTCCTCCAGGGGGACATCAAGCCACGTCAGCCCCACCCTGTGACAACACGCATCCTGGCTCATTGAAGGCATTCCCCCAAACACTACTGCAGCTGACGGGTGCAATGTCTTACCCACCAGCTCCCAGAAGAATTTGGGAGCCTACCCAAGAAGGCAAGGCCACCAACTTGAAGGAAGAGGAAAAACTGCTCCTCTGCTCAACATTTCGCAGGGTCCCGAATTTTAAAACTTGCCGGTTCTATTATGAGAACTATGCGGAGATGATGACAAGAGAATAGAAGTTCAAGGTAATACACCCAAATGCCTACAGAGACCACAGAGGTAAAACAAAAATGGGAACTGGACTAGGTAGACGTAATAGGGAGCAGTGAAGACTACGGCACACATGCATTACCGCTTTAAACTGAACAAATATAAGCACGGCTGCAGCCAAACAAGATCCCTTACTCCTCTGCCCCTTCCCCTGACACATCACCAGTAAAAATCAATGTCTTTCAAAATTAAGTATCATGCAACTGCAACCTATTTTCCTGCTACCTGTCATTATAGGATGTACTCTTGTAGAAAAGTCAAGTTCAGGTCAACTCAAAATCCAAAGTCAACTCCAGAATAGTCACTTTTCTTGGGAATCTCCCTGCCCCCTGCAGGAAGATGGCTCCTGCGCCGTTCTCTTCATTCCGCAGGAGTGGGGGATGTGGGAGAGAGGGGCACCAAAAGGCCATCAGGTTGTGGTGATGACAGACACCACCTTCTCCACGACCCACTTTTTATCAGGGATATGATAAGCAAGGCTAATTGATTGCTATCTTCTATTTATTCTGCTTATACCAAGAGGAAAGAAAAGAACCCAGAGCACAATAGGAGTTCTTCGTGAAGGGGAGCACCCCAAAGGAAACATCGCTTGCTGGTTTCCTGGGTGAAAGAAAACCTAGTTGTTTAAAGGTGATAAATTGCAAGACTGTCAACCCTTATGCCCACTCCCCTTCATACTCCTAAATTACAGACTCTTTGAAAATAATGAGAAAACCAAAAATGTCTGTGACACAGCCCTCATGCTAAATAAAGCTCACCTCAGTCTGTAGCAAGAAGGAACACAGAGAAGACAAGACGGAAAAAAAACTCACTGTGGATCTGAGAGGCCTAGGAAAATCAGACTCACAAGGCACACACAGCCTTTGGGCTCATTCTCCTTGCCGGTGTGCTAGAAAGAAACTACCTTTCTGAGATTAAAAAGAATAAAACAGATAGATGGTCGGATCTATTATCCTGGGGCTGACTTGAACCAGAAGAGCTATGCTACGATCGATGAAATCTCTGAAACCTTCAGCCGGCACGGGGCAGGGCCGGGGGCCCGTTCTCACACACTCTTCCCTTTTGCCAGTGTTACAAAGGGATGTTGTTACGCCCCCAAGGTGGAGGAAAGAAGGTACTCTTTTCTGTTTAAAATTATTATAATACTTTCAACACTGTGACTCTAGTAGAAAGGGAGAATGTTCAAACTCTTAAAATCCCCATATTCCACTGAGGACTGAGGAAGAATAACTTGGGCTTAAAAACTGGCCAAGCAGAAAGTTTTGCAGGAGAATGAAAGGGGAAAAAAAAACCCCAGTGGCTATGAGGATGGAAGAACTCTCTGGCTGTGGGATAGGCTAGGAGATGTGTCACCTAAATCCTCCCACTGATAATTACTGGGGGCTAATATCCGAGAAGGGCCAAATCCAGCCTGGAGACAGGGAGAGGGCTTTCTCAGGTGCAACCTCTCCCTGCTATACTTCTAGCACCTAGAAAAACGCCTGGCACTTAGTTGGTGCCCACTGCCTACCTGTTAAGTGAATGAATGAACCTCCAGCAATCCCTCTCGGCTCCAAGGTTTGCACTTGCTTGCCTGGGCTGCAAAGCCACCAGAAACACTCAACCAGGGCAAGCTTTGTCTCTGACCTCAGTCTGTCCCCCGTCAGGCTCCATTAATTTTCACAAGTCCTAACAGCTCTACTGTTAATACTCACACTTGCTGATGGAGCCACACAGTAGGTTCAGACTGCTACCTTCTCCTCTGAAACTCATGCATTAGGGTTTCTTCCATGCTTGCAATGGGAAACCAAGTCTAAGAAATATTAAACACAGAAAACTATATTACAATAATGTCAGGGCTGAGCCAGAAGAAACCCAGGAGCAAGTAAGGAATGCTGAATGAAAGCCCAGTGGTCTGCTGCAGGAATCAGGGCGAACGTAAGAAGCCACAGCCAAAACACTCCCTCCTCTTCTGCAGCCGGCTCCACAAAAAGATTCTCCAGGCACCAGGAGACGTTATAAGCCTTAATCCACACAGAGGAGACAAAAGGTCATCCCTCACAGAGGAAAGCAGACCCCTCTGGACCTGAGAAGTCACCAGTACAAGGCGCTGATGACAGATAACACACTAGCAGTATAAACCATGAAGGGACAGGCCACTAGTACTCATAACTATCCAGGACCTGAAGACAGCTCAGAGATTTGATTCCTGCTCAGCAGCACCTTGCTTGCATGCATTCCTGTCTCAACCATAACCTATTCCAACATACCTTTCTGTGACTTAAAAATGCAAACACACATATGCATACATACAAACACCCCAACTCATACATTTTAAAAGACAACCACAAGGTAATAAAAATGAATGACAACATCCTTTTCGTTCCCCAAATGGGTATCGCTAAGCTGCCCCCCAGACCAGCACAGCATGTTATTTCTACCCGGGAAGCCGTGGCGATAACCGTTCACTGCAATGCAGCGACAATTAGCCTTGAGTATTAGGATCTAGCTGGACCCCGGAACCACAGGTGGTCTCCTCACAGTTTATTTTGTCCAACCTCCTCCTTACACATGAGGGCTTTGCCTTGTTAAGAAAGATTTACATCCCAGACAACAAACTCCATCGGCACAGACTATCTCCTAACCTGGACCCAGTTCAGGGCCCGCTGGACAGTCACAAGAAGAGCAGGTGAAGACACTGCCGCGTCTCATCCCGACAAGCTGCGGGCCTGTTCACACCACTCAGCCGTATTAGAACGGAGGGACAGATGGCCTGACGAACAGATCAGGGGCTTGGTCGACTGATTTGTGACCAAATTTCTGGTTCTGTCACGTATTGCCTAAGAAACGCAAACTTAAAACATGTTATTCAACCTTCCTTTGACCAGAAAAAAATGAGGATAATTGTACAACCTAATTACAGAGTTGATAGGCAGACTGAGGAGGATCAATAAAGGACCGAATGCAAACCTGGCACATAAAAGACGATTGTTGTTGCTGTTATTATTATTATTTTTACTTGTCCTCTGTTTTGCACTGTAACTTCATTCAGGGTAAACGGTCTATCTCCTACTTCCTACCACCTTAAAAGAATATTCCATGAATTATCTTTAATAAACTAGGAGTGTTAACTGACGAAGTCTCGGGTGAGCTGAAAATACTTATGTTGCTGTTTTTCCTACCACAAAGCCTTTAAAAAGCAACTGAGGAAAGGTGTTCCTTCCAGCAATAATTATAAAAACAAGTGGCAATTATTCTACTGAGTAATTAGAGAAACAAATGCAAATCCCATGTATATTTGTATTTTAAACCATTAGGTATGGTGAAAATCAAATTAAATAAAAATAACACGGGTATAAAGGCCATATTCTTGAAAGGAAATGAACCATTTTAAGGCTTTTTAGATTCCCTCCCCACCTTAACCCCGCAAACAGCAACAAAAAAATCTTTCTGCAGTCACTGCTATTATTTCTGCACACCGAAACCGTGTTTGGGCAGATGAGCGCAGGGTATCCGTGTGCGGCGACTCCTCGGGGTCGGTCCGCAGCAGCCAGAACAGAGGGTTGACAATGGAAATAAAATCCGGGCCTTAACAGTGCCACTGGGGCTCGATGAAAATGGTCTTCTGGAACTTGATTAAAACTAAATTGAAAAAGAACGTATTTGGCTAATATTACATTAGACTAAAATATAGAAATGAACCCTAATACTCTTGAAATCTAATAAGAAAAAGCCATCTCAATTTCCAAACTTTCAAAAGCATATTCTTTAAATGCATCACAGATCAATTTACATGGTACTTTAGCCAATAAGCAAAACCAAATCCCAGGTTCCAATTGGCTTATATTGGAAAGTGTGAGAGCAAATGCTAGAAAATGCAATTACTGCAAACAAACTCCATTTTCTCCCCTCTGAAGGGAATTTCAGAGAATATTTTATTGCCATCAAATAATATTTCTGAAGGCATCAATACACAATTCTATTTTCTCTTCAGAGTCCCCACTCACTGCATAATCTAATCCACTCTACAGAATATCTTGAAATTTAGAGAAGAGCCTACGAAAGGGGATATTACCTTGCACACACATCCTATGTCAATTTTAATAATTTGCACTCTGGACAGGAAGCCACAGAGAGCAAAATTTGGAATCCAATAAAATGGACTTTTCCTACTTTATAACTCAAAATTCTAACGAAGCATTTCCAGAGTAGAGATTTAAAAGAAATCCCTTGGGGAAGGTTATTTTGATCAATAGTAACAGCAACGAGATGGAGGGAATGGAGACCACAGTCACTTCCTCTTCCATTTTTGCTTCTCCCCTGCTCATGAATTGGCAAAAGTCTCTAATACAAATTTCAGACAATCAGAAGCTATGAAGAAAGAAGACTTCCTTGGGGGTGTGAAATCAAATCAGGTTTCTGCTTCATTGAAACACCACTTCCAACAGCCTCTGATCTCCTTCCTCAGGAACAGGAGAAATTTGTGGCCTAACTGCCACCGGGCTCCCCTCTGGGACGAAGTAGCATGAGGTATGCAGAGTAATTCCTCAGGAAGAAAAGATTTCTGCAATGTCCACCAGGGTCCTGGGGCCCAAGGTCTATTTCATGCCCCACATCTTTCTTCCTTGCCCATATGTGATGGTCTGAATGCTTGTCCCCCTAAAATGCCTATGTTGAAACCCTAATCCCCAATGTGATGGTATTTGGAACACACATTGGGGACCCTTGAAAGAGGATTAGGTCACAAGGGTAGAGCTCCCAAAATGGAATCAATGCCCTTATTAAAGAGCTCCGTAGCTGCCTCCACCATATAAAGACCCAGTGAGAAGGCACCCTCAAAGGGCCAGAAGTGGGCTCTCATCACAACACAGCCACGCTGGCACCCTGATCTTGGACTTCCAGCCTCCAGAACTGTGAGAAAGTAAGTCTCTGTTGTTTAAACCCACCCAATATGTGGTATTCGGTTTGAGCAGCTCCAACAAATGAATACACCTTCCTGTGAGGCAGCTTTGCTTCATCTATCCTACACACTAAAGCTGAGCTGCTCTTACTATAACACAGATCTCATCACATACAGTCCTTCCACACACACACTCGGCCCCTTTAAAATCTTCCTGGGTTCCCTATTATTGCCTACAGACAAGAGGCCAAACTCCCTGTGTGTGGTGCGTGCAGCTTTGGGGATCCGGCCGCCATCAGCCACTCCTCCGCTCCTATCTGTGTGGCTCTGAGCATGCCAAGTGCTTGCAGTTCACAGAATGAGACTGTGTCCACAAGGCTCCGTCTCCCGCTCGACTACGGACCTCAGGACAGTGAGACCCCAAGACTATATGTCTGATGCATCTTGGCATTCCCAAAAGCTTTAATAATTATTTATCAAATGAACGAATAATTAAGCAATAATTTCATTCTGGCTAAGAATCACGTGGATGTGAGGAGCTAGAACCTCAACTTTGGATTCTAGATGGCCTTAAACTGTTAAAATCCTGTTTTAATTTTATCCAAGGAGGGCACCAATTTACATCCTTCACAAGGTATACTGTTTGGTTGCAACTGAGGAACTAAATCTGATTTTAAAAATCTGTTACAAGGGCGCTTTTGGGGAGGGGAGGGCAGACGGAGACAAAGATATTGGCTTGCAGTAGTTAAAAATGCAATTTTGTTGAAGCAGTGAACAAACGAATAAATACATGAATAAATCAACTATACACATCACACAAATAATGTGTTTCAGTTTCAAAAGAGAAAGGAATCACTGCTGTTGCATGGTTAACGTTACTCATTTAAAGATTTTTGCAGCCTTTGTTCCCAGGATCGGATAGATGAGAAGAGATAATCAATAGTGGAGTTAATGGAATAGCCATTCATTATTGAGGAAGTCCCCTGCATTTCCTCTTCATTGTATCGCCTCTTCTGAACGTTTTCACCCCTAGGCCTCTCAGGCGAATCACTGCTGTTTTGACAGCTGGCTTTGCAGAGGCCACACTTTACAAATGAGCCCACTGCCCTGGCCCCACAGGACACGTGTGTGCATCTTCTCAGGGACCCCAGTCGCCAGGCCGGATGAAAAGAGTCCATGAGAATGGACTTGCAGGGCCAGCCTTTCCCTTTTGCTTCCAACAGAAAAAAACTCAAGAGGCAGCAGGGTGTCCCTGGCGTCTTGTCCTCTAATTCCAGGGTCACCGGTGTTCCAACCCCAGAGAGTCCTCGGAGATCAGAATCACTCCTTCTGTGCCAACGGAAAACTAGGATCCCGCAAGGCTGGCTACATGATGACTCCAAGGTCACCCAATGAGTGAGTGGCAACGGGGTCTCCTACTTTGGCAGCCTCTACTCCTTTTTACTATGTCATACAGCTACACAGTCGGAGTTTTGAGTCGAGGAGTGTTTTATAGATCAGGAAATTGAGGTCCAGAGAAACGAAGAGGCTTTTCTAAAGGCTGCCAACAATCATGAATCCTGACTTCTAAAATCAATCTGCCATTACCTGCAAGCCCTGTTCGATAAAACCCAGGACAGAGGGCCCCTTATTTCTTCACATCACACAACACTCAGGACTGCTCAAGTCCATGCTTGGGGTTCTCATCCTATCCTTTTTTTAAACTTCTACTATTATAGGTTAAGACCACCGTCTTTCATTTGACTCCATGGAAGGCATCTATTTAGCAACTTAAAGTGAGCTTAGATCAGAAAGGAACTCAAAAATAATAGAAATGATCTCTCTGGACTCAGCCAGTGTCCTTCCAAACTTTCTTTCTGACTCTGACACTGCTGTTGAGGTACCTTTGATGAAATTCAATGGTAAAGATCTTCCATGAGACAAACATCAAATTTTAACTTATTTTTGTCCATCAGTAACTAAGAGGCTATGTTTGCTTCCTCTTAGCCAACGTGCCCCCTTTTTCATATCCAATACCTAGGTGGTTTCTCAAGATTCTGGAAAAGAAAAGATTTCTAGACTGGTATCTTCTTGTAATACGTAGGCTCATCTCAACCACAGGATTTCATGTCTGCCTCTCTGAAATATCAGCATTTTTCGCTAGATTATTCTCCTCACAGTGGGAGGTTAGGCTCCTATCACTGATTCAGAAGTGCTGAAAAAATGCAGGTCAAACTTTCTGAAAAAGACTAGTTTTATTTTTTTTTTTAATGAATTCCTTTGGTGTTTTGGCTAGAAACGGGAGATTAGATATATTAGTTTAAAAAATAAGGTATTTTTGCAGGATCTAACATAGTAATTCACAACTGGGAACTCCAACCACTTCTATTCAAATTCATTCAAAGCTTGTGAAGTTGATCTTTACTAAGAAGATGTGGCCAGATTTCAATGCTTTGGGTTAAACTGTTCTTCCTTTTTAACTCTCTCACGTTCACGTTCAACTCCATATTCTCGGATTCACCCTCTTTGCGCTTTCCTTTCCCTTTTGGCTCATTACAAAGTTCTTGCAAAGTCAGGTCATAACCTAATTTTCTAATCCAGCAGCCCTGGGGAAAAGAAATCTTATTAGATTCCATTCAATCTCATTAGATCCCTGACCCTTTCAAAAGTCAGGATGATATTTGATAATGAAATGGGGTCTCAGAATGCCCATGGAATGATCCCAGTCTTTCTACAACATTCGACAACTATTCCCCCAGGTCCTGGGGTTAGACAGGCAGTGTGCTGGGTGTCGGCTGGGAATATAATGACTGACAAAATGGAAAAGGGTCTCTGCCCTTAGGGAGCTTATACTCAGCTGGGAACAACAGTCAATAAAAATGTGAATGCTTACTAATGAAACTCAGACTACGAGAATTGCTAGGAAGGGACTTAGCAGGTGCTATGAAAAAGAGTAAGAGGCAAAATCTACTGATATACGGGGATCAAGGAAAGTGTCTTCAAGGGGGATCAGTCAATATTTGCCGTCTGTCCAGCCCTTTATCAATAATCAGTTAAGATATGCAGAAACAGACCTCCCTAATCATGCGTAATATAATGTAAAGAGTCAGGAAGCATGCATACACACACGAGTACGCACACACACACACCCCAACGATGTTGAGAACAGTATTCAAGAGAAAAAGGAATACTTAGAGCAAGGGACCCCAACCCCCAGGCTGCAGACTGAAGCCCACTTGAGCTCTGCCTCCTGTGGCTCCCACACACCCCCTCTCCCTGTGCTGTCTTCTGTGAAACGGGCCCCCGATACCAAAGAGTGTGGGGACTGGTACTGCAGAACAGCAATTTTCAACTGTGATGCCACAAGAATTTTAAAAACATGCAATACCTGACTATTTAGTCAGGGGCACGGACCTCTTTCCCCTTAGACGGTCAAATAAAAAAATGACAACAGCCAACACAACAACAGCCATCCAGTATGAATGAGTCAAAATTATGCCTCTTTTTGTCAGATCAGCAAAAAATACAGCTTTTGGTGTGCCACGGAATTTTAGTAATTAGTTTAATGCGTACCATGAGATTTTTTTTAAAAAGGTTGAAAATCACTGCCGTAGAGGAAAAGAAAAAGGAAAGTGAAGTTTTTTAAGAAGAACATAGGAAACGGGTAATAAGTACA
Organism: Phyllostomus discolor; assembly: GCF_004126475.2. Classification (NCBI taxonomy): domain Eukaryota; kingdom Metazoa; phylum Chordata; class Mammalia; order Chiroptera; family Phyllostomidae; genus Phyllostomus; species Phyllostomus discolor. Next base: position 144,038,307 of record NC_040908.2, read on the forward strand.
GGATCTTAAAAAGTGTTACCCAAGGCTGTCCCGGTCCCCAGCCACGCCATGCCACCATTGTTGTCCCCTGAACGGCAGCCGAGTCACACCACATGGACCCCATTCTAGGAAGACAGTAGCATACTCTCTCCAAAGTGCCATGCATGCAAAGGTATTTCATTATCAGGCTCCATCCTAGCCAGTGAGACACGAGGGTCAGCCTGCTGAAGGGCTTCTGGGAAATGGTCACCGCCTATACACACAGACAATACCAGGAGGGAGTGGTCTTCTCTTCCCACTGAACAGTTTCATGTCTTCACACTAAACCTGGGACTTCAACAGTCACTCTCCTACCTCAGGGGCAAGGTTAACATGTGAGAATAGGAGAAAAACACTGAAATAACCTGGGTGCCTGAAAATCATCACTGGGTCCCTGAATGACCAGATCCTCAAAAATGCTTTATTCCTCCCCATCCTTCTTATTAGATGAGATAATAAACCCCTTGTTATTCAAGACATTTTGTTTCTCCCAGCCAAAACAGTCTCCTTACTGATTTAACACACTGTTTGCACTTTCCCACGCTTCATTAACAACATAACGTCTCTCCCAAACAATGCTACGCGCACACCTTCTGCTCCTCCTTACAACTTAGTGAGAGATTCTGAATTGTGGTTTGCTGCCTCTGGCAAGGGTACTCAGAGTCCTTGTAAACAAAATTAAGTGGTGATGACAATTTTGAGGCTTAAAATCAACACAAACAACAATTACCCTCTGTTGGGCACTGTCCTAAAAAACTCTATCAATACATTAATCTACTTCATCCTCACAACAACCCTACAAACCAAGAATTATTATCCCCTTTTACAGATGAGGTAAGGGAAGTACGCAGAGGTCATGATGGAAAGAACAGCCTCGATAAGGGTGATGAGGGTATGCAGAATAGGTCCCTGAACACGACAACTAAGACCGCCATAAGCAAATCCAGGGCAGTGAATTGGCAGGAGGGCCACAGAGGAGTTCATTAAAGCTCCAACTGTTCATACCCACTCACAGAGAACCTGACTCAATAGGTCTGAGCTACATTCCAGCAATCTGAATTTTCACCACCTGCTACATAAGAGGTCAGGTTTGGGAGATAGGAACCTGAGACCAGAGGAAGCTGAGCTGCCCAAGCTCTGGGGGGGATATAATAGGGTAAACTGAGTTGATCTATTTAACTCCTTTGCAAGTAGGAATGCAAAATGCTTCAAAGGTTATCATCTCCCATCAGAGTGGTTAGAGAACCTCAATTCTTTAGAGCTTAAGATTTAGTTAACTTGTTTCTTAAATCCTACAGGGCACAAAGAGTCGTGTGTGTTTTCTGGTCTTCTTGACTGTCTGATTCACATATGAGCCCCAACTTGCCTCAAAGACATGCCCAAAACTTCCTGCAACAGATAAGGCGCAGCCTACTATGTGGACGAGACTTAAAAATCCCACCAAGCCTAGGTCACAGTCGTTTCAGGAGCTTTCTAATACAAACACCTGAAAGTCTGGATTGCCCATGAAGAGTTAAAATGAAGCAGGTGGAGATTTTTCACTATGGCAATTTTCTGTCTGCCAGAGTCAGAAAGCACGAATGTGACCAGAGACAAATGGCACTAAACCGAACTGCAAATGCACAGACCACGAGCAGCCGCCTCCTCATCCTACAAGGGGGCAGCCATTGCTAATCAATCACACCGCCTCTCCCACCGAGTCTGGAAGCGCCATGAAGACCCCTAACAAAATGCTCCAGGGCCGAAACTCCCTCAGAACACGGATAAAAATTAAGATCGTTCACAAATAAAGAGAAGAAGAAAATGCAAAAAGGAAAAATATTGTTTTCATTTCCCAGACATTCTTCTGGGGTATCCACGTCTTTCATTATTTCTAGAGCACCTCATGTTCATAAAGGGCCCTTGGATAAATGTTTGTTGAATTTAATTTGTTTTTTCCCCTACTACTTTGGCCAAAGGATTCAGCATTTCCTTAACATGAATATTAAACACAGCAGAGCCCATAAAGCACTGGAACCAAAACAGTTAATTAGCAAGTCACTGAGACTTAGCAAGAAGCAGGAGGCATGGCTTCGGAAGCTGCCCGTTTTTCTCGTCATAAAGAAAATAAAGACAGTAATTCTGAGAACATTTGTTAACCCCCCAGTACGGATAACTGCCGTCCGATGCGGGTCTGTTACTCTTGCATTAACATGAGCCACTGCATCTCGGTCGTCAGTGGTACAGTAATGCCCGTGACACTGCAGAGAAGTGCTAACGCGGGAGCTCTGAGAAGCAAGCCCTGTGCCCAGCAAATGCTGTTAAAAGGATTTCACTCGCAAGGGTTGCTTGCCCAGAAGAAATTCATTTTCTAAAAAAAAAAAAAAAAAGAAAGGGGAAAAGGAGGTGTTCAATTGAGCAAGCATTTTCCTAACTCATTTTAAGATAATCTCTTGCATTCACCAACAATTTCTCCAATTGGCAGAACCACAGAAAGAGATTCTGCATGGTTTGGCTGTTTGTTCCGTTCTGTATTGGTGGACAACCTAAAATAATGGAGTGGCGATAAAACAAAAAAACAAAAACAAAAACAAAAGAATGGAAGGCTTTATAATAGTCAAGACATGCTAACCAATTTTAAATTGAATTACACAGCCTGCTAATCTTTATGATGGGATAAAATTTCCTTCAGCGTTATGCATTACACTAAAAGTTGCAGCGCTTTCCCCTGCCCACTTCTCGAGCTGGGAGCCGCCCCCCACCACCTCCCTAGCAATAAAGCTCCCCTTGGACCCCACCGAAAGCCCTGTTCCTGCTGACTGGGGAAGGGAGGGCACGGCTTGTGTACGATTTCATTTTTATAGCTATTGTTAGCTGGTGTGCATCTGTATTTCACACCAGGGTATATACAAACAGTCGTACAAACACTGGGCGTATTTTCCTAATACACATTTCTAAAAAGGGTAGGTTCAAATGTATACATGTGGCAAAGGAGATATTAAAAACCAGCAATAGTGAGGAGCTTGTTAAATTTTCAGATCAGATGTGCAGAACACCGCATGCTGCGTATCTGATGGAGCAGACACTTCAGGAACTCGGCACTACCCAGCTTTAGACTGGAAGTCACCCCGAGGATGCGGGAGCCTGTCCATCCGTGCTGTGCGCTCTGGTGGTGCTGCTCTCCCCCTCTGGGCGGTGGGGCAGGGCTCGAACCCCAGCCGCTCTAACCCCGAGGAGGAGAAGAGCACGAACTGCCTTGACCAGTTTCCTGATCCCCCCTCCACCTGTCATGGCAAAGGGTGTTTCCAGGTTTACCTTGCTAAAACAAACCATGGATATAATACTTCTAGGAGACATGACCCTTCTTCAAACTTAAACTCCTTCCCGATACCTTAGCCTGTGGAATCTGACTGTATGCTGCACTTGGCTTGTGTACAATAAAACTACAAGACACACCCGTATGTATACACTGCCTTGTGAACAAATTCATGTTCTCTGTCCCTGAGCTATATCTGTGGCATTTTTAAAAAACATATGTGAGGCAGGTAAAGAGACCATATATAAGAATAAAAACTCAGATCTTATGATCAGAGTGTACAGAAAACCATGAGCTACAGAACATCTACCAGAAACCACACACAGCTTCTGTTTTAGATCTTTCTAGAAATCTAATAGAGTTTTTAGACACTCTGTTAACTGACACTCTCCAGTCCCAGTGAGACACACACTGACTGCTGCCCGCAGTGCACTAACGACAGTCACAGGCGTCCCTGGTGCCACCTATGCACATCTGCTCACACGCACGGCATCCCTAAGCCACTCCCATCTGTCCCCAAACTAGTCTATGCCAGCTGTCCTTTGTGCCGTAATTGCCTAATGCCAATATACAGTACTTAAAAATGACTAAAGATGAACATTAAAACAGTGTACACATTTGCTGTTGCTGAGGGAGTAAACAACACTACTTTAAAAAGGGGTAAAGAATCATAAAAATCTGGCAATATTCTGTACTCCGATTGCTTCCCAAGCATCTTTATGTTCTGACACACCAATACATACGCTAAATGGAAGCATGGTAACTACAGCAAATTTCAGATGAAGATGATAAATTACATATGTGATTCACCCAAGAGAGACAGTGTTGATCTCTCATCACTGTGAACAAAGGCTCCGGCAGGACTTCAGAAGACTGGCCAAAACGTGCACGTCTCCATGATTCCAGTTATAATAAAAATATTTAGCTACAGGTTTACTTCATTATGGTGTCCCACTTTAGCTGACTTCCTGATCCATCGTGTACTCTCGGGTCCCGTAGACAATGGACAAGGGGGTGTCCATTGGAGGAGCAGCGGCCTATGCACGTGCTGCAGGTGTGAAGGTGAAAGGCAGCCTTGCCCCAGGTCTGACCCTGAGACCGCGTCAAGAACAACAAAACCCCACCCAGAAGCGAGAGCTCTATCTGCACGACGAAAGATGTATGCACACTTTTGGTTTCTACCTATTTTCACGAAGTACGCTGTTTCGTTTCTTCCCTTTCACAGTGCTGAACACACGAGTTCAAAGGAGTTATTTTTCAACTCCTGTAAATCGTTTTTAGGCTTTGTGGCTACCCTGCTTTCTGAATGCAGGCTTCCTATATATATATATAAAAAAAACGATTCGCCCTGGCTGGCGTAGCTCAGTGGATTGAGTGCGGGCTGGGAACCAAAGTATCCCAGGTTCGATTCCCAGTCAGGGTACATTCCTGGGTTGCAGGCCACAGCCCCAGCAACTGCACATCGATGTCTCTCCCTCTCTCTCTCTCTCTCTCTCTCTCCCTCCCTTCCCTCCCTAAAAATAAATAAATAAAATCTTTAAAAAAAACGATTCATGAAATGGAGAATATGAAAATATCAGTTTGGTTTCCTAAATCCCCAAGAAACGCATACACTGCAGCTAACTAAACAATTACTCCCACTCGCAGCACCAGTTCTACCAGGGGCACTACCCCCCACTGCCCGTCACCACTACTAAGACTATTCCTATAGGCCCTTAGGATTATCCACTCCAACTTCAGGTGGTAAACGCAGAAGGCAGCGATATACCATGAATACAGACTCACCGACGACTGTGTCATATGAAATAATTTAGAGCCAGTAAGTGAAGAACCACGTCACCTTGTCCTCAACATCTGACAGAGAAATAATACACATTCAGAGGCCGTATATTTTACACTCAGATATCTGTCCTCACAGGCAAGGTTAGTCTCCTCCAAATGAAAAAGTTTACCTCCCACGGTTATTTCCAAACAAGGGAGAAAAACAGAAACTAGACGATAAATGAGATTCGCCTAAATGACAGGGAGAAGGGAGACAACACAGTTGAGTTGTACTTGACCCTAAAATTAGATGGAAAACAAATGTGCTATTTCTTTCCTGCTCCTGAAATTTCAACAGAATTTAAGAAACACTGGGGGGGGGGAAACTTTATTTCAGTTTCCTAACACACACAAAACTTGTTGCAATAACATCTAAATCTAGCAGATCAATAATGCATGTTATAGTTAGCTAATTAATTATTCATTTTGGATAGACCAAATAGGGTTTGAAAACAAATTCCAGACGTGAAAATAGCTAAAAAAATACAAGCAATGTAATCAACCATGTCATTTTCTCCCCAATATAATTTTTTTCTGGAACATCGTAAAAACCACCAATTTTCAAAATTAGAGACATTTTAATTATATATATAATGTGTATGTGTGTGTTTTCTATGGACCATTACACATGCTAAAATCAAATGCCCTAAATAACCCATTTCAAAACACTACACATAAAAATAGTATGTATCACAATATCAAAAGATCACCAGGTGCCAAGTAGAAGTCAATGTTTGCAGAAGAACAGTAACCAAGAATATGCAATAAAAAGTAAAAAAAAAAGCAAAAAGGATGTTGATTTGGGGACAAATCAAAATAGAAGGCTAATTAAAGGTTGCTGTATAGGCTGTAAAGGTTGCCACCACCCAGCAGGGTGAGCGGCTGAGTGCCGCCGGACAAGCACGTGCTCCAGGCCCAGGCGACACCTCGTCACCCTCTGTCCTGAAGCACCTCGTGGGCAAGCAGCAGCCCTGGTCACGACTACATACTGGAAACACTAAAGATTCTGAAAGTGAAAACGCAAAATGACTGCCATTTCCTTCCCCAAGAAGGAAAAAGACAGCAAGAATAAACAAAAACAAAACCAAGCAGAGAGATCTGTGACTTTTTGAAATGCACCCCCCTTGGAAGCTACATTATGAATGCCTGCTAACCAACTGTCTGTGCAGAAGCCAGGAACCCTCCAGTCCACGGCTCTGGAATGTGCCTTCAAGTTCCCACAAGCACTCGCTCAGCCAGGCCAGCAGCACGTAGAGGACCTGAGTGTGCGGATTTCCACGGCCACCACCAACCAGGTTACCAAGGCTCTTCTCATCTCGTTACCTAGTAGCTTCTCAGCACACTAACCTAGTGTATTTGACAGTCACTGATGATTTCACTAATTTCGTAAACAAATTAATGTGTGAGGCAGGATTTCTTGGAACAAACAAACAAAAAAGAAGAGTTAGGTAACTCTCTAAGGTAAATATATTTCCTGGTCCTTACCAGGACAATATAAAAATTAGAAACAAAAGAAATGTGGCATCATTTATTCCCCACTGCCACCAGTCTGTAGGTCCTGGGGTCCCACCCTTCTTGGTGCCACGGAAGAGGTCAGGTGATTGAGAGCACAGATACTACCCCTTAAGCTCTGTGACCTAGGGTACGGGAGGGGCAGCACGTGCAGCTCCAGCTCAAGGATAATTTCCTTGTCTGCTTGCTTGAGGACCACAGGAGATAAACGAGATAACAGGTGCGTCTGCAAAAGGCCCACAGCATCCTGTCACTTAATACATAGATACGCTCATTTTATAGGTTCCATTTTCCATTATAACTCCTCACTCCTTACGGGTAAGAAAATGAGCAACAGTGTTTTCTTTTAGTTTGATTTGGTTTGATTTTTAAAACAGATCGCAGTACATGGTAGATCCTGAACAGAAAAACGAGTGCTGTAAAGGACATTATTAGGACAATTGGCAAAATCTGAAAAAAAGTCTATAGATTGAATAACAGAATTCTATCGATTTATATTTGATTTTGAAAACTACAGTGGGTTAATGTAAGTGAATATCCATGTTCTTAGAAAAGATACACTGAAATACTGAGAGTAAAGGGACATAACGTCTATAGCTTACTCTCAAATGCTTCAGAAAAAAATATAGATACACCTACAGAGAGAGAGAAAGGAAAAAGCAAATGAAGCAAAATGTTAACAACTGGGGAATCTGAGTATAGGGTATATGAGAATTCATTGTATTACTCTTGCAACTTTTCTTAAACTTGAAATTAGATTCAAAATAAGTATTAAAACGTTAACTGAAAAATGAGTAATCAACGGAGACGGCCCACTGGTGTGGGGAGTGCTGTTTACACAGCAATGGCCCTTCTGGAACTTCACCTTGGCCTCCGCACTCCACGTTCCCCTCCCTCAGCTGGGCCCGCTCGGCATGCAGGAATAGCTGCACTGAATTACGCAGACCATGCTGTAATTATGTCCTCTTCTCTTTCATCTTCCTTGCACTACTCCAAGGGAGCATGTGTAGGGTGAGCTAATGATTTGCTGCCTACCTCTGATGAGTACTATATTATTTGCATCATAATATTTTCATTTCTTTCCCTGCACAGAATGCCACATTGACAGCGAGGTCAGTTAAGTTACTATAAGGGATTTTTAATGAAAACAATTATAAATTAAAAATAACTGTGTTTAAAGCATTTAACAGTCACTAGGGTCAAGTGATTACAGCAGTTACAAGACCCATGGGACGTGTTCACACCAAAACAAAGTGAATAAATTACCTCAGCTGGCGCATGTAATCACTAAGTGACCACAGGGGTCAGGCGGAGTGGAACCCTGAAGACTTTCACGCAAAACCAATAATGAAAATTTATCCGTCAAAAGGTGGGGGGAAAGGGGGAGCATCCAGAATTAGCGAGTTGAGCCATAGACTGGAAGCAGAGTGGACTCTTCAGGCAGCTGGAAGAGCCAGGAAAATGACATTCAAGAACCCAGGGGACGGCTGGGAAAAAATGCCAGGAAACAATACGCAGGCAGGCTGGGAGGATGTGGGAGGGCTGATGCAGAAGTGATCTCTGCAGCATCGGCAAGTTAAAAGCCAAACCAAGGGCTACGTTGGTGTAAGAGTGACTGTCCTTATCCAGAAACCTGTGGCGGGGTCTGGGAAGGCATTTGGAGGTCTACTCGATAGAAGGCAATGAACATGGCTGTGATGTTAACAATAACCTGATCACCTCTAACACGTACGTGACACCTGACAACTGCTGAGGACATCCCTCAAATTTCACCCTCGCAGCTCTGTGACTGTTTCTCCTTGTTGTAGAGAAGTGGGTGAAGATCAGGGAAGCAACGCATTTTGCTAACGGAAATGCAACTAGGAAGCAAAGAAAACCAAACATTTATTGAAGCGTCCCTATCTGCTAAAGACTCCACTGGGAGTATCACGTCCGGAGACTCGAAATTGAAAGAGGAGACCTGAAGCAGCTCTAAAACTAATGTGCGCTAGTGGGCTGAACTTAGTATGGAGGGGAGCAAGGGAACCAAGGAGGTGGGGCCAGTTTCCTCACAGAAATAAACTTTGAATTAGGCCTTAAAGAATGAACAAGAGCCCCTTGACTGGGGTGGCCCAGCTGGTTGGGTTGATGGGTCCGTTCCTGGTTGCGGGTGGTGTGCACGAGGCAAACAACCAGTATTTCTCTCTCACATCAATGTTTCTTTCCCTCTTTCTCCCACCCTTCCCCTCACTCTATAAATAAATAAATAAATAAATAAATAAAGCAAGCAAGCAAGCAAGCATGAACAAGAGTTCACAGACTGGCAGGCAGCTGGTGGAATTCACAGGAGCCAATATTCGGTTATTTAGCAAAAATGTACTGAGTGCTTTCAGCACTGTGCTTGCGACCTTATCATCAACAGGGAGACCCGCCCCCTGTTCTCATGAAGCTTGCTTTCCCGCATCTCTCCATCACTCAACACACGTTTTGAGCATGAGTCAGGCACTGTTGTAGATATCGAGCGTACAGTGCTAAAGAGCAGAAGTCCAGACCCTCGTGGAGCTTGACAGACCCTCCACTTCCTCGGTGGAGGAAGACCGACAATGAGACGCAGAAGTAGAAAACATAAGATCTCAACCAGGAGGTGGCGTCTGAGCAGAGACCGACAGAGGAAATGGGTAAGTGTAAAGGTTCAAGGTGGTTGGACCACAGTGTTGCTCTGGTTGGGGGGAAAGGAACAAAAGGGACAGAATAATAAAACACAAGCCCCGGAAGTAAAGGAGACGGAGGAGAGAAGCACGATGGGGAGTGAAGCCGGAGAGTTCAGATCAGCTCATGAGGAACCCTGACTGCCACCACAGATTTTCTTCCATCAGTAAGTGGTTACTTGCTGGCATCCCGCAAAATCTCAGTCTGATGGGCTGCCACGTGGAAAAAGGGTCTTGCCTCCCTTTCTGCATCTGTAAAAATAATAGCATCAACGAGCCTGAACACTGTGAGGATTAAATGGATGCTAAGTGCAGTGATATCGCTCTCTTGCTCCTTTATACACGCTCCGTGCTTTCCACAAAGCAGGACCTGGCTCTGATAAAAGACGGACATCGAAAGCAAATGACCTTTGGAGGATGAAGTCCCATCATGCTCTGGTGTACAAGGATGCTGCTCCCAGATTTAGGGTGACACATTTCGGGGGCTTCAATTTTTCCCTCTTGGGCCAGCAGGTTTAGAAAACTTGGGGGCTTTCTTGTTTCCAAAGAGCTCCTCTTCTTTTATTCATTTATTTTTAATAGTGACAAAACTGTCACACAGTAGAATTCAAAAAGAGGTACCCTTTTCAGGAAAGTGTGTGCCTGGCCGTCTCTGGTCAGCAGATGCAGTAATAGTTCTACGTGTCTTGCCCATGCCTGTTTCTCTCTAGGAGATGGGATATTTCAGCAAAGGAGAGAGCAGGAAGCTTGAGAAGTGAATTTTGGAGAGTAGAGACAGTGTTCAGTGACTTTAGCTCTTGTCCACAGTATGACCCCAGTCTGTCCTTCCACCTTTTGAATCCCAATCCATCTATCAGCAAGACAGGGATAATACTGTCTGCCCGTATCAACTTCCCTGCGCCATTATAAGCATTAATGATCTAATACGCTCAGAAGTGCTTTGAGTCCTTTGGAGGAAAGATGTCATATAAATTAGAGGCATTATAATTAATGTAACTTAAGAAAATGGCTGGCTATAACAAAGAGGATTGGGTTCACATGGATCACAGATGACCTAGTCATCGCGTCCTCAGGTCACCAACGATCCTTTCTAATGAAACAAAATCCAGTCTCACTTGTTCGAGCATATTCAACTGCTCTGTATTTAGGCTCATTTTTTTAAAAGTACTTTAGTTAGTTCCGTATCAAAATGGAACCATACTTCAGAGGTTTTTTTTTTGCTTTATTGGAAAAAAGTTCTTACATATGAATTAGACCATGAAGTAATTAACATTGGGATGAAAGGTTCTTCAGTGTAAAGGAAGACAAGTGGACAATAAGCATGGGTTTTTTAATTGGATTAAGCAAATATACTATGACAGACAAAAAAAATCAGGAATTTTGCATCCACATGATGAGACAGGATACATAGGCAACTCATAGATACTTTCTAAAATTCTAGAATCTCATACTAAGAAAAAAAAACACACCTTAGGTAATTGCTTGAACTAGAAAGAGAAGCTTTTAAAACAATTATAACTCAAGGATGATAATTGGGAAAATCAAATTATGACTGAAAAACTGGAAAGTATAGCATATCAGATACTGTTTTCGTGAGCAGCTAAAAATTAAGAAATCACTTTGATATTGAACTCCAGACAATGAGCACCAGGGAATCCCAGGCTGTCTGGAACTCGGCACATTCTCTATTGCAAGGCACGGGGAGTGGTTTTGCGTGCCCCTCTCAAAGCCTCACACCTTTGCCTCTCTATTAGATATGACTATTAAGCAGCCATAGAGATACATCACTACACACATTCCAACAAGGCTCCCTGCTCACATCTTTCTGAAACTTTTTTCTGGGAACCGTTCAGCACCTTACAAGAGAGCAGTTGTCATCACATCACATCATGGTTTTTAGTCCACCATGATACACCAAGATAATATATCTCCTCTTGCCCACCCCCCAAGCCTTGGTTTCTAATAATTTTGTTGCAAAAATCAGTAGCCTTAAATGTGCAAACCGTGCCTGGGAAGCATCACGTGTCAGAGTTTAAAAAAATAAGCTGCCATCTGACTGAAGCCTGGCATACTCGAGTCTGTAAGACAGGAGCTGGTGTGCAGGGATGATTTCCAGAGGAGAGACAGTGACACTGGAGGGAGCAGGGGAGAGTCGGGTTAAAGATCAGGGCAGAAGGAAGACGACAGGAGGCTGACATGGACAGGGAAAGCAGAGGCCTGGGCCCGCAAGTGTGGTTCAGAAGTTGATTAGACTCTAAAAGCATGTCTACGTGTGTCGGGTCTGGGAAGCATGGCAAGGAGGTGGTGCCACGTTCCTGGTGGTCAGGCAGGGCCACGTGGCACCTTTTTCTCTGCTCCACAGGCAGATTGGGCCACGGGCCATCAGGTCACTGAGGCACAAAAGACTGCAAGGCCACTTTCCCCTGACGTTCTGCCTTCCCAGGGAGTTAGAGAAAGTCACCGACAGGGCAGGAAGGAGGAGTCACTGCACTGGCGTGTTTGGATAATGTCACTTAGCGGCAGGTAGCATTCACTGGCCATTCACTGCCTGCACACGCTGGATGCATGTGCACGCACGCACCACACAAGAAGGAACACACCACCGGTCAACAGTTAGCAGTGATGTGTGGGATACACGGAGATGTTAAATTCTTTTCCGTACAACTATCTACATTTTTCACAAAGAATGCAAGCTTTCCCAATTAGAAAAAGAGTTTGTAGTCATTTTTAAAAAGTCCTTCCAGTGTGAAGATTTTCTGCCACTGAGAATATTCAAAACTGTATGAAACAAACTCTTAAATACTGCTGAAACTCTTACGGAGAATCTTTATAGGGGAAATCTTGACATTACATACTAAGGGGATTTTTTAAAAGAAGAATGTATCATTTGGTGCAATAGTTATAATTCTAGGAAGACATCCTACAACTGTAATTAAAGGTGTTTGCAAAGATAGAGCAAGAAGGATGTTCATCATACCAGTGCAGATAGAAATAAAAGAATGAAAACATCTTAGGTCTCCAGTAATATGAACAGATAAATAGATTAGAGCACACCCATGTAAAGACTGCTAAACTGACACAGAGCATGATGTGTTACATTTTTTTTAAAGTTACAGGATAACATGCATAGTCCTATTAATTTAAAAAATAGTAGCTGAGCCTTAGCTGGTGTGGCTCAGTGGATTGAGCGCCAACCTGCAAACCAAAGGGTCACTGGACAGATTCCCAGTCAGGGCACATGCCTGGTTTGTCAGCCAGGTCCCCACTTGGGGGTGCAACAGGCAACCATACATTGCTGTTTTTCTCCCTCTCTTTCTCCCTCCTTTATTCTGTCTAAAAATAAATAAATGAAATCTTTAAAAAAATAGTAGTTGATGGAGGGGAGGGTGTATAAGAGACTGGATGAAAGAGATGAAGGGATTAAAAACTGAAATTGGCAGCTACAAAATACTCACAGGGATGTAAAGTACAACACAGGGAATATAGTCAATAATATTTTATAACTATGTATGATGTTGGGTGGGTGCTGGAAACATTGAAGGGAATTCTTCATAAAGCATATGAATGTCTAACCACTATGCTGTACACCTGAAACTAATAAAAAATCATACTGAATCTAAACTATAATTGAAACATTAAATTTAAAGTTTTGGGGAAAAAAAGCTGTTTGGAAAAACAGTAACAGTTTTTTTAAAAAAAATAAAGAAATAAATTAAAGAACAGTCATTCTTTTAAGCGAAAAGCCCTTCAAGTGTGAAGACTGCTGCTGTTAAGGATACTCAAAATAGCAAGAGAAAACAGAAAAACTTCTCAAATGCTGTTCACCAAACAGCAATTGCTCTGAAAAGGATTTTAGATGATTGCGTATTTTCTACTTTGCACATGTCAAACACTGAAATTCTTATGACATATACATATCTTTTTTATATTGAAAATAGTCTTTGGGGGCAAAAGTCTCTTAGCCATATTTATTGATTTAGAAAACTGTTTGTGATATATTGTTGGGAGGAACGAGAGATTGTAAAATGGTACTCCAATAAGAGCTCTACTGGGCAAACTGTGTGGTGTGCATACACAGATAGAACACATCCTACAGAGAGTCACATTAAATGTGAACAGTGGTTATCTCTGGCCAGGGGCAATTTTGTTTTCTTCTTTCACTTATCTCTACTTGGCTAAGTTATCATGAATGAACATGTATGACAGGTATTAAAAGAGTAAAATAAATAGCTCATGCTGTCAAAGCCTTTCCCAAAAGCCAGCTCCAAACCTGTGGGCCAAGAGCACAATCACGGGAAGGGGATACGGCCTCCCAGTATCACTGTGGGAAGGGGCAAAACTTGTACGTTTGACTGTATGTCTAGGATCTGGGACGTTGGTCACAGCCTCGTACGATGCTCCTACACATATAAATAGTCCCTTTCTTGAGATTCTCCTTGGAAGCATTTTCTTTCTTCCTTTTAGGCCTGGAGAAACTAAAGCTCAAAGCTATTAAATGACAGCCAAGACCGGAGAAAAACCATAACTGAAAGTTCATGGCACTGGTGCTATGTTAAAAGGGATTTTGACTGACTAGGTCACTAGATTGTTATATATAAATTTTTGGCTGGAAGAACAGGCCACCCAAGAACACTGTCGTTTTAATTATAATATTGGAAACAAAACAACAAATCCTTTTTAAGTACCCCTGCACGGTATATAGAAATTACTAACAGTACTTTAACAAAACAGAAATTATAACAGCCAACTGGCTATTATAAATGCTTCAACGAGAAAAGGAAAAGGAAGAAAGGGTAAGGGAAAAGTAGAGAAAGGAGGATAAGACATTTTATGCATAATTTTAATGTTGGAGCCAAAAGGAGGCAGAAAAAAGTTCTTGTGCCTGTATGTTCATTCATTCCTTCACTCACTCAGAGATTCAACAACTACTCGTGAGTATCACCCTGTTCCAGGCCCTTGACTCAGAACTGAGGGTACAGACAGCACCCACCGGGAGCACGCTGTTGTCTAGTTCGGGACTGACATAAAAAACAATCCCATAACAACCACGTGGAGGGCTGGCTGCTCACACAGGGGACCGACGCGTTAAGGGAAGCAACCAGCCGTGAAAGAGCTTTAGGCCTAAAGGGTGACTGAGCTCTCCTGGAGGGGCAGGGTCGTTCTGAGAAGTGGGGCTTGCAAAGGGCAAGTGTGGAAGGGCGTGTGCGTTTGGGGAATGGGAAGAATTTAGGGGCAAATGGAAGCTGAAAATAAGAAAGTGGATATTCAATCAAATGACATTTGCTAAGCCTCATCTGTGTAGCAGCCACGGGCACAGGAGCAAGACTGAAGAAGCCCAGCTAAAGCATTCTGGAGGGAACAGCGGGGATGAGGACGAGTAACAGTGAAGAACATCAGAGAGGCTCGGGAAGATCATAGAGGCGAAGTGAAGGTCGGCCACACAGGCCCGGGGCCTCACAAAATGCACCTGCAGGCACATCGGCAACGCTAGAAAGCACTGCCGTTCAGGATTTACTAAAAAGCAATGAAAATAGTCCCATTTTAACTGGCACGTAATCTGTAGTTGACAAGCTTATGTTTACGCCCAGTCTATAACTGTCATGTGTTTTTGCCAAGATAAAAAAGAAAATACTACGATGGCTGAGTGGCTGGGATCCCAGTTCTGCTCACCGAAGGCTGTTCGTGGCATGCCTCTAACGTGTCTGAGCTCACAGATGAATGGGACTATAGGGTTTAACCATGACTTTAAAAAGTATCTCTTTGGGAAAGATGTACCTGAGCCTCTTTCCCAGGACTCTGCCCCTGAGGCAAGAGCAGCTGTTAGCCCATGCTGGTTATTTGTAACTCAAGGGTGCACAAGTGGGAGAGAGCTGCCCAGGCTCCCAGCAGGGGCTATTCATTTCAAGGACGGAACTGAGTGCCACGATATGCTAATGTCATAATCCCTTGGAGCAAATGCGACTGGCTGTTGTTTTCAGTGTTCTTTGTGGAGATTTACTTTGTTGTAACTTACAGCCATTGGAATGGTCCACACAGAATGGCTGACCTCACAACGCGCTCCCATTGGCCAACTCTGGGACGGAGTCTGTGCCACGAAACAGCTCTTGCATGACATTCATGCACTTTAGACCCTGAGTGCGCCTATGTGGGAGCGTATGTGTTAAAGGAGGCAGTTATTCAAAGATCCCACCTTTTTACCCAAAATATGGTCCCTTCTGCTGGGATTCCAGGCCCCAGACTGGGAATAAAGATAAGAGAACATACTTGGGAAGTGGAGTCTGACAGACCTAAGTTCAAATTCAGAGGTCACCTCCTAGTTGCATAACTTGAGGTAAGTTGACTTCACCAAGGCTCAGTTTCCTCATAAGTAAAATCAAAAGCTAATACCCACTTAACAAGCTATTGTGAGGACTACATTAAGGGATTCGTGTCATTGAGGGAGGGGGGAGGGGTGCAGTGTGTAGACCCTACCACCCACAGGCAAAAAACATGTTAGTTCAACGTCCCCTTCCCATCCAAGTTGGACTGGGGTCATTATCTGAGAGGCCCTGGACAATTCATTTAATCTCTCCTGTCTCAGTTTCTCCTACTGAATTTGGAAGTGGGACCTCCAAGCCTCCTCCTGTCCTAACATTCTGTCCAATTAGTGTAATTGTTAGGGAGACTTCCTTTCAGTCTCTGTTCTTATACCCTTCTGTGCTCCCTCTGACACTCTACATCTCTCTTTAAATCCACGGTGCCAGAACCTTCCAGTTTCTGCCTTTTGGATTCCATGACAGTGGCTCTGTGGTCTCCCTCCACTGTGTTTGTTGAAAGCCATCTACAGGCCGAGGGCTGTGTTAAGAATGACACAAGCTTCATCACAAAGTATATCCTCACAACAACCCGTGGAGTATATTATTATTAATATTATTATTACTATTAGGCCCATTTTACAAATGACGAAATCAAGGCTCAGAATAGTAAGCAATTTGTCAAAGGTACGGAATTTAGAGCTGGCTCTTCCCAGCTGCTCCTAACCATTATATGCTACACTCCTTTTCCCTCCTCTCTCTGAATCTAGTTTGAGTTCTATCTTCTTATGGCCCTGTGCTGTGCTCGCTTACCTCATAAATTACTTTGTATTAATAACTTCATGTGCTACACCTGCCAGGTGACATTTGTTCACGTTAACCAGCACCCATCCTCTCTGAACCAACAGGGAACTCGTGTTGGAACGCTCAGGCCCTGCAGCTGGTAGGTGAGGGTGAGATTCAAGACAGGCAGGACTTGAATCCATCTTTCAAATAATAGCACATGGTCAGACAGCTACTCAGCTGCCTTATGACGCTGGTGGAAGCTACCACATTTAGTTCAAGCCTAAAATCTATGAGCTTCCCAGCTGCCATAAGCCCAGTCATATCATCACAGGTTGGTAAAGGAAAAGGGCTTGTGCTTTGGGGTAAGACAGCCCCAGGTTTACTAGTGAAGTGCACTGTGGTGGATGTTTTAGCCCCTTTGAGTTTCCTATCTGCTAAATGATCTTGGGTAAGGGAACCCAACGGACCTTCAGGGCCTTCATCTATAAAGCTGGGAAAAGCATGAGCAGCCTCAGAGGGGTGTTGTAGGGGTGGATGAGTGCCTGGTCTGTAGTACAAACAGATTATTAGCCTGTTGGGAGAGTGCAAGAGCTTGGGGGATGGTCAGGTTGTTTCCAATAATCAGGGCAGTCTAGATCGAGTAGAAAGATGGAAATGTTACAGGTGCATTGGACTCTCAGGACCTGCCAAATCTGAGGACCCATGCTGGATAAGAGGTGGATGCCCTGTTACACATAAGTCCTAGACTGATCTGGTCCTTAATTCCCCACTGCTAGCCCATCCGGCAGCGGTTGCTCGAAGTACTTGTTTCAGGTGAGAGGTTCCCATTGAGCCAGTATGTGGAGTGTAATCATACACCACGTCTCACCTCAGAGCACCATGAGGTTGCCAGGGCAACTGAACTATTCTGGGCCTTCCTTATGGGATCCCAGCTCCTTGGCATCCACTTCCCAGTGGGCTCCCTTCCTTTGCCCTCACATTCTGCAGCCCCAGCGGAGCCTTCTTTCTCCTGCCTCAGGAGATGAGAGAGGCAATGGGAACTGACCGGGCATCTGGACCTCAGCATTTTATTTCCTTATCATTTCATTTCCTTAGTTACGGCACATTTCCACTTATGAAGTACTTTCCCTTGTAAAACCTCTCAGTGTTTACTTCTAACCTACTAAATAATTCTTCTGACCTCTTCTTGTTTTTACCCTTTAAGTATCTGTAGATGGTTCATTCACCACATTCCCCATTCAGTTATTAATGGCCCACAAAAACTTACTAGCAGCAATCACATGCTGATTAATCTGCACAACAACAGAGAAAGACGGGGAGCATTAATCCTTAGTTCTGAACAGGGAAACCAAGGGGAAAAGAGAGGTTAACTCAGTTGCCCAAGGTCAGCGGCTAAACAAGATTATAACCAAGATCTATCTTGTCTGGGATTTCTGTGAGCACTACTCGCAGTGTGGTTCTATTTCTTCACAAATCAACATTGTCAACGCAGCTACATCATCTCTGTGTTGAGATTCAGTTGTCAAGGAACACTTTATAACTGTCAAAATTCAACCCCAAATAATTCTGCCTGCTAATAGCTCATAAATAAAAGTTGCTAAAATGAAGAGATAACAATACTCGAAAGCAACATTTGCGGAGGCAAACGAGAAGTAAAAAGCTGCGGATTATGCACCCAGCTTCTGCCACAAGGAGACTCTGAGAAAGTCACTTCACTTCTCTGCATCTCTGAGTCATCTGTAAAAATGAGATTATGCTGAATGATATTTGAGCTATCTTGCTGTTTTCAATGAGATGATTGAATACCTATGAAACCAGCACAAAATATAAAGTTCCAATATCCAATGCTGCCAAGACCGTGGTAAAACTGGTATACTCATTACTGTTAATGACGTACCCGGCCACGACCCCCTCAGAAAGCAAGGGGCCAGCAGACAGCAAGAACCAGACAAGGTTTCATAGCCTTGGCTTAGAAATTTAACTAATACCATGTTTTACCCTAAGAGGTTAGTCAATGGAAGCAGAAAGACATATACAAACAAAAATGTACATTTCAGTGCTAGCTAGCAGAGGAAAAACTGTTATTGATTTAAATGTTTTTGTTACAGGGAAGTTTTATTAAATAGAAACAGAACAATGCACATGCCACGTTGCTATTAAAAAAGATAAATGTGAAAATTAACCAAAAATCATTTGAAATCTTACAGGTATTATTAAATTAAAATAACCAAAAGTACAAGAACAGGTATGTGCTCTGATGTCAACTATATAAGATGTGGCTTGATGTCCAAGGTCGCAGGAAATCTCAAAATATGTTACTGTACATTACTAGCTAGATTTATTGGCTTTTTTAATATTTTACTTTTTTAGTTACTATTATTATTCATTAACATATACATTTGACCAATTATTTTAAAATTTATGCCTAAATTGCTGCATAATTTTTGTTGGCTGACAAATTATTCATGACATTATTTTTCCAGAGTCATTTCTGCTTTTTACTATATAATTCTTTAGCATCTCTAGAGATTCTTGTATCTCAGAACCCTCGCACTTCTTTTCTTCACCTACAAGTATTCTTAAAAAGATCCGCCATCTAATCTAGCTACACATAACTTGTAATATTAATCTTTGGCAGTGACTGCCTTGTAAGTATTAGTTAGTATCTGGCAATTCCTGACCCAGGAGTTGAGATACTCCCACAACCCTAACCTGTGGGGTATCTCTAACAATAACCACAAAGCTGCCGTTACACTTTTCACAGTGTATCAGGGGGTTTCATGTTCCAAGTTTCTGCAGTGTTACCGTGGGCCATTTTATATTTCCAGGGGTTTTAGGACCCCCTCTGGTTCACTTAGAAAAGCTGTTCTCAATCAACAGAGTGCTAGGACCTTCCCTTCAAAGGACTTTTACACATTCCTTCATTTCTTAGAAATGTTCTCTTACCAGTAGGTCAATTGTACCTCTTTGCTTATAATATCTGGGAAAGACTGCAGAGCCAATGAATTAAAAATACGATTCTAGGTCTCGTGTGTGCCAATGAGTGCCCTCATTAAAGCAGAACGGGCAGATGAGATCGGTTTCAAAGCTTTCCGTCCCTCTGCCCCAGAGCCGCCAGGGCCAGGCTCGGAAAGGATGCACAGTAAAATTAAATATCTAAAAATTCATCTTTAATTAACAGAATTGGATTAAAGCTAGACACCACGGCATATCATACGAGAAATGGCTGAGCTGGCTTCCAAGTGCTCTAATTCAATTAGGACGCGGTGAGTGACACTCGGACGGGAAAGGTTAATTGGGGGCGCCAGAACGCAATCATTCCTTACCTAACCAGTCATTAAACTTCTTAACCTCTGAGGGCAGTCCCAGCTCGGTGAAATCGCCTGTGTGGAGAAGGATGTCCCCATAAGGCATCTGGATACCATCTGTTCTGGAGTGTGTGTCTGAGATGCAGACAAACCGCGTGTGGCCCGCTGGTTTTGGAGTGTCATATGGGATGGGGTCGACCCTAAAGTAGACATAACAGATCCCATAACAGTTAAATATATTAGAACCCTCGTAATCGTCATCGCACATACATATTGATTGTCATCTGTGAACGCACCCAGACCAACTGATGCAAAGGCAGGAGGGACCGTTCGTGGTAACAAGGGACACTTTGGGGTACAAAGGAGACAGCATCACCCATCTACAATCCCAATGGGAAAATTCTAAAAGTCTTACTTACCTGGTACGAAAATTACAAAGAATATCTTACATGTAGAGTCAGAAATAACCCAGGAAACTGATAGAGTGATTAATGGTGAAGTTTAGGGATATTGAACCCCAACTGGGGAAGCAAAATTATGCTATTTTGTCTCTCATCTTGCTGCAATTGATCCCACTACTCATTAGGAGAGGAATAACTAATTTATTCCTTCTTGAACATGCACAAGTCGGGCAATGAACTAATTTAGGAAGAATAGGGCACATGTGTTGCCGACTGAGATGTGGAGAGACATACTAGGCAGCACTAATACTTAGTCTCCTTTCCAGAACCATTCGACACCTGTATCTTCTTGTTTTTGATAAGCAATTCTCAAATCAAACTGTGGGGAGGGAAGGGGATGCTAAAATAACAGAGCTTTAAAAAAAAAGCGCTGGATGCTAAAAAAAAGTCTGTCAAGCTCCATCTTTACCACAATGAATTAGCTGCCATCCCAGTTACACCTTAGGTTACTTGGAATGCCCAAATGCCTCGGGCAAAGATTCTCTGTAGTACAAACAGCGCGCCTGTTAATGGGTGTCTATGGACACACATATGCATTAATATATGTATAGTTTTAGAGACCTAAGCACTGTGAAATTACACTAGGGCATAAGAATCAAAAGGCAAAATGATCAACCCAAAGCAAAGAAAATGAAACAGAACATTCTCATTTAATTGAGTGTAACAAAGTGTGCTAAATAAACGTGGTGCAGAAATGCAAATCTGACTCTTCAAGCATACAGTTTTAATTATTTAAGGGGCTGGTAGCAGAGCTGAGGATGTTTTAACTGCATTAACTCTCCACTGACAGCTTCCTTTAATTTTTCTGTGGGAATGCACACTTACTTTGGAGTATGGGTGAAGAGAAGGAGTTATAAATGCAAAGAAAAGGTCACAAGAGAAGCAAACACACAGTGCAGAGATCACAGTCTGAAACGTTAAATAAGGAACAGTATTTCATATTACAGTCCCACTCTTGACGGTTAACATGCAGCAGGAAACACACCAAAAGCTCAACATAACATTCCCTATACAACTCGCCTCTACAGGCTTGGTTTAATTTTTCTTTCCTTTTCCCACTTTTTAACATTGCAACTGTAGTGAGGAAAACAAAGACATCAGTATACAACTTGGTTGGCCTTGCATATCTTTCACTGTTAATCTTCTTAATTTTATGTTATCTTTGACAGAGAAGGAAAGTAAGAAAGCGAAAAGAGCTTGAAGAAGACAAAACGGAGGAAGGAGAGAGGGGGGCACTGTGAACTGGTTAACACAGTGGATCCAAATGGAAACCCCAAAGGAAAGTTTACCTTCTGCAAAAAAAACTAATATATTTTCCCTGTGAAGGTTAGAAATTCATAATGCTGTTACCATGGAGAAAATTGACTAATCCACTGAGATCTCATGAGTAACCTGGAAACCCTCCTGATTATATCCAATGTTGACTTTTTTAAATATATGAAAAAGTTTGGTATCTTCTTTCCCATTACTGAAACTCTTTTACAATCAGTCTCAGTGGTTCTAATCTTATCAGCATCTCCTGTCTCCTAAAAGTAGTTTACTCAGAGAATGAACGGCTGTGCCCTGCTGCAAAGGACTGTCACCCTCTGAAAGTGATAGGGGATATTTATTCCTAGACCTCAAGCTAAGACGCTCACTGAAATGGGACTATGCACATTTATACTTTATACACCCACATGTGAATGAAAATTTAAAAAATTAACCACTGGACTTCAGACGTATGAATACATTCAACATTGTATATGTCTTTATTTTCAATTTTTCATCCTAGTAATAACAATCCCCATTTCTTCATTTCAATAACTCTGCTAAACTACAGGTACAAGTACTGCATCAAATTCTTTTATTTTATTTTATTGTTGTTCAATTACAGTTGTCTGCATTTTTCCCCACCACCCCCAGCCCCGGACCCCAAACCCACCTCCCTCCCTTGCTTCCACCCTCCCCCTTGGTTTTGTCCATGTGTCCTCTATAGCAGTTCCTGAAAACCCTTCTCCCCATTGTCCCCTCCCCCCTCGCCTCTGGCTATTATTAGATTGTTCTTAATTTCAATTTCTCTGGTTATATTTTGTTTGCTTTTTTCTTTTGTTGATTATGTTCCAGTTAAAGGTGAGATCATATTATGATCCCATCCAAATCCACCAAAGGGACATCATAGTCATCACTTGCAATTGATCAAACAGAAAGTAGTACAGATTAAACCCTTCACTGTGAACAGGCCCTGTTCTATGAATCTACTCAACGTAAAGCAAATCATCACATGGTACATAAATGTGTTTCCCATCTCAGCTCCATATTGGACAATAACTTCCCAAGGCAACTGAAATACGTCAATTTTTGAATGGTTGCAACCTCCTTCCCCACCCTACCACCTCATCCAGAGAAACATTTAAATGTCCAACAGAATTAACATGAAATAAAGGCCAAGGAATAGAAAAAGAGGAGACAGAAAATAGGGAGAAAATGTGTCTTCTCTCAGCTCTGAGCTGAAACAAAATAATGAGTCAGAGTACCCAAAAATAATGGCAGAAAGCTCACCCACTGCCACCACTAACTTGATGTCACCAAAGACAAACAATTTGGTACGCATTTGAGAGAGGGATGAAGAGCCGATTTAGGTAGTGGATTGGGGAAGGGCAGGTATGAAGGTGCAAATGTGGAATTTACAGACACCCCCAGACCCAGAAACACTGACGTCCTTTGTTACCACAGGACCAAGTACAAGAAGACTAGACAGTGCAGCACCTCAGCGCCGTGCTGCAGGATAACATGACAAATATCACCTGGGGGTCATACGAGGGAAGCATGTCCACCCAAAGCCATTCAAAGCTGGAAATAAGACGTCTAGTGGAGCAGGTGAGTTGTAGTGGATACAATTAAAGTTCAGACAATCCCAGGGAAACTACTAGTTCCAAACTGGGCATGTGGTAAACACTTTGAAAAGTCAAGACATACAAACATTTCACTGGAAAAGCGCGGGTAAGGGACAGCCTGACTGCTCTTGGAACACCTACCTGTTCACATTGTGTGAAGACGCTCACACTCCATTTTCCCTCTGAGTTAACAACTTGACTGCTTACTGTTTATGCTGCAGACTTCTCAAATGACCTAACATTTCCCCCAAGGCATCATGTCAAATATCCCAGCAAGGGAGTCTCTTACCAAGGCGCTCTAGCCCCCACAGCCAGATTCAAATATCAGAATGAGATCTGCACATACATCTGAGTACACCCAGGAGGAAACAAGATGACATGGGAAGATGAGAAGAAAACATAGCATCACAAAACCCCAGAGCTGGACAAAACCTTAGGGGGCACTGGGTTCAATGCTTTGCATAAAGCTGGAACCCTCCCCACCTCCCTGCCTAACTGACATACAACTTTCTTTCCAAGATTTCCCCAGAAGGGGAGCTCCCGCATCCCCTGCCCTCCCCCGGGGCAGCCCATTCTGGGTTTTGATAGCTCTCCTTGCTAGAAACATTTGGACTCAGAGCCTGCACCTCTGAGAAAGCTGAGCATGGTCCAAGGAGACTTGGCCTAGAGCCTGAAAACTGAGTAACAATTTTGGCTGAGTTACTCACTTTGGACAAGTTATTTCATTCTTTTGGTGTTCATTTTTTTCCCTCATTTGTAGGATGGGAATAATAATGCCTAATCTGCTAAATTGCTCCGAGGATCTAAACTGTCAAGCACTGGCTCTGGCACATAGTACATGCTCAGAAAGTAGAGATGCAGAAAGACGTGAGGATAAAGCACTTTCAGCCACACGGCCAGACTGTCTGGCTCTGAATCCCACTCCACACTTACCAACGGTGTGATACCAAGCAAGGTGCCTAACTCCTGTGCCTTGGTTTCCTCACCAGTAAAATGGGTATAAAAATAGTACCCATCTCATAAGACTACTGTGAGGATGAAAAGGGGTAAATTGTTCAAAGCATGTAGAACCGTGTCTGACACACAGTAGATACTCAATAAATGTTGTTGGTTTTTATTTGTTTGTTTGACTAATCAGTAGTACTTTTACTACTATTATTAGTAACATCCTTTAGTTTCTCTGACCTCCATCTCTTCTTCTGCACAAGGAGACCCTAACAGCTACCACACAGGGTCTCTGCGAGAATTTTAAGTTCCCAGTACACGCTGCCTGGCACAGTACTGGGCGCGTCAACCACACTCAGTCATAACATTTGTTTCCTCCCTGTCACTCCCTTCTTAATCCTAGTTCTGAAATGAAGAAGAAGAATTCAGCCCCTCTTCCATTTGAGAGTCCTTCAAATAGCCGAGGATTCTAATCCCTTGAAAGTTTCTGTCCTCAATGTGAGGAGTCACGGATTCTTCAGTTTTTCCTTGTGTGGCAGGACTCCACGCGCCCTGGGAAGCCCTGGGAAGCCCGATGATCACTGCCTGGGTATGGTCCAGTGGGTCGGGACCCCTCCGTCTGCAGTGTCAGAATTCATGGGCTGCGTGACCTTGTGGACCAGTGCACTGTTGATCAAAGACAAACGCTGGCAGGAATGGCAGCGCTGGACACACGGGTGGGCTTTCCTAGAGGCCAGAGCTATCATCTTAACCCGTGTTCTAATTAAGTCTCTGGGTTTTGTGCCAAGCCTCAAATCTCGCTCTTGAAACCTGATGGTCAAATGTTTACATTTGTCACTGAAAATTCAAACAAATAAACCATTCTTGTTTATTCAGTCTTGGCACATGAGAGGTTTTTACCCATAAAAAAAATAATATGGTAATATTATTGCTTACACTATGGAATCCTCTCCTGGCCACATGTGTTATTTTTTTGTCCACTAACAAATTAATACAGCGTTGCAAGTTCCACTGCTAGATCTTCAGAAAAACTGCTATCATGTGGTTTATTATGACATAGGTTTCTTTTTTTAGGCCATGTGCACTGTAAAAGCCTCGTGTACACAATTAGTCTACTAATTCAGTGTCAGAATAGAATATAACCCTTACGAAGCATTTTAAAGGGATCTGAATGTATTCACCATCCCCCCCTCGCTTGAAAATCGTGTTGTGCTTATGCATTCCACTGACTTCATCTCTAAAAAGTTTTCCATGTGACATTAAAGCTTTCATTTTTACCCCCCAAAATTTACACAGCATGAAAGCTAATGCTGTTTGTGATGCTACATCATCCACTCCAGACATATTGTTTGACAAAGATGTACAAAACCCACAAGCCACACAATGAATAAACAAACACCAGGCTTAAATTAGTAGTTGAATCACAGACTTTTTAGATTGGAAAGAGACCTTAGAGATTATCTAACCCATGTTTCATGTCTTTTGAGTATCCTCGTCACGGTTTCTGCCTTACTCGTGTGTACAACTACTTACTTTTTGTTGTGTCTTACAGTGTTTTTTTTTAGTTTTATCCTAAATAATAGTATCATGAAGTCAAGAATTAGATACATGCTGGTTGCATTTTTCAACCACACATTAAAATAAATATGTAAGTATTAAAATTCTGTTTAAGGTTTGCCCGCGGAAGGAACTAGCACTCGGGTTTTCTAACTTCCCCTTCCCTTCCCTTCCCACCCACTGAACTTTGGAAGCTAAAAATATGCGAGCACTTGGAGAAATAAAATGATAAACGTTATAAAATGCCAGCAAATCAATCACCTAAACTCCTGTAGCCGTTAATAATATCTGGAGAGACTGCTCAAAACGAGTGGAATTCATTGTCAAAAAAATCTGAGTTTATCCATAAATTTAGCCCTCAACACTGAATCGAGTCTCTTAAAACCTCAAAAAAACTGCCTATTACAGTTCGCTGAGGGAGTGAGCACCATAAAATTTGATTTTTAGAAGACTGGGAAAGGCCAAAAGCGTTCCTCATTCTCGAGGATGTCCAGGCACATGAGCAGACTGACTGCATGTGTCTCCAAAGGCTGGTGTCTCTGGAGCAATGACTCCGGTTAACAGAAAAACCTCATTGAAAAGAGCCCTGCTAGCCCTGGCTGGCATGGCTCAGTGGATTGAGTGCAGGCTGTGAACCAAAGCATCGCAGGTTCGATTCCCAGCCAGGGCACATGCCTGGGTTGCAGGCCACGGCCCCAGCAGCCACACATTGATGTTTCTCTCTCTCTCTCTTAAAAAAAAAAAAGAAAAAAAGAAAAAATAAAAGAGCCCTGCTTGTGGAACCCACGGGGCGTCCTGCACTCTGGCTACA
Organism: Phyllostomus discolor; assembly: GCF_004126475.2. Classification (NCBI taxonomy): domain Eukaryota; kingdom Metazoa; phylum Chordata; class Mammalia; order Chiroptera; family Phyllostomidae; genus Phyllostomus; species Phyllostomus discolor. Next base: position 144,064,674 of record NC_040908.2, read on the forward strand.
CTGGTCGCCGATCAGCTGTGTGACCCCGGGGAAGTCACTTCCCCTCTTCTAGCCTGGTCCTCAAGTGTGAAGAGACGGGCAGAACCCAATAATCCCCAGAACTGGCGGCATGGTTCCTATGACACTATTAATTTCTACAAGGCTTTAGAAACAATTCAGTCTCCGACGTAGCTTAAAACTTGTTTTTTGCCTGCAATTTTATTTTCTGTTTTCCAGACAATGCAAAGATAAATGCAATTCGGTTCTATCCAACTACAATCAGAATTAGCTAGACGATATGTAAAAAGATGTGGAACTTCAACTTGGGACGATAGCGGGAGCTCCCAGGTATGTCTACTGTAAAAGAGAACAAAGAAGCCAAAATTCCAGCTACCACAATAAAACAAAAATTTAAAAATACTCGATTTAGCTAGTTGTTTCAGAAACAGGGCGGGTCTCTTTTCTCCTAAAACTGAGAGCTGGTGAAATTCTCCCAGCTTAGCCCTTAAGCCCCAGAACAAAAACGGTGCTGAAACCCAGTCAGTAAGCGTAACAGAACCAGATGTAGAAATACACTCACATTTATACCAAGGGCACTGCTTTGCTTTAACTGCTGAACTGCTGTATCAACACTGTTCTATCACTAATTACAGCTAACAAAACCCGCTGCACGGAGTGTGTCTCGTCTATTTTTTCCTAGTACAAAAGTACAGTGCTGACATTCAATGCATATTAAGTGGTAACAATTTAATTCTTGGAGCACTGCATACGATATGAATTCGTGGTCCTTGTACTCCTTCCATTTGAGGTGGTTTCCTGTCCGTCAAGCTAGCTACTGTGTGAGCCACGTGGGCCTCTCAGATGGCATGTTTTTGGGTCATAAACATCCCACTGGAGATGGACTGTCCAGGCTTCAATGTTTCCCAGGCTTTTCACCTGGCAATCGACTTAGTCGGCTTGCATATCTGAGCACTGGCCTTGCAGGTGAGAAAAGAAGCTATGTGACACTGTACTGCATGTGTGACCCCACACAGTCAGTCAGTCAGTCAGTCAACACCATTTCTTAAGCCCCTATCCGGGTGCCAAGTGCCACAGTAGGTTCTGAGGGGACAAAGAAGCAACCAGGGTGGTTCCTTCAAGGATTCTGCAGTTCATCTGTCAGTTCATTAGCCAACAAATGCTTACTGGCATGCCTTGTTTCTGCTCAGTCATTTAGTCATTTCACAAGTCCCTATTAAGCACCTTCAGTGAACCATAGCTTGTGCTAGGTGCTAGGGAGACAGTTGTAAACAAGTCAGAGACGGCCCCTACGACATGTAAACAAATGACTTACGAAACAACGTGCTAAGTGTCACAATAAAGGATGTGTGAGGTGCTGTGGGGTAAAGGAGAAAATGCCTGGCATTGCTTTGAGGGCTGGGAAGAACAGGGGACATTAGACAGGGCGCAGAACGCAAGGTAGTGTGTCAATTTCAAATGCCGCGGACAAAGGATCTCAGGCTCTGAAAGAGGAGGCATGAGAGCGGCCTGAAGCTGGAACTTGAACTGGGATTTCAACAAGCACTGGGCTTGGGAAAGCGGGCAAGAAAGGAAGAGCTGTTTAGGCAACACACTGCAAGGGGATAGGGAAGCATTCAGCACATTTAGGGACTTGTGAGTGAAGAGGCGTGGCTGGAGCAGAGTCCTGTGACAGTGAGCAGTGGAAGGTTTGAAAAGCTCAAGGGACTGGGGCCAGACCACAGAAAGCCACACTGTGGGGCCTGAACCAGCCCTGGAGGCCGTGAAAAACATCCTCCTCCTTCACCCACTGAAAGGTGTGGGGGCCCACAGAGAAAGCCGGCTTTCAGGAAAACCTCTGTGGCTCCACGCAGGGTGTGAGGGTGATGGTAGGGGGGGGGGGCACTAAAGGAAAGGACGCTGGCTGGAAATTAACTACAAAAATCTAGGCATATGATGATAAAGTCAAGCCCGGTGAAAATGAAAATGGAAAGGAGAGGATATAAAGAAAGGCAATAGAAACCGTGAGTATACTGTAAATGAGGATGGGAGTCATCAAAAATGAGCATCCTGCACTATTAAGTCTCCTGGAACTCCATCCTATCCCCATTTTTATCATTGCTTTGGTGTTACGAACTGAATGTCTGTGTCTTCCCCTAAAATTACTTTGCTGAAGCCCAAATTCCCTGCCCCATCCCCATGCTACAGTGCTGGGAGGTGGAGCCTTGGGGAGGTAATAAGGCCATGGGGGTGGAGCTCTTACACATGGGATCAGTGGCCTTAGAAAAGAGACAAGAAAGATGATCTCTGTCTCAACCCTACAAGGACAGGGCAGGAAGGTGGCCATCTAACAAACCAAGAAGGGGGATCCCACCGGGAACCAAATTGCCTGGCACCTTGATCATGAACCTCCCAGCCTCCAGAACTTTGAAAACTGTTGTTCAAGCCAGCCAGTGTACAGTATGTGTTATAGCAGCCTGAACCGACTAAAACATCAGACAATGACACAGAATGGTTTTTGCCTGAAAACAACAACTGTTTTCCAAAGGACTGTGTCATACCTTTACAAGGGCTGTTTTCATTCACCTGACAACAAGTAGGCCCTGTCTTTCTCCATTTACAGATAAGGAAACTGACACTCGCAAAGAGCAAGCACATTGGCACAGGTGCGGGGCTAGAGGCTCTGTCTGCCATCCTCCAGCGGCACTGCCCCCTACGACCCCCAACACACCCGGATGTAAGAGCAGGTTCTGTCCGCACACAGGTTTTTTAAGTCCATAATTACAATGACAAATTCAGTAACAAAATGTGGAGTTTTTTAACACTGTTACACGAAAACATGTCTTCATCTGGCTCAGTTCAGTCCAAAGAACCTTAAGGACATCAAAACACAAGCATTTAGTATTTTAAATGTTGGGGGGGTACATTCATGAGAAGATATTCTGTCTGATTACATAAGATCTTTTTGTATTAAAACTTCGTCAAAGGAGAACGCGTTCTACTGTTTTTCTCCACCTTTCCAACCCACGAAAGCCAAGTTTTCCAAGGCTTAATGCCTCACAAGTAGTTGTTAATGGCATTCATTGTTTAGTTAATTGTGCTTATCAGAAGTGCAGGTAACTTCATATTTGCATGGCTAATGGGGCTTCTTTAGAGTGTGTGCCCATTTCAGTTGGGTTTTAATGGTCTGTAATTTTTTTTTCCAACTTTGGGTGGAGCTGATTGACTTAACTCTCAAAAACTCAGTCATGCCTAAGGCAAAAAGACCACTTTTAGCTACCAATGGAACATCGTGGAAGTACATTTCAAGACAAATGCTTATTTGTAAGGCCACTTAACATGCTGCCAGCATCAAATGGCCTTGCAGAATTAACCCAGTACAATAATTTTCAGACTCAATGTATGTTACTCTGGAGACTGTTTCGTGACAATAAAGAGAACCATTTTACCCTACATCTTTCTCCCTTGCTGAAATAGCTTGCCCACTATTCAACCATAAAAATTACATAGTGCCCACACAATAGAAGAACCCATGTAGAACTACTCTCTCCCATCTCTGGGAATGAACACTTACCCACCTTGGCGGAGTATTTCCTGGTTTATACTCAGCCATAATTATTGCCGTTTTGGTGTATCCAAGGTACAGACTTGGCAGGTGACCCGTGATCACTGGCTAGTATGTGGGTGAAAAGAGAATCACGTCTGACTACAATTCCCATGGTCGACTGACTTTGAACAATGACAAGAGGAAATACCCTGTACAGCTTCTGATCAGCAGTGGTCAAACTCTGCCCAGGGTTCCCTGTTGAGTGACACCACAAAGGTCTACCGGTAGATATGAGTGTAAATTAGTTCTCTACCTCAGGCTTTTCAATTAGCCATCCTGTCTTAATCACTGAGTCCAGGGGTCAGCCAACGAACCCTCAGGCCCAATGCATGTTTGTAGAAAGAAAGCACAACCACATTCATTTGAATACTGTCTATGGCTGCTTTGGAGCGACAGCAGCAGTGTGAGTTCTAACAGGTTCCACAATAGAGCCTGAGAAGCCCACAGTATTTACTATCCAGACCTCTACAGGAAAAAGTGTGTCTGCTCCTGATTTTGTCACTCAACATTTATTAAGCAACAATGTATGTGACACACTTTACTACTAATAATCATACCCAAGTAGCTGCGTCTACCATGTGCCGGGAGCTTTTCCTCTATTATCACATTTAATCCCCTCAAGATCGCTCTGTGGTGTGTGTGTATGTGTCTTCTTTGTTTCATATTCTCCAAATTTTGCTCCAAGTCACCTAATAAGCTTAGGATTGTGGATTTCGAGCCTGTCTAAACCATAATTCCCTGCCTTTTACTATGCAATAGGGTTTCTCGGATATTTGGGGAACATTTTAAGACTTTGGAATGAGCATTCTTTTACTGGAAGGCTGAAACCTCTGGTGCTATCTGGTCCCAAAGGGACACAGACCTGATCCTTTGAACTAGTTTACAACTTTGTAACTTAGATAAGTGAAGCCATGGAAATAATTCTTATCTATGCCTGCAAATGAATTCTGTTCACTGGGGGTTCAACTGACTTCCCCTCCAGTTTTGTATCCATTTGTAAATCCATTTCAACATTCTTTTATTCCACATAAAGGTTTTCCTACAAACCTATTATAACAGATGTGCTGGTTCCCTCATTTATTGAGTTAAATAAAATTTTTAGAAAGTGTACACTGTATATCAGTATGAGAGTTAAGATTTTTAAGAAATATTCTTATTTATTTATTTATTTATTTATAGAGAGGGGAAATAAGGAAGTAAGAGAGGCAGAAAAATATCATGTATGAGAGATGCATTGATCAGTTTCTTCTTGCACACCCCTAACCCAGGACCTGGCCCGCAAGCCAGGCATGTGCCCTGACCAGGAATTGAACCAGCGATCTTTCACTTTGAGGAACGACACCCAACCCACCAAGCCATGCTGGTGAGGGCAGGAACAGATTTTTTCCTTTTTTTTAAATAAAGAGAGGTATGAAGGTGAGGAAGATGAGTCAGAATGCCAAATGAACAAGAAGATAATTCCCCGGTGGACACTGCATTTATAAGGTGACCTGGATTTTCCTAAAGTCGTTGAAGCTTGTACCTCCCTACTTCACAGTTGTATAAGGACTGATAAAGCCAGGTAGGAATGCATCACCCAGGTACCACCTCTCCTGAAATCCGGACACCAAACCATCATGACTATAGTTATGACTCCTCACCCAGTTTGGGTAGCCATTAGGAACAAGTTCTTTAATCCCAACTTTATAAAAAACAGTAAAGTATTAGCCTAGATGGCTGAGCCATCCATGGTACAGACCACGTTTTATAGAGGCCAAAACTTTATTCAACACACTTTAACAGCTTACATAATGTCTCTCTCTCTTTCCCCTCCCCACTCCCATACACGCAAGAAAATAACACACAAATCCAATTATACCCTAGTTCTTATCCTGGCCAGATCCAATTTCTTTCAGTGCCTGGTTATATGTCATTTCTACATTCTTTTATTGGTCTCATGATAGCTCACATATAAAATTACCCTGCTCTATTTCAAATCAGTGACTTCCCTGGATACTTTGGATAAGGGGAATAAACTTCAGGTAATTCTCAGTTCTGTATCAACATTTGCTAAACATTTACTAGAAAGCACCATGTCTGCATAATTCTGCCTGCACTTTTTACCCCTGCATCCACCCAATTCGAATGCTAAACGGTAGAGGCCCTGTTACCTGGAGTGTGCCTTCTGCAAAACTGCCTCCTGTCGTGCCCTACAAGTCTGCTGAGACTCAGGCGCATTAGTCATCCCCTTCTGCTACAGCAGTGATGGGTGAGCTGAAAAGGAGGTTAGACTACCTCAGTTTTTTGGCAGGAAGGTAACTTCCTTAAAAACCCTTCTCCTTTAAAAAACATAAAAAGGAAAACAAAGTTTTACAGGTACTCCCTGTGCCCTACTACCAGATAGCAACCCACCCCCCAGTCTCAGGGGGTTCTGCTGTGTGATTGTTTCAAGCTCTCTTCCTCCTGAAGAGGGGGGCACGTGACCACTGCCATCCATAAAGGCTGAAGTGAGTGTACTTAGCTAAAGGGCATTGCAATAATTTTTCCCTTCCACGTGAGAAAGTTAGCCTTGGAAATTCTCTGGCTCCCTGCCTGTTTTTAAATCATCTTTCAGGGAGGGGTGACCAGTGGGGCATATTAAGTTGGAACCAACCACCTCTCATTCCCATATTAATTGGGTTTAAAAAAAAAAACAACATAATAACAATACTGATAATAAAATGATGGTAGCCCCTATCACACCTTCAGGTTTGCTTTCAAGGCAGTGCTGAAGACTGGATATTTTAACAGGTGATGTCTCCAAATGCCCATCACAGAAAAGCATTCCTGGCTGACAGATTCAACTTGATTATATCAGGGCCGGTACTGTTCTGTACAGACAACATGAATCTCTTGGAATCTAGGGTGAATGGTGGCCTGAGAAAGCCACTGAAAAGACGGATCACCTCCAACTACAAATCAGTTTCTGATTCTGAAGAACTTATTGTCTTTCCCACCCATGTTGTAACAGGCCCAGTACTAGAAAAAAATCAGTGAGAATCACGAACCCACTTCAGTAAGTGCAACAGAACTAAAATACAATTTCTGCTTCTTTGTCCTGACTCCTCAATGTTTGCTACAGGACCCATGGCAGGGCAGTATTCCCATTACAGCCCAGCAGAGGGGATGTGCGGAATTTGGACATGAGTTTGCCAAGGCAAAACTTCACTGAGCGCTTACGGCAATTTAGCCCACAGATAGCTTCTCTAAGCACTTGGCCTAAGAAGGAACGGACAAGCTCACACCCATCTGCACTTGAAGCTTCCACAGCTTGCCAGGCTGAAGTGATGGGCTCTTTTGTTCCTCTCCTCACTCCTCTGTGAAAGGGGAAACCTCAGCCAGGCCAGGCCAGGCCTGGGAGTTCCCTAAAAACCAAAGGCACAGCCCCCCCTAGAAAAAGATGCCCTAAGACCTCCCACAGCGTCCACTTCCGGGGCTGCCCTTTCCCGAAGAGAGGGCACAAATCGGGTGAATCTGTACACACTGCTGCTGGGTTTCTGGGTTAAAGCTTTTCTTCACAGGAGTCTGCGTGTAACTCACTCAGCTTGTTCTCTGCAAACTGGATTCCTGTGGGAATGTTCCAGTTACAGCCTAAACTCCAGCCAACTACTTTGCTTCTTCTGACCTGCCTACTGTTCTCTTCCTCTTTAACTCATACATTGGTACAACCCTTCATACTTTTCCAAAAATCTGCTTCATAAATAATCGGATTTCATTCTCACCTCTCTGTAAAAAGGACAGTGTTATTATTCCCATTGGAATCTAAGATCCAGATGGTTGAGTGCCTTGCTCATGGCCAATGTTAGCAACAGAGCTGGATCCGGGCTCTATGCCTCCCAACTCCCGGTAATAAAAATAATGGCTCCCATCAATGGGCGCTATTTACCACGCCTCAGGCACCGTGCCAAGCACGGTTCAAACATTACCTCATCTATTCCTTGCACGAACCCTATAATGTGGTGTTATTAATCCCATTTCACAGATGAGACACACCAAGTTTACAAGGTTAAATCATATCCCCAAGGTCAGCGATGCCGTGAATGATGAAGCCTCCTTTACAAAGGGGAGTCTGTCTGAGTCCCGGCTGAGTCGCTGTTACAATGACTCTAAGTCCAACACGTTTTTCGACACCAATCCAATGTCAAATTCAAGGAATGTATGTTTTCTCCACACCTGAAGATTTCAAATATTAGGTGTGACTTTTAAATACCTAATAAGCTTTTGAAATGCTAGCTCTGCCCACTTTGATGCTGTCCCACAGAGAACACCTGAAAATCTGCAGTGCTATTTTGGACAGGTGTTCTTCCTGCTCCCAGTATTTGCTTCCCTCTCTTAGTTCTCTTCAAAGAAAAACAGATGGTTTGGTATTCTCGATACAAATTCTTGCCAGAAACTCACTAGAATCCTCAGAAAACTTGATGAACCTTGTAAGTTCTCAAGACGAAAAGCATGGATTTGAATCCTGAATACTACCAACTGACAAGCTCTGGAGCGTGAGCAAGTTCCTGAACCTCAGGCTTCCGTTCTCTCACGTGCACAGGAGAGAGAAAGACACTCACCTCCTGGGGAGGTCGTGGGAAAGCAACGAGAAGGCCCCGGGCGCAGTGTCAAGGACGACCGTTGTCATAATTATTATTGTTTTGTCTCTATAATTATTATTCCTGTCTCCGCAAAATTTCCCAGTATCGCCCTACTTTCACTAGGCTGACAAAACCTGGCTGCTCTCCTTAATGAAGTGTTCCAGCCCTCGCTTACGTACTGATAATAAAGCGCCCTGCACCCTAACTGAGAGAGAACATACTATTCTGTAACTTATAATTCAGCTCCATCTCTCGAAATTATTATTCGCCAGGTACTAGTAAAACTGTCAAGCCTTCTAGGTCACCTAAGCACTCGTGTTAAATAGGTGTTATTTTACACACAGTGAGGTGTTAATTCAGTCAAATAAGAGTCACCGGAGAAACCAGAATCACAAAGGACAAGCCAATTTCCCTGATCCACAAAGGTGTTTGCCCAAAATATGAGAAATTATTATTTTACTGTGAAAAAAAAAAGTTTTCTTCCCTCCTAATTATAAAATATATGCTTACTAAAGTTAGCAAAATTAAGAACATGTGCATAAGAAACAAAGAAAGATGAACCCTAGGAATGGATACTAGTAACATTTTGGTATTCTTCCATTCTGTGTTTTCGCTATGCATTTTTAAAACATAATTAGGATCATTCTACACTCAAAATGTTACATTCTTGGGGGTTTTTTTTTGTCCACTTAAACCATTATAACGTCAGCATTTTCAACGTTACTGCAGACTCTTTATAAACGTTTTCACTGGGTGCAGGGTATTTCACGGGTTAGTGTTGTCATAATTTTCTTAACCATTTCCTTTTGCTGAACTCCCCCAAAAGGCTTTTAAGCTGTCAAGCCCAGACAAGATTTCTAGACAACGGGGCCTGCCTGTGGTCACGAACTGGACCACTCTGGGAACTAGCTACATAACTTCTCACCATTAAGTGAGAAACACTGTGGGTCCTACTCTCCAAATGCCAACAGACCAGGAGTTCAGCGATGTGTGAGCCCCAAATGCCAGCAGTCCTGGGCACAATTACAGCGACTCCTCTAAGATAAATAAAAGAATGTGCTGCTCCACCGTCCTGGCCACCCACAGTGAGCAGGGAAGAGCACAAACACCTCCCCCCTCGGAGCCTGCGCTCCAGGGCAAACACAGGGCCGCTCTCCTCTCCCCCTCCGCGGTTTATTTCCCCAAATCGTTGTTCCGTCACCACTCAACACCATTTGCCACCAACTGCACCGTAAAACCTACTTTCAAATATCATGTATCATGTGTGTTATGTTTTCTTTCAGGTAAAAAAATAGATCTTGAAAGTTCTCATCACAAGAAAAAAAATTTGGAACTATGTGGTGATGGATGTTAACTAAACATACTGTGGTAATCATTTTGCGATGTATACATATATCAAATCATTAGGTTATACACCCAAAAGGAATACAATATTATATGTCTCTTATGTCTCGATTTAGTAAGTATAGAAATGAATAAAATATTTCCACAGAGGAGAAAAAAGAGGGGAAGGCAGAAGGCAGGGGCTGTGTAGGGAAAAATCAATGTGGGTCTGGCTTACAGTCACAGACTGCAACACCAAAGTCAGAAAACACAATTACCCATGTTCCCTCCTCACCTCACGCTCGCACACGGCCATCATCTCAAGGTCCAAAATTCAGGGTCAGGCCTTTCCATTTAGGAACAGTGGTATGATCTCAAGAAACAACTTGCGAATTACATTTGCATTTCCCACGGCTAGAACAAACAAACATGAATTTCTGTTTCAAGCAGTGAAGGCCTCCACAGAGAAGGCAACATCTGTGAAATTCTAGGCACAGTAGCTGGAGTTTTACACACCCTCATTGCTCCTGTTAAAAACAAGACTGAGAAACAGGAAAGGGATTACTACGTCAAGTTCAAAGTCAGGATGGCCTAGTGGTAAAGATGGGCCTTGCTACAAGAAAAGCTGGGCTTGAATTCTGGTAATTCAAGAAAGGAGGGATAAATAGCCGAATCAGAGGTTTCTTTGTGTATTAAATATGACATCTACAACTCCAAGCACCATCTCAGGCACAGAGCAGGTGTGTCTCACATTGTAAGGATTTCAGTATTATGAATAAGGAAAGTCTATATCGCAAGAAGGAAGCTGTCAGTAGTCAGACTGCACTGATGATTCATGAGTGCAAATAATCACAAAGTCAAGGACCTCAAGATTAAGAAAACTCAGGACTACTGTTTCTCCCCCCACTCCCTTTTTTAAACTGTATAAAACAAACTAAGAACTAGGGAGGAAAAACACACCCTTCCTAGTCTTCTTGGCTTGTTTTGGGGCAATTTGCCCAACATTGGGTTCTCCAGGCACTTTGTGAATTTCCCAACAATTGCAGAGCAGTGTTTCCTGGTCCCCATGTCAATCAATCCCCAACCCAGAGTCGCAGGAGCTTCATGCCCACCACTCAGCTCAGTCCCAGGTCAGTCTTCTTAACTGACCATCCTGACCATAACATTCAAAATTGCCAACTCAAGCTTCAGGCTGCTCAGGGACCAGCCACTCGGGCATCTCCCTCTGCTTCCATTGCCTTTTCACATCAGTTCCAGCAAATGGGCTCCTGCCCACTTCCTGTTCTAAGCCTTTATAACCTACTACACAGTTCCAAGCAGCATGATTGATTAATTAATGGCTTTTGTCCTATATTCCTTTAAAGCCAGGCTCCAATTTTTAATTGTCTTCTCCTAAACTCAAGAATATCTGCTAGAGGTATGCCACCTGTTGTCACACCTTCTTTGGGTTAGAAGAGCCCCCGCATTTGCCGGACACCGCATGCTGGCGTCCCTGACATGGGTTCACTGATGCACAACTCCACGACGCCATGGGATCTTTTAAGGCCCGCAGCTCCCATCAACCCCAAGTGCAGGCAGACGGTCTCCCAGACTGGTCAGAAAGGGTGGGCTGGAGGACCAGTCTCCCCCATTATCTCCTTCATGTGGGACAGCATAATTACTGTCACCTATTTTACTCAGCCCAGAGGCCAAACTGGTCTCACTCAACCGCACATTACTCTATTTTTAAGATTTGACCCTATTCCTTCTCTTCCCCAGAGGAGCCACCTCAGTTCAGGCCCTCTGAATTGGTCATTCATCCATGACTTGGGAGCCCAGTCACTTCAAACACTACTTCATTATCGTCACTCGCTTGCCTTAGTGACATCAACCAATATACTGATTCACAGATTTTTAGCACCAGAAGGCAGTCTTGGGGGTGCTACTTTACCTCCTTTGGAAAGAAAATGAGGCTCAGATATTGAGACTCATTCAATATCACAGGGTGGGTCAGTAGCAATTCTGAAACAAGAGGTTCCCGGACCCCAGTGTCACAAGCTGCTCCCAAACTCTTAGACAAACATGTCTAAGAACTAGGGAAAGAGAGAGATCCTTCCCCACTTCTCTGGAATCTCAATTTCTTCATTCCAGTCTCCACATTTTGAAATCACATTTCCATATTGTGTTCTTTGAGGAAACCTCTTTCTTCCACAGGCCTCCAAGGTGGAGGTACCAAGGTGTACACTGTACCTCAAGGTAGAGGTAAAATGTACCTCAAGGTGGAGAAAATCTTTTCTTCCTTAGATTTTGACAATTGTGGGTGTTGAGCTGAATGGGTTAAGGGCCTTGAGTGTCCCCTCCAGACTTCCGTGGCCTGTGAGCAAGAGGTTTCCAGGTGTAACTCTCCCCTGTCTGTGCACCAATCCCAGTGGCCTTGCAGAGGAAAGGTCAGGAACTAATTAATACAGGATGTTCTGAGTAACTTTGGCCTAAAAATCTTAGAATGCTTGAAATGCAAGGATCCTTGGAGACCATCTGCCCTGACCACTATTAGTTCCATTTTACAGATGAGGGAACTGATACCCATACCGTTTGACCCTCAATTTAATATGCTTTTCTCTCTGGATGCCCCAGCCTCCCAATCAAGCCTTCCTCCGTATCCTGAAGTGAGCAAGTCATCCTAGGTCACGCTTCTCTGCAAAGCCCCTGCCATGCAGCCTTTCCAATGGCACGTTTGTGGGTCTGGATTGCATTTAGTGCACGCTTCTCCATGACTTCAGTTCCATGTGGTTTTATCATGAGCATTGTTTTGGAAAACAAAAAGAAACAAAGTCCAAATTTTAATCTGTGAGTCTGTCACTGTCTTCCTCACAGACTAGCATGATCCACAGTCTTAGGCAAACTTGTGTTTCACTAACTGACTGTGAAACTCATGTCCTATTGGGTGGCCTCCTCTAGCCTCGGTTTTTGGTCTGAAAAATGAGAATAATGCCACCTACTTCCAAGGGTTATGATGACAATTAAATACGATAACATACTAAAGCAGTTAGTATTCAGCTGGCTATAGAACAAGCACGCAGTAGATGATAACCACACACCGTTAGTAGCAGTAGTAATCATCTCTAGGGATTTTGCCATGCTCTTCCGGCCTGCCTCTCTTTCCCTGGCTTCCTAGGTCTAGCTGAGGCTGCATACCCTGCAGTCCAGAGGACTGAAGATGACCACAGTTAAAAAGAAAACAGGTTCCCCCAAACAAGTGTTTAAACAAGACAAAGACAATAAAAGGAGGGAAACCCCCCCATCAGAATGGAAAAATAATCAAAACAATAAGGGTTTTAGTTTTACACTCTAGGTCATGACAAACTTTTTATCCAAGTTGAAATAGATCACTAGCAGGCACTACACTGAATCATTTCCCCCCATAATAAATTTATGAGGTTATCATGCCAATTTGTTAAAACAGTCCCAGACTCAGGTAGCTGGCTTACCTGGAACACAGCAGGAATTTAATAAATATCTGAATTAGTGAACTGATAAAAAAGTACCATGCCAAATAAGCAAATACATACCAAAATTCTGAAACGGCTGTATTTGTTATTCTATTTTAAGGCTTAGTTTTTTTTTTCAGGACTTTATTTTTCAAAAATTTTATTGCGCTTACTGGGGTAACATTGGTTAATAAAATTATATAAGTTTCAAGTGTATAACTCTATAGTAGATCGTCTGTATATTGTGTTACAAGCTCACCACCCAAAGTCAAGTCCCCTTCCGTCACCATTTATCCCCCTTTATCCTCTTCTACCTCTCCCCACCCACTGCAGCTAAGTTTTAAACCAGTTCTATCTTAACTGGAGATATCAAGTCAAACTTTTTTGTTGGAGACATGTAGAATTTTACATAATCAAAATATAAGATTCAAATATATTTTTGAAATTTATGTATATTTTCACTTATTTGTGACACCCGACAGCCACAAATGACTAGCTTTCACAATAGTATAAGAAACAGAGCTACTTCACATTTATTTAGAAATATCTTCCCATAGTTATTGTGAGATTTACCTGACATACATAGCCAAGTAATCTATTACGATTGTTAGTTTCCTTTAAAAAATGGCTACTTGTTAGGTAACCAATCAGTTAACATCTCTATCAGTTGACTTGGTCACCTAAAACACAGACCGGGCAATTACTTCAGTCTCTAAGCGGATAGACTTTATTTCCCATTTACACAAGATTGGTTGGATCAACTGTTCTATCAGCTTTCCAGCAGTCAGTCCCACACCTTTGTGACAAGTGGAAAACTGATGTGCTACTGTGTACTCGTATATAAGAATTCTTAAGGGCCATGACCACGAGGAAGGCCGAACCAAGTTACGACACAGCCAGGTGGGTCTGAAAAGCCCTGTAGCTGGGCTGAGAAAATCAAAGGTGAGAACTCACCACTGAATTTTATTCCTTGGGCATGTTGAACCAGCACCATAGGGGCCTCTCCAGGAAAATATGAGGGAGTATGAGTGAAAATGATTACCGGAGCTAGAAAATATACAGAACTCTTTCCTTGTGTCCCTGTAAACTGGCTCTAAGGTCAACTCCTAAAGAAATGGGTTCAGAACTATTCTCAACAGTGTAGATGTTGTAGGGACAGGCGACAACAATGCCGAACAGAACACACACATTACTTTATTTATACTGAAGAATTTATTTAAAAGAAACAAAAAATCTGGGTCAGCAGTTTACACACTTCAAGCCTAATAGTCTTGCTAGGACTGAACTTTCTCTCTTTCCTCCAGAGCTAGGTTAAGCTATTTCCGGGTAAGAGCTGCCTTTCTTATAGGTACATAATCAACTGTTTCCCCCTTTCTTTTTCTTTTGTTTCCTTCCCTCTTTCCTCTCTCCCTCCTTCCTTGTTTTCTTTCTTCTTTTTTCATTAGCTAGGAACACACTAAAATGTGAAGAGAAAAAAATCGAAAGCATAAAAATGCTTTACAGTCATAACCAATTCTTTTCAAATAGTTAGCGAACCTGGTCCTTCCCATTTGGACAATTACAGCCAAAAGAAGGATCTAGTTTCAAAGTGCAGCTGTTCATTTGAAGTGGGATAGGCATGGTTAATTTTTCCAATGAGAAAATGGTGATGAATGGAATAGAAAATAAAGATATCTTTAAAGCTAGGCTAAAAAAAATATTTTAACTCAAGAAGGTCATCAATTTGGAAATATTATCCAGAGAATTTTCCAAATCACAGAGAGGAGCTTTCAGAAAACCTTAAGTGACTGCAAATGAAAAGTATGCCTCGGAGACCAGTTTAAATAAAACTCACAGTAGTCACACAGGCAACTCGAAACCCTGCAACATCCAGCTGCAGAGGACTTCTAGGCAGGCCGCTGGGATCCCCGCGCGCACTCTGCAAACCACACAGCAATAGTAACAAAGGTCTCCGCGAGCTGTATTAATAAAAGTTTATTGCAGACTGCAATAATATTTAAATTCTATGCCTCTGGAATATTATTTTGCAGAAGAAAAGAAATGATCTTTAAAACTGCATAGCATACGAGGCACACAAGGATGCTCCTTTTGTGAATATTCATTTAGTCGAATAGAGTTAATTTGCACACTTCTCTGTACGCTCGCCGTGCTTCAATTAAAAGTTTACTAATTTAAGAGAAGTTATACTCCATCTTCTCCTTCCATAGAAACCGTCCTGGATACATGTTTTAAAAATAATATAACCCAAAACTGCACATCTCCTTCAAAGTCTTATTGAAAAAAAAAAAACTGTTAGCTATTTAGGAATGTTACGTTTTTTTCTTTGAGGTTTCATATCCTTAAGTCTTCTCTTTTGCTAGAAAAAAAATTTTGCGCTCTCATATTTTAATTTCCCATTCACCGTATTTAACTTCCTATTTATGTATACTAATATCTTTCCAAAAAACAGAGATCAGCATTGGTTATGAGGCTCCTTTGCTTTGTTGGTGTATCACTGTAACCGGCATGGTTTTTCTTTTTGAAAAGCAGTCTTCACGTTTACCGAAGGGCATAATCAGCACTATAGCTGCCTTCTGCCTTGTGGGATTTTATCAATAATGTAGTTAATAAACAGAGGCTTTGTGGATAACCACACTGTTATAGGTTATCTAAGAACTCATACCTTTCCTTCGACTTCCATCTTAAAAAATTCATGAATTAAGAAAACCTCAGTAGAGGGGGGAGGTGATCTGTGAAATAGGGCATTCTCATTTGTCACTGAAATTACTGACTTTCAAAGTCTGCGATCACTATTGTTGTGTTAAATTATTTATTTTCCAGGAAACAAGAGGGGAGAATCTCAAAATGACTTTTAAAGCATCTGCCTTCAGGACACGTTTTAAAGAGCCAATTAAGGTGGGTGTTTTTATACTGATCACTTAAAAAAAAATGGTGACTAACTGAAGTTTTGGGTTTTGCTTTATATAAACCATTCTCTGGAGCCAATGGCCTGAAAAACGTCAGATTGCTTTATCCTTCCAACCAACAGTGACTGGCATTTACTCTTAGTAAGCAGAAGTTGTCACCAACGATAGAAAGTGATTAGCAATCACTTGCTACACAATATGAGAGTCTTAAAACTCCCATTTACCCCCTACCGAACCAATATCTTGGCTCATTCTCGAGAATGTGAGGGAGGATTTCTCCAGCAACCAACGTTAAGTGAAAATATGAGCCCTAGCTCTGGAGAATGCAACAAATCTGGTCACAAAGGAAAATGAAAGCAAGCCCCCTAATACTAACTCAAGACACTTTAGTTGGAGAAAAACAGCCTGCATCCCATAACATTTTATGATAGCAAATGAGATGCAGGCAATGTAATTTCACTTATGTGATTCACTTACAAGCAATGCAAATGCAATCTTGCTGATTACATTTAAAACAAAAGACTGAATCTGCGTATTTATAGACCAGACCCATAGTCATGCAAACATCATGCCACCCCCACCCAGCGTGGAACAAAAAGATAACAATCTGGCTGAAGACATTTTCATCACTACAGAAAGAAAAATGATGTTAACCCGAACCTCCTGAACCTCAGGTTGACCCAATATGCTTAATAATGTGGCTTCTTGGTGCCCTCAATAGAAAACAAGGTCAACTGTGTTTGTGAGGAATGTTAGCTGAGGTGTTTAACCTGCACGTAAACAATGTACACTGTTTTATTTGTTTTTTTTTTCCAGGGGTCCTAAGTGTCCAGTAAGCACTTGCATCTACTTTAAACCTTCACTCATCTGTGGGGGGGTGTGCATGTGTACACACCCTTTTCTGTGTACAGACAATGGAGATGTATAATTTCCACAGTGAAATGCAGATTGCTACAACCAATATAATCATTAGCTGGACTCTTCACATGCATATTTTATGAACTCTGCCTAGTAAGTTGGCATCTTGAGCATTCCAGAACTACTAATTTTAATCACCAACAAAAGTAAGCTTTTTATTAGTTAATTTTTCTATTATGCAGTTCAATAGTTAGAACTCAATGGGAAAGATGCTGCCCAGCGCCATCTCTGAACCTCCCAGAAACGCAGAGCTGGAAAAATTCTCTTACTTTCTGTGATGCTCAGCTTTCAAATATCCAACAGCTACTTGTGGCCCATGACCAGCAACTGAACCAAAGCCCAGCCACCAGCCACTGCATGAACACCGTAGGCTTCTGGCTCGAGTCTTGCTGATAGCTGGATCTGCAGCACCCCGGGCAAAGGACCATGGCCAAAGCGAACCTGGGTCCAGCTGCAGTTTTAACAATAAAGTCCAGTGTGATACCTCACACCTTCCACAGCATGTTGAAGGAAGGAAATGGCATGTGGCTGGAAATGCTCCTTGTGGCATGCCTTGTGGCCCTGGGGTCGCTCCATCTTAATGAAGAAGACGCACTTCACTGGTCTACCAGGTGAGGCCAACACGAACGGCGGGTAACAGAACCACTTCTTTGCAGTAAGAGCCATCATTTCTAAATAGTAACCTCTAAGAACCTCTCCAACCTGGAGATGCCTCTGAAGTGACCCTTGCTCTTTGACATTCTACTATAATCAGGTCTCCAAACTGTACTGTCTCGAATTGTACTGTGTTGAAGCGCCCAGCCTACCATCTTCGTGTTTCCACATGGAAAAGGCCTAGAAGCAGAGTACAGGTTTGCTCATTTCCACACAGTGTCAGCATTGGGCCAGAAACCATTTCACTTGTTTGGAATGTGAACCATTATCCAAGCCCACAGCATATGGTTGCACACTTCTCAACTCCCACATCCCAGCAAAAATGCAACTGCTGTCCAAGTATGCATAGGCTCTGAGTAGAAAATGGCAGTGGTTTCTGGAGCCCCAGGGTCCAGACACTACTGCCAGACTTGGGAGGAACCGAGGGACACCAGAGTGGTAAGAGCAGAAGGAAATAATATGAAACGAAAGCGAAGTGTGATCCTCCAGGGCGGAAAATAGCTACTCCTATGAAATGTGCTTTCCATCGCAGGGCATTCCTTGCCCACGGACAGCCCACCTCCTTCCCTGTTTGGGACAAGAATCAGGCCTGAAGACACTTTGACGACCCTGGGGTATATCTGCTGAGAAAAGCCAGGAAATAAAACTGGAGTGCAGTTTAGTAGAATTAAGTCAGATGCCTGAAAAAAAAAAAGTCTTTTCAGACATGTGCTTGAAGAACTTCTCCCTTGTTTGCTTCTCCTACTCAATTAGGTCTTATTATCTGTCCCCAGCTGTCAGTTCCTTTAGCAGTTTCTGCTCCGAAAGGGTCAAAAAGAGATGCACAATGATACTGTATTGCAAACCAGCTGTCCTGTGTGATCTTTGTCAGGTGACTCAACTTCTCTGGGTGGCCAACTGGCCCTAGGCAAAATTCTCTACATGTGCTTCCCTCACGATGAACACCAGCACACATTTTTGCAAAAATACACCTTTGTGGTCTACTAATAGTAATACACACATGATTATTTTATCATTTAATTCAGGCTCAATGGGTTGTCTCCCTAAATAGGCAAAATACCCTCAGCAGACAAGGGCTGGATGGTTCACAGCGCTACATTACTCTGACTGTTGGACCCAAGAAGAATATTCATTCATTTCTTCATCAATAACTGTTTATTTATTGCAGACAACTGTGCCGTGTCCTGGGGATAAAACAAGCCAAACAGCCATGATCCCTGCCTCCCATGCTACTTCGAGTAAATACTTATCAACTTATTTGACTGAGACATTTTCAATGGCACCTAACTTCCCCCAGACGTCCCACTCATCTTGCTCATTTCCAGTGTCCTGTGGATGGTTTCCAAGATTCCCATCAAGTCAAACAACCCTTTTCCATCATTCAAATATTTTAGGGGTTCTCATTCCCCTGTAAAGGTGTCAGAGGGCTGCAAAAGCTCAAACGTGGCCTCAATCACTTAATGACAAAATAAGAGAGCTGTCAACAAACCATCCCTCAGATACATTTATGAGTCACAGGAGGGGCAGGGTATTTTTGGCAAACTGCAAGGAGGAACAGTGAAGAAGTGATGTTGGCAATAACGAGCGCTTCCATGAGCATAAGGGCAGGGATGACTCTCTGAAGTGGAAATACATATGAGAGACTGCTTACTGATTTGTCGAAGATGTATCTTGTTACTGAGCCCATGGACACCGCAGAGGGTTCAAGAGCAAGCAGCGGTCAGCCCTGCCCTGACACAGATTCCAGTCCAGGAAGGGAAATACTGACGTCCTGGCTCTGCTCTTCTATTTGCAAATGTAAATTTCAAAACAGAGGCCACTGGGGCTGGAAGGATTGTGAATTTAAGTCACGTGATGCTGCACGAGGCTGCTCCTTGATCTTTCTCCCATATCTGAGATGAGGCTCTGAGGAACAACTGGGAAGAGGAGATGTTGCACACACTTGCTTCTCATCTGGCCAGGGCAACACTGCCTCTGTCTCACCGTTTTTTACCCTTCTCCCAAGATCTCATGGTTATTTCCCTGGGTTATGGGGACCAGAATGACACACATCTACTCGGTATTTTATGTCTTTAATGGCTTTTCCCAGTGCACCTTAAGTAATCGTTATTGACGCTGCCTGCCCCTGGCCTCATGCTCGTGTGCACTCAAGCACACAGACACCTATGGACCCAGTCCCAGGGTGGCTGTGCCATACCCTGTCCCCTCAGCTGTACTGGAAGGTGTTCCACCTTGGATAATAATGGTAACACCAACATGAGCCAACACGCTGCTGAGACTTACTGTGTGCCGGGAAATGTTCTAGGTACTATATATAAACCAACTGATTTAACACTCACAATAGCTACATAAGGTAGGCACTAATCTTTCCTTTCATTTAAGGATGAGAACACAGAAAAGTTAAGCAACTTGCTCAAAGTCACACAGCTAGTAAGAGGCAGATCAAGACTCAAACCGTGGCAACCTGGTTCTAGAGTCAGTATTCTTAAGCACTACACTCCATCCCCTCACACAATAAAAGCTCAGGAACATATTCCAGATGCTTAGCTATTTATTCCAAAGCTATTTATTACAGTCTCCAATGATAAACTTGACTACATTTTCTTAATTCACTACGCATTTGCACTTATTCCTGAAATCTAAGAGACCAAAGAGAGGGAGACAATGGGGGGAACAAATGCACCAATTCTGTGTGCACCGAAGACGTCCGTGGCCCTCTAATCTGACTCCACATGTGAGCGAACAAGATACATAAATCTGAGTAGATGGGTTGTTCATATAAACAATTCAAAGCCTTATCATGCCTCTCTGAATTGACTCCAATTCATCAAAAATGTAGGAGCAGGTTATATATGGCGCCCTCCATTAACTGAAACACACCAATAAATTTGCAAAATGTAGGAGTCAGCACCAAATACACACACACACACACACACACACACACACACAGATATAGATCATGGAGAAATCCCCACAGCTACTGCAGAACTCCGTGCAGCCTGTGTCTCCTCTGTGCAGTCTGGAATCATGCATAATGCAACACCGCAACTGCTAACAGCAGGCGCGCACCAGATAATTTACACTTGTTTTTATGGACACGAGGAACTGATCTTTGAAGCTGTCCCTAATGAGATTCCGCTTGGCCCTAACAGCATCCTGAGAGAGCGTTCCGGTTTTCTACTTGGCATCCGGTGCATATTTATAATGCAGAATACAAGCTCATTTAACTTGCACATGTGGATTTTGGTGTCTTCCCTATTTTACAGAAAGATTTTCCTATACCAAGGAGCACTGACTCCTCAATTACTAAGCCACACTTTACTTAAACAATGTCGCTGCCAGTCGCTACAGGTACCTGTCAAACAGGCAGGTCCATCAAAGGGCTTCTACCTACAGGGGAAAAAAGCTCCCCCAATTCTAGTCCACACTCAAGTCCAGAAACTCAGTTAGGTCCTCAGCCAAAGGCTACCCCCAGAAAGCGTAATTATGCAATAGCCTCCTTACTAGACACAGTGACAAGGACAGTCAGGGAGAAAAACCTGAAGTGCCACCTAAACTGATAACTTCTTGCCCTAAAGTTCCTGCAGTGCCAACCTCTCTTTCTTATTATCTCCCCACTTTTAAGTTCTGCTTCGTGTAAAATTCTTTCTTAAGCTTGGCACTTTACACAGGCTTTTTTATCCCTTGGTTTTCAAAAGTTTATAGTGGAGCCACCCATAATTGGAACTCCATCACATCCTTCCTTTAAATTCCTTTCGTTTCACCTTTACATCAAAACTTTTAAAAGGTTTTCAATGACTATATCACACTGATGTTGTTATGATGGTATTATCTGTACTTAACACAAATCACAGTTTTCTGTCAAAATAGTTACTCTGTGAGAGCTCAAAGAGTCTACTATTTCAAAAGAAAAAAGTTGTTAAAAAGAAAACATCCAAGTACAGAATAAAATTGCATGATTCCCATGATAACGGATGACCCATTTCCGTGGTCTTCATCTCTGGTCAACTCCAAGTATCAGAGGTGGCTCTCAATCAGACTCCTGGCAATCGGGCTGACATATATTCCTAAAGAATGTCCCACTTCTAACCAATGATTGTCGGCTCCAAATAGGATCAACAAATTAGCATTTTACAAGGAGTTTAAATAATATTCTGCCTAATGCCTCAGATTTTAAATTAAAGAACAATATAGGAAACCCAAATATTTTGGGTCCAGTTGAAAGTGCAACTTTCGTGTTTTCGTGTGTTAGAAATGAGAGTTTACTACGGTCACTGTAAGAGTCAACGGAAGGCAGAATAGATTATAGAGTTAGTTAGGAGTCTCAGAAATACTCACTCTGAGCTTCATCCAGCTCCATCCTGAAGAAAACATGGGAGATTTATAAGTGACCCTTTTTAAAGTCAAGTCTAAATACATGCTCTCAGAGTGAGCGAATGACCACAAGGGAGCACACAGTAAGAGAACACTGAATCCCTGCACACTCAGCTTTCATTCATTCATTCAACAGGTACCTGAGGCATGTGTAGTGTGCTTAACGCTGTAACAGGTGCTGTAGAAGGAGACAGGCAAAGAAAAAAAAGTAAAAAGAGAGAGTTGTTGCCTTCCTAGAGTACAGAACCCAGTCGAAGGCAGTCTTTTCACAGCAATTAGAAAATGTTTATGACAAATGTGACCAAGGGAAAATGTTACCTGCAGGTACTCTGGGTTCACCTAATCCAGAGAGCGGGTCAGGGGTCCCCTAAAGAAGTGACAAAGGTGGGGGAGAAACAGTATTTAGGGAGGAGGGCTGGGGACATCACTCTGGGCCTCAAAGTTTAGGACCAACCTGCCTTCTCCTTGTACATCCCAGTACCTCTCCACTTGGAAAAATTAAAAATACAAAATGCAGGGGCATGCCTAGAAAGTTGGATTTACAACGTATCTTCCCTTCAATGTCAGCACCAAATCCAGGCAGGATGGAAAACCTTGGGAAAAATTCGGTAGACAGATCACCAAAGTTGGCACTAAGTGCTGCCAAATGTCTGGCTGGCACCAATGTACAGGCTCAATTGGCCATAAAAAAACCTCACTGTAGTCTTGCTCCTCTCAAAGGAAATCATTTTGCAATCCACAATGAAGCTTACCCCGAGGCCAGTCTTAGGGGGAGGCCTTGAATTTGGAGCTTAACTCAATTGCACAGTTTAGGGCAAGAGTTTCAGGTTTCAGATGGGCAGTCAGGTAATCCGATCCCATCCGAGTTTTAATGGCTTCTAAGAAATCCAAAGTGTTAAATCCTTTTCCCAGCCTCCCCCAGAGCGGTCTAAGGGCGCTTTTTGCCAGCCTCCAGTCTCCTCCCCCCAGTCCCTTATTCTCATACTCAAACTGTAACTAAGTCTGAGACACCCATTTAATACTCATTTCCTAATCCGAAAGTCCGATCAAAATCTGTGCTCTAAAAATGTTTCAGAGAGAGAGAGAGAGAGGAAATAAAAGAATGAAGTAAAATATGTAGAAATGGTGTTTTACTTCAGAGGCAATGCTATTCTGAGTCTTCGTGAGCCTGGGAAGAACATTTTCTGGTTCTGTGGAAACCAAAGGCAGCGAACCCAGGCAAAATCCACAACTCTGGTAATCAGCACATCTCTGAGAGTTCCACCGTCCCAGCCAGAAGGCAGGGAGCTGACTAAGTGTTTATCAAGTCTGCGCCCTGGCTAGCAGTAGGTTAACGTAGACTAAACCCTTCCCTCCCAGTGTGGGAATTGCTCGAAAGACAGCACAACCCTAAAAACTTTAAATAAAGAGGCAGAAAAAAAAACAAAAACAAAAACAAAAACTTCACAACAAGAATAAAACATACACACCACACTTAATGGCAATTATTAATGACTGTAATTAATAACAACTACCACGCACGATAGTGAGATATTGTGCTCGGCTCTTTCCTAAGCACTAAGCATCATCTAATATAACCTTCACCATTACCTATTAAAGCATCTACATTATTATAATCCCCACGGTAAAGATGAGACACTCACAGTAGAGAATATAAATGAACACATGCAAGGACCACAGGGATGGAGACAGACTGGATTCTGGATATACTCTGGGGTTCTTTTTTTGGAACTTTTCAAGAGATTTCTTTTTTTATATTTTTAAATGTGCCTACATTTCTGCTTAGCAACAACCACTCCACTCCCCCAAAACTCTCCCTTCCAAAATACACACACTCCTTCTTCCTCTCTCTCCTATTCTGTTTACAGCTTTATTAAGATACTAAGTCCAAGCCGTGGCTCTTGCAGCCTGGGGGACAGCCCCTCGCGAACAGCACTGTTTGTTTATAAGGTGATACAACCTCCCCTGCAGAGCGTGGGGGCACGATTAAAATCTACTAATGGCCAGAAAGCTCATTTTCATTCTACACTCGACAAAATAAACACCTCGTAAAGGCAGGTAAGCAGAAGCTACTTTTCACTCTGGGCTGCTTTGTCTTAATAACCTTTGAAAGGGAGGAACCCACTGCAGCCAACTTGCAGGCTCTGGCATACACAAAACGCAATTATGGCACAAGGAGATGGCAAAACCCCTTAGGTAAAGTTAGTTTTTTTTTTCTCCTCGAAAGGGGGTACCTTCCCTAAGTAAAGACCTAGGGTAGTGAATTGCAAAGGTTCTTTCAGTGCGAACTCCGGCTGCAGTCTCGGGATCTAACCGAGCCTGTCTTTAAAACCAGGACATCTGACTTCCCTTGAAACCAGTTCCTAAAAGGGCTGATTTTTTTCCCCCTCTTTTGTCCACAGCAAATGAAGCTCCACTTACATGTTGGAGGAAATATTACAAAACATCCCTTTTTTTCTAAAGTGCAGGATTTATGGTAACAGATAATTAACAACAAATGACAAACAATCTGAGTAGTAAAGGTCCCGGTTTGGTTGCCAAGATGATGGTATCAAATTCCAAGATAAACAGTGGAGCGTGCCGGCTGCCATTAGCGTGGTGGAGGGGTCGAGATGGAGCGATGCAAAACAGACCAGCCACCCGCCACTGAGGGGCATGGTGTGGGGTTATGAATTCCCTCCCAAACTCTCCGTGGGCAAGGGGGCAGGGCAAGGCTTCCTCCACTGCACTGAACAGCGCACCCAAGCCTTGATATTCCACTTGGAGAAAACACTCGATTCTTCTTTGAACTGCATATGGAAGAATCAGGAATACTATGCTCCAGGAGTTAACACTGCCTTCCTACTCTGCCCGTTCCTCCCAAAGATTCGCCCCTCCCCATTTGTTTTTTTTTTCTCAGCTTGAGACAAAATAAGGTTTCCAAGCTACCAGCTGTGCCCGAGGTGTGAGGGTTAAGAGCAGAGTGGAAGCAAGTTAACCTGTAAAAGTCAGAATCTGAGCACAGCATATGGTAAGGCTCCTTGATGCTAACAGATGGCGAACCTTGGGAAATCGCAATTTCAGATATTTTTACATTTCTCAAAAGCAAGTTCATGGTTCACTATTTGTCAAATGGATTTTTTTAAATATTGAAACACAAACCTGAAGTTTTGAATTACCTAACAAATTGTTCCTTCTCAGAGAGGAAAACAGGTCAATGTATCAAAAATTGTTATTTCGGTCCTTTCAAATGCTGGATTCATTGGTATGTAGGATTAGCATGCATGTCCCAGAAAGCCAAGGTGCAATTTGTCTTATCTCCCTGTTGGCTAATGTTTAGGGATGCTGACACTCTCCTGGTGTTAATGTCAAGTCCAAGGCCAGGGACATCATAGCTGCAAGACAAGAAAAGTTATGAGCTAATGAATAGAGCCGCTAGGCCCTGCCTGTCCTCTCTCTCTCCTTCACACACACCTTCAGTTTCTACTCCTCCATGAAACAAACATCTCATTATACACCCTGCCTACCCAAGCAGGACCAGTATGCAAAAGTTGGTAATTTAAAAAAAAAAAGGAATACATTAAATATAAGGCAGAACCAAGAGCAATGCGTAAGATATTTGTGATTTAAAAAATATGTATCTAATACAGTCTAATAGGGTCTGTAGTTATTGTTGAAGTCTCAGGGCAGAGCAAAATGAACAAAAGGGAGAAAAATTTTCCAAAACTCAGGACCAAAATAGAGCTGGTAAAATGTCTATGTTATAGCAACAGTCTCAGTCTTTCAGGAAATTAGAGAAACGTGCTGAGGCTGCTTGGCTTGTGGGAGACAATTTTTTTCCCTTGATTTTAGTTTTAAGTCCTTGTGCAAAACTAACTGTACAACATGCAAATGCTTTGAAACGTGGTCTGTGGCCCAAATATCTAAAACCAAATACCACAAGTGAACCACTTTTCCTTAGCCAGTCAGCATGCATGCCCGAACAGCCCACTGCTAGATGGGGAAAGATACTTTTTCAACCCACGAATTATCGAATCTTTGACCTGGAAGGTTTCAGAGACTGTCTGTACAAGAAGTAAACAGCTCTGACTCAAGGCCACATGATCAAGGAGGCCCCAGGATCTTTTAAGAAAGCCACTACCAGCAAAGGAACTCCAAGAATGGTTTAATTCACACTTGGAATTTTAAAGCTCAGTAATAGCAAGTACTAAAAATTTACCTCTGTTTGCTTTATTAAATGGTGCTAGTTTTTCCTTATCTTTTTTAAAACTAGTGTCAAGGGCTTTACTACTTAAAAGTGCACAAAAATTTAAACCAACTAGAGGGGTACATAGTCTTGATATTTGTGGTAAAGTAGGAGAAAAATACCAAAGGCCTGCGAATATGTGTTTTCTTATTTGCATACATTTTACCCTTCTAGAGGAGAAGAAACTGGAAAAAAAACAATCTTCAGAGCAAAATATGCAGACCAAATACTGCAAGGGCCAATAAATCCAACGGAGCTTCCTCTTTGCAGAGTCAGTGTTTCTACAGACAAAGCCTAAAAGTGTACTTTCCCCATTAAAAAAAAATTAAAAGGCAGACTAACGTGGTGGTCTGCAAAAGTGTGGCAGCTTCTTCCGTGCTGATATTGAAATAACAGCCCAACCATGCCAGGGCAGCTACTGAAGCATCTAGTTTTCAGTATGCCATGAAAATCTAAAAGGAAAGAACAGACGTGGGAAGGGGAGAGCTCAAGAAATACAGCAAGGGAAGAAAACCAAGCTGATGGAGAGATCTTCAGAGGCTCGGTGAGTTTTTCTCCTTTCTGAAAACAGTTCAGAACTACCTAGGGCCAGTCACACAAGATGCGGTAGACTCAGTGGCACCAGCTTTGTCTTTAGATCTTAAACATCTCCATCATCATAAGCTCTAAGTCTCAGAATTAGAATGAAATATGTCTCAAATACGAACTCTATGACATTACTTCCTGTTTAGCTTGCCTTGCCATGATGTATATTTTTATCGAAACATTTCCATAAAAAAGGCTTTAAAAAAACTGTATTTAGAAGAAATAGATTCAACCCTTCAGGAGAGGTGATAGGATGGTTATCCAGTTTTGTACGTGCATCAGTGGACTGTGGCCACACTTTCCCTGTGAATCTTTCTTCACCTCTATAAATGGAGATAAGTATTTCAGAATTTGAAATCCAGGAACACCATATTAAAGAGGCTCTGCTTTATTTATCAAAATCCCTTACCCTCCCAGAGAGTTAAATAACCAAAAAAAACAAACAAATACTATCCAGTTATGCAATGTACAACTAGAGTTCCAAGGACAAATCCATATGGAAAAAACAATATCTAATTTTCGGCTAGCATTTTAATGCTCGGATGCAAACAAAGAAATCTACAGAACAGGAAAAAAGTCAGCTCTACAACCAAGTCGAACGGTCACGGACCACAGGCCCTGTACCCTCGGGGAGTGTGGAGGAAAAAGAACTTACTTTAAAAAAGAAATGAGAGAGCAAAAGGAAAATACCCTGTGTTTATCTATCAGTGCCAACTAAAAGGGCCATTCAGCATCTCCACGATGAATTTCAGATTGAAAACATTAAGAAAAATTATGGCCATGCTAATGTGCAGGCCAGTGATACATTTGTAATGAGAATGAGAATGAAAAAGTGGCTCACCAAGAGAAAAAGGTTTAGAATTTTTTTTGGCACACAGCTAACGCAGGCCAGCTTGTAGGAAAGGACGAATCTCTCTCTACCTTGTTTCTCAAGTGCAGCTGGAGGGAGACCCAGGCACTCATTCACACACGGGTGTTACTCTCCCCCCCCCGCCCCCCCCCACCTGCCAGTGAGGGGTCACTGCTCCGCTCCCTCCACCGCACCCCCACGATGCCTCCCCTCCCTACATTTTTTTCCATACAGAGTATCACTAATCAGATGGAAGCTGTGCTCTTAATGTCACACAGACTAAAGAAAAGGGAAGAAAGAGGAGAAATCCTGAACTGCCCCAGTGAGAAGGAATGACGCTAAGGGGAAACAAGTCCCACGGCTGGGGAGGCACCTGACATGCAGAGAAGCCCGACTCGCTAAGGATCACGGTCCGAATTCCCGACCACGCCGGGACCAGGATCCAGGTGCCCTGACACACTGTCAGCCCGTCTCCTCCCGCAAGCCATTTATTCACGGATACCCTCGACTGTGCCAGCTTCCAAAAATGGATTTGAAGCTCCTTCTTAAAAAATTCCCCTTCAGGGAGAGGACTAAGAAGGAGGCAGCATCCTTGGCACTGCTCTCATCTCCCCCCACGTGAGCAAGTTGAATCATATTGAGGCAACGAACAGCCTTGGGTCTATTCCTCGACAGGAATGTGAAACAGAAGAAGGTGTCACCTAAGGAAGCTAGGCCCAGAGTGTTTACTGTACACCTTGAAGACAAAGCCAAGGACTTATAGACAAAGTTACATTTTTATCATTCTTGTAAAAAATGGTTTCATCGTAAGACTATTACATAATTGTTAATTATATAAAAGAAAAAAAAATAAAAGCTCTTTACCCAACACTCACTCTGCAAATTCATTCCCAAATGTATTCCCTAAATAATCACCAGTAATGCTGGTATTTATCTTTCCATGCACTTTTATATATTTTTTAACTAGAAGACGCCATTCTATAACACTGTTCTGTAATTTTGTTTTTGCACCTAAGGATACCTAATACAGCCCTGAAATGAACATTGACTTTCTACCATATAGGAATCAGATCAGAAAAACAAAATCCTATCATAATTTTGGCATCGAATGATCCCCCAGATACCCTAAGCCAAGGGAACCCAACCCCCATGACCCCGCACACCAGTACGGGTCGTGGCCTAGTGCTAGGAAGGGGGCCGCACAGCAGGGTGAGCTTGGGGAGCCTGGATGGCATTACCACCTGAGCTCCACCTCCTGTCTCCCACCTCCTACCCCTCCCCTCTGTGAAAAAAATTATCTTCCACAAAACCGGTCCCCGATGCCAAAAAGGTCGGGGACCATTGCCCTAAACGCTTTAGATCACTTCTGATTAGCAGTGCCCAAGCAAACAGTGACAGTGACATGCTATGCAATGCAAACAAGCACCAAGAATCCACATTGGACTTGTCAGGTTTTATACGACCACGCAGTTCAGAAATAAAGATATTTCAGTAACTTATACTTATCTCATGCTCACCAAATAGTGGAAAAGACCATAAATATTACCTTAGCATCTGTTTATCAAGTGTTATCTTTCAGGCATTATCTGCCACATGCATCATCTCATTTAATGACCACAACCATTGAAAAGGGTCACAGCCCATTTTACAGATGAGAAGACTGAGGTTCAGCAATCTGTCCATCATGGCCGGGCCAAGCCTGTAACTGCTGGGATCAGCATTTGTAGAGATCTCTGATTCCAGACCACGTTCTCGGCTGCCATTTCTTATTCCCCAGTCCAAACTGTGCCCTTTGCATTCAGCCCTGGTTAATTATGCTTAACTCTTGATGCCTCTGTGTTAACCACAGTCAGGTGGGGCATTGAAGACATTGACGGGGGCACTAGGATCTGAGACCAGCCCAAGTGAAAGAAGGCCACTGTGATGCCCCAGAGAACAGCCAGGCGACACTCAGCTCACTGGATTCCTTACCCCCGCCCCGACCCTGGGACTGTCACTCCCACGGAGTACCTAGAGGTAGGTGACACTCCTAAGCTGTGATCTTGACAGACACTAAAAAGTCAGGACACCTGTCAACCTTAACAACCAAATATCCCACCCAGAAGAGTTTGCTGGCCAAAACTTACCAGGGAGCTATTTTCTTATTTATTCACTTATTTATATTCTAATGATTTTCAAAATGAATAGACAGCTTAGAATAAAAAATGCAGAATCAATAAAACAATCATTGATGATAATATCTAACATTTATTGAGTAAGACCACGTACTGAGCACTCCTCTAAGAAATTTACAATACTGTTTCCAAGCAACCTTTTAAGATAAGCACTACTTTCATTGTCTGCATTTTACAAATGGGAAAAAAAAACCACACACAGAAAAGTGAATACATTTCTCCATGTTTGGTTACACAGCTAGTAAGTGATGCAACCAGGTTTTAAATCCAACAGTCTGGTTCCCGTGGAGATGTCCGCCACCCTGCTACAGTGTTGCCCCAAAACAAGTGTTAACAGAACCAGAGCTAAGTAAGACCCCCAGATCACCTGTACAGTAGTATATGATTGTCTCACTACTCTGCTGTACATCTGAAACTAATATAAAATAACACTGGATGTAGGCCATAATTGAAAAATACATATTTTTTTAAAAAAGAAGACCCCAGGGGTTATTGACAAAGACATAGGCAAACAAAATAACTAAAACCAAAAATAAAATTTGATTTGAGCTTCTTAACAACCCATCCTTAAAGAAAAGGGTGAGGAGTCAACCTCGGCAGAGTGGCCAACCATCCTGGTTAGCAGGAGACTAAGGGGTCTCCCAGAACACGGGCCTTTCAGTGCAAAACCTGAGATGCTTGGATACTCTACGAAAAAGGCCTTATACCATTTTATTAGGCCTCAGATAATTGAAAACATACAAAATCATTATGGGTGTTTTCAAACCTACATTGGCTCCTTTAGCACCTCCTCCCACCATCATTAAGTACTAAATAATTTTCTCAACAGTCTTCTTGGGAAAGATGAAAGGGTTGTAGAAAAATGAAGTCCCGTTAATTGCTGGTTTTCAATCATCACATCTATTAGTGTGTTCAAGAGTCTGGGTAAGAGAGGCACACAAATTGTAGGTTAAATTCTGCCCTGCCAACTCCAGCTCTGTTTTAATTTTCTTTCCCAAGGTCATATAGAATTGCTTTCTTTAAAAAAAAAACCTTCCCTATGGCACCGGCAGAGACGCAGGCCAGTGGTTTTTAGAAAGCGTGGTGGCAGCCTCATCAGGGCTCACGGGTAACAGCAAACCAGGACCAAGCAGGGCACTTCTTAAAGCCACTGGAACGACAGCTCTAATCAGTGGCAAGCTTCATGAAGCTGGAGACCAGGCCTTATGTATCTGTGTTCCCCCCACAGCAACACCCTGCAGACAAATATTGTCTTAGTTTCAATCTTCATCTTAGTGTGTGAGCGCTAAAAGATCCATAACTGTCGTTCGGTGCAAATGTTTAGAGGTGAGTAGACTGAGGCCTCAACGAGGCAAGTCAATGGCCCAAAGTGGGTCACAAAGCTGCGGTGAGACTATCTGAAGGAAAGGGGGAGTGAGCTATTCCTTGATGAAGGTGAGAAAACCCAGGTCTACTAGGCCGTATGAAAGAAAACAAAGGCTCCTTTAAGGGAGCAAGGTTATAACTCCAACCCAAGTGATCTGTCTCAAGTCTTCCCAGACCTCAGCTGTAGGTGGAAATGGGAAACAGGTGATCTAGGAATCCCATGCAAAATAAATGAGCAACTACTCAAGTGGGAAAGACAGTATATCTGCAGGGACAGGGGCCAGCTCTGTGTGACATGTTGGAAATTTCAGAAAAACTGAAGAAATTTTAGACTAAATATTTTATGGATATTTTCCAGCCAATGTTAGTTTCTATTTAGACTTAAGGCAATCTCTTTTAAAGATATATATAACAGAAATATCACATCGTCACGTTTCACCAAGATTT
Organism: Phyllostomus discolor; assembly: GCF_004126475.2. Taxonomy (NCBI): domain Eukaryota; kingdom Metazoa; phylum Chordata; class Mammalia; order Chiroptera; family Phyllostomidae; genus Phyllostomus; species Phyllostomus discolor. The sequence continues at coordinate 144,096,143 of NC_040908.2, forward strand.
CTGGATGCCTCCTGTGGACCAGCCACGGTGCCAGGGCGTCAAGCACCAAACAGCACAGGCGAGAGGACTTGGTGAGCCCAGATCTCGATGACACGCACACACCTTCCCATCAAACACTCATGATGGGAAAACAGCTCAGAAAAACTCCAAGGAAAACCTCCGAATCTCAAACATAATTTCTCATCTCAATGCACAATCCAATCAATGGATGGATCAATCAATCAGTCATTCAGTACTTCTGAACACCTGTAACCTACTCAGTCCCTGGAGAGAGAGAACGGTAATTGTGGAGATGGTATGGTTTGAAGTAAACGCCAAGTGACCAGGGGCATTGTGTGGGGGGCACGGGGGAGGCACAGTCAGTGTGGCCTGGGAGAGGCAGGAAAGGTTGCATAGGCACAGAGGTGCCTGCATGGCTCTGAGGCATTTGACGAGCAGAGCCTAAGTGTGAGTGGCTCTGCCTGAGAAACAGTGAAGGCAGTGTCACCAAGGCGGAGAGGCCCAAGGTGTGCTCAGGTGGCAGTGAGCCAACTTGCACTGCGGGAGCCAAGGGTTCAGGTAGGCGGCCCTGAGTGGAGAATGACGATGAAAAGGCAAGCTAGATGCAGACCACGGGAGGATCTTCCCCTCCAAGGCAGGCAGGCGGTCTGGTAAGAAGGGCTACACAGCTGTGTGGGCTGCCAGGGCAAACCCCAGTTCTCCAGCCTTCGAATATTTCATAGCTGGATCTAAGCAGATTAGTTCTAAGGTTACATGATTTTTTAAATATCTCTGTGCATTCACAGTTCAGGAATGGAATCTTAATGGCTACGAACAAGTGAAGACTAAGCTAAGATTCCTTATCAGTCATTTTTCCAAGAAACCTGGGGCGAAACATACTTTCTTCTGCCTAAAAGAAAACAGAATCCAAGAAGTTCTTGACAATTCATTAAATCAAAACCTCACTCCAGCAAAACAGAGCTGAAAGTATCCTAAATCCACTTGGACAAATTCTATCACATATTTGAAGGAAAATAAGTTATTAGAAGAATAGCAGAAATATTTGAAATGAATACATAGTTATTATCCAGAAAAACCATTGCTAACAGAGAAAAATCTTATTCACCTTAAAACTTTTCATTAAAATCATATTAGTAATCATCCATAATCACAAATATATTCTGATTTAAAACAAGTATAAGTTTTCTACAAATAGTTTAGCACAAACCATTCCAAAGGATTTCTTCCTCTTTTCATTTTTTTTTTAGAGAGAAATCCCCATCACAGGTAACTAATTGAATGGCTGTACTGGACATACTTGCAAAGTAACATCCTACTTTTACACTAATACCCAGGCAGTCAAGAGAAAGATTGTCTGGTTAGTGTTTCTAAATTTGAGGGTGTGTGTGTGTGTGTGTGTGTGTGTGTGTGTTTTGGGGGAGGGCGGTCCTACTATTTTTTTAAATGCTCAAATGAAACAATTACTAAAAAAAGAAAAAGAGCTTGTGACTTGGACATGCCCTGAGTTCACTTTTGCCAGGAATGGCAGAAACAGTCGACAGAGCCCTAACCTGCTTTCTCTCTTGACTACACAATAGTTTTCAAAGAGGTTTAGTCCTACTGTGAAAGACTCATGTTAGACATTGGAAAGGTCTCGTAGAGAATTAGCACCAGGCCTTGAATAACAAGGGAGATGGTGACCTTTCGCCCCATCTGCTGAAAGCCCAGCACATCCCAGGGCAGAGGAACAGAAAAATGCTGGGGTGCACCCAGGTGCTGCAAAATCCTCGCCCCTTGATTTCTCCCACACTTTGTTCCTGACACAGCTTAAACCACACGTGATTTAAACAGTATGAGGGAGGGAGAGGAAAGCACGGTTCTGGAACCAGGGCTCCCCTGGCCCTCAGTCCTTTGTTCCCCACACCGCAGGAGCCGAGCAGACGCAGCCCACCTTCTTCCACTAGCAACAGGCAAGACAGCGGGTTTAGCAGTGGCTGAACAATTAGTCCTGATTAAGCCTATTTCCCAGCTAAATGTAAAAGGGTGGTGAGGTGAGGTGAGGAGAAAAAGGTAGCCATTTTCAAGAAATATTTCCTCATGGAGACAGCAATAAAATGGAAAGCAAACTGGGCTAGGGGTCAGAAGACTCTGCCAAAATTCACTGTGTGACATCAGACAGATACCTCACCCTTTCTGTTGTTTTCTGTAAAACACAGGCAACCTACCACTACCCATTACAGGCTCTGAAAATCTCATGTCCAATTGTGGTGGAGAGTGATACAGACGTGGGGTATTCCTCCAAGTTGTACTTGGAACCACAGATACTCGTATGTTTTGCAAATCATATACCTTTTATTCTTCCTGGCAGAAATCATTAGCGACTTTCTTACTTTATGTCTATTTTCTTGCCTGCTGGTTTTTAAAGTTCATGAGCGATACTTACATATGTACATGTGGCGGCTGGAATCTGCTCTGGTTGATGTTGTAATGCGTGAATGCTTGGGTGGGGTTAGAGCTGTATTCATCCACCGTGATGGTAACTTTGCCTTGAGAAGGAATCCCATGTGCCATCCTTCCTCCCTATAGGCATGAGCAATTCACAACTCTCCGGAGCAAAGGATGGAAGCAGGCATGGTGTGTTTCAGCCAACCTCTGAACCCAAGGATCTACTCATCAATACTGCTGTGCATTTCTGGAAAAAAAAATTATAAAATGAGAACAAAGCAGAAGAGGGTGTCCTAAGAGATGTCCAATGTGACACATGCACATGGACTTGGTTCAGGAACAAACAATCTCACTACGTGCTGCTGCCTCATGGACACAACCTTTCCCAACTCTCTACCTGCCGGCACTGCGGAGTGGACATTGCACTCCACACGACACTGCTGGCTGCTAGCAAATCATTTCGATGGCATTCAAACTAAGATTTCCTCTTTAATTATAATTATGGCACTTAACGTGGATTACAGAAGGGCCATATCCACAGTTGCCATGGTGTCTAACTATAAATGGTTTGTGCTCAAAGTGGGAGACTCTTCCAAACCTTCCCTGTGAATTGGAATATTTGGTCTGAACAAAGTTGGTGTCACATCATAATTGAAATCTCCATGTTTAACACAACCATAAAATGCAATGACAAATGTAAGCTTAAAATGCGATGCTTATAACAACACCTGTGTGTACCTGTACTACACATATCACATATGCACACATCATATGTACTTTTTTCTTTCACAAGCAGCTTCCAAAATACATCCATCCTCAATGCCTGGTACACATATACATTCCACTTGGGCCAAGAACTTTAGGGTAAGGCAAATCCTTCATGGTAAATGCAATATAATTTCTCAAAACAGTGCAGTCCCCTGGGGGAAAAGGCAAACACATCCAGGCTGGGACCACCACTTTGGATGCATTCATTCCCGCCCCTCCATCAGCCTCGAGGGAGCAGTGAAGGAGGGCAGCCATTACATCTACCGCCTGCCTCGTTCTTGCTTGCTGAAGCAGAATTCTCCATAGTTGGTTTCACACTTCTTTTAAGTTCCCACTAGTTTTGAATCTTCTTTTAAATGTCAATATATGATTTGCTGCACCGGGTTCAGAAATAAGGCTGTTGACTTTTATGGCAGGTGTGCAAAGACTGAGGAAAGCCCCTCCCTGCACGCAGGCCCGTTGCAACTGCTCAGTGCAGTGGAGAAGCGGCAGAGGACAGCGTGGTCCCCGTGTAACCCTAGGGTAACCCACTTTAAGTGCTGCACATCAAAATACGACTGCCATGTGCACCATTAAGCTCTGGAGTCTTAGCTGCTATCGCAAATAAAAATATTTAGAATAATAAGATTAGATTTGAATTTGGCACGAAACACCTTCAATATCAAGCAAAAGGCAGATGGCCTGATATAGGCCATTTATTTTATTATTTTACAACCCGGGGCTTGTGTAGCCCTCCATATGCTAACTGGGCTAAGAAATTCCACAGCGTTCTACTCAAATCACGGCCTTGTTCATCTGAGCAAAGCGAGCTAAGCAACACCCACCTTGCCTGCGTTCCTCATGGACAAAGGCACTGCCAAGAGAGAATCCCTGGTGCACTGGCATTTTAAACAGTGTCACTTTGGGTTCCCTTTCTTCTTCCTGACTTCACGGGAGGTAGGAGTCCTTTAAGCACCAGTTGATAGACAACCAGGCGAGTAGGATTAACGAAATTAAAATCTTTCCCTGATCCTCTGATGTAAGATATTTCTAAGAACTGCTTACAAGTCATAATGTGGCAGTTTTCATACCAAGTTTGCAGCTGTTTCCTTAATTTCCCCCACAATTATATTTTACTGTTATTTTGCATAACAGTAAAACACAACACCTGCTTCAAATTGCAGTCCTGTTCTAAGTACTGTAATTCTCTTTTGAGACACAAAGTACTGAGACACTACTGAAGCGCCAAACTGCATAATTGCGCCACGCTGGAAAGTAAATACAAATGGAAACATCTTCCTGTTATAGAAATGATTGTCATTAAAAAGAATGTTAGCCATCAAAGCACACAGGGAAAAAAAGCACACATTTTCAGACTGCAAGAACTTAAAAGTATTTGCACAAATTAGAAGAGTGATGTAAAAATTGCATGGCAATTCTTATGTTCCTGCCATCACAGTCCATTGTGTTAAACACAACGCTCAGAAGCGAAGGAAACAACATACACGTCTAGACCACTGTGACTTCTCGGTAACAATCTCAGCACCCAGTGCTAGAAAGGGTTTAAATGTTTCTGGAGCAAACTCGCTGATTAAACCAAAAATGGCCTAGAAATAAAACAGACATACTCATTATGTAAATATCTATGCAAGGACTTATAGGAGTTAGCACTAAACCCTGCCTTTGGAAGCCTAGAAGAGACTGAACTTAGAAGGTGATCCATTCACATCCTAAATGGTCCACACTATCCTAAAGTCATCGAAGAATTGCCTTTTCTATCAAGTGCACATCTGTGCCTCTTTGCACCTTTGCCCCAGCAAGACAAACAGAACATCTTTTCATCAGCAAGCACGGGCCCCTCTAACTCTGAAGGGCTAAATGGGTAGCTGGCACCTCATTTGAATTCCTCTTAACCATGTTCTCTTTCAAATGTTTTATCAAAACAGTGCACCTGCAGCGTCCATCTTCTTTAATCTGGAGTCCTTTGAAGAAAATGTCAGACTGAGGCAGAGAGCCTCAAAACTTTCGCAGGAACCTTACAGACAAGTCCAGAAAAGGCTTATTTTTAAAAATGCTGTGTCTACTTTCACTCACATCGCAACATGAGCATATACTAAGAATACTATACACCAACACATGGAAAAGACCTTTTTTTGGTAAACTCTCAGAGATGACACAACGGTCTCCCTCCTGAACTTGAAAAATTTGTTAAAAGCTGGAAACGAGAGAGAATGATACACTGCCTAGAACTAGCATGAAGCTCCATCACCTTGCTTCACACATTTAGACAGTAAAACCTTCCAAACGATCAGATATTGGAGCATCTCTTCTTCATCACACTTATATTACTTTTGACATAGAATATTGAAAGAGACCAGTATTGTTTTTCATTTTCATTTTATATTTAAACACATTTGCTCCACAAAACAAAGGAACCCAGTACTAAATGTCAGGAATCCTAAAGAAAAGTAAAAAAAGGGGCTGGCATTGCCAAACATTCATGCTGGTGCTAGTTTGATTTTTCTATTAAAAAAAATCATGTGAACACATTTTGCATTTCCTGGACAGCAACCATTTCTCTTGTCCCTGAAGCAGTGCAACGGACAATGTTTTTCCCTCAGCACTCTGGTTGGAAAACATTGTAAAGTCTGCTGGCAATGAAAGGATTAAAAGCTGAGGAATTAAATAACTGTCTCCACCTCCTAGACACCAGAAGTCCATTTTACCAAAAGTTTCAAAGCAACAACTCATGACCTCTCTCCCAGAGCACTGCATGTTACAGCCTATGAGAAAGGAGCCCTTGATTTCGTCGTTTAAACAAGGATGCTTTTTTTATTCACTTGCCCTGAGAAGATAGCCCGACCGCCTAGCCAGACTCTGAACTCGCCTGCTGCAACTCCACCAAACTGCGCTCTCCTGCCTCTGTTGCACTGATCCAGTGATCGCTCCACTCACGCCCTTGCTTTTTTATGCCCACCTCCAGTTACTCATCCCTGTATCCCAGAGCGATGCTTACAAGCCTTCCCGGCGGCTACTCTGCCAGGGTTTTGGGAGGGATGCACAAAGTTCCACGTGCCTCTGTCCACAGAGCGCCCTCCCGTCCGCCGCACTTACACCTGAACTTGTCTCCAGCACTGCGGACACCCCGGTGGCACATTCTTTGGGAGAGGAAGGGCAGGACTTTTCTCCTACGCCTCTGGCTGCGCGTAGTCTATATATGGTGGGGCGGGGGGCGCGGAATTCTCTACTTTGGATTGGTGTGTTTGTTTTAAATCGGGGGGATGGGGGCTTCACCAACTACACACACACACACACACACACACACACGCATACACACGCGCGCGCGCGCACGCAAGCTCGCCCTGCCCTCCCGGCTCAGGGCCGGCTCGTCCGGGCTACAGCTCCCCCTTCCTTCCTGGAGCACCAGCTCGCCTTACTCGCTTAGTCCCTGCTTGCCACTGCCGTCGCCTCTGCCGCCGCCGCTGCTGGCACTGCTGGCGCTCGCGGCCCCGGGCTCCGCTGGGCGCCTTTCTTTCTCTCCCTCTCCCCCCAGCCCCAGATTGATTGATGACCACCGGCGGCCAATGGCTCTGACACCGCGCCATCCTCGCTGAGGCATCGTAGCCCCACGTCCCCGACGTCAGTCTCCCGGGCGCGCAGGCATCCCCGAACCCTCAAAGTGGAGCCTGCGCCCCGGGCCGCCGCCGCCGCCTCCCTGCTCTCCGCCCCGGTGCTGCCGGGCTGCTTCCCTGGAGCGACGGAGAAAGGAGGGGAGAGAGCCAGCGAGCGGTGGAAGGGGGGTGTAGAGGGCATGGTTCCCACCACCTCCCCCTTGGAAATCTTTTCTTTCACTTAAAGTTTTGTTTGTTTTTTTCCATCCTGACCTGTTTGTGTTTGTTTGCAGCATCTCAAATCAATTGCATATTTTTCGTGACCCGAATTTACACTTAATTTGGGGTGTGCTGGGGGGAGATAAATATGGTATAAATCTACCTCACTGGGACATCTCTAATTTCTTTTTTTTTTTTTTTGCTGGTGGGTTCTAACCCCCTCCCCATTCTCCAGAAAAACGCCCCCTCCACCTCCTTAGGCCGCAAGACCCCAGAATTCAAAGGCTTTATAAAGATAACCCTGTTACATGTAAATAGCAAGGAAACTCCTGCCAGTCTCCTGAAGAAATCGGGCGGCAACGGTTACTTTTTTCTCACCACTCGTCCCCAGCTGCCCAGCCCGAGTCACCAGCTCGCTCCGCCCGCTGCGATCCTGAAGACCGAAGGCGGCAGGGAAGAGCGAGGGGCGCGGGGACAGGGTGAGAAAAATCCCCGCGCGAGGGCGGCGCGCGAGCTAGCGGCCCCGGGGCGCCGGTGGAGCGCAGCCGGAGCACAAAGCTGCGCGGCGCCTGCCTGGCCACCGCACCTCGCTCGGGCCGCCACGGGCGCCCGGGGCTCGCGCCAACACAATGCACCCGGGCCTAGGCCGGGGCGGCTCGAACACACAACCCTGGGACTTTCTAGTAAACAGCTCGCGGTGCCCTCGTCCCCACCCCCATCCCCGCCGCCAGGTTTTTGCCGCTGCCCCTCACCGGCACCCTTCCTCCCCTCCTAAAAAATCCCGGAGGAGGAGGGGGCGGGGACGTGGGGACCCCGAGAGGTCGGAGGCCGAGGACTGGGGGGAGGGGAGAAGAGCAGAGGGGCAAGATGGGGAGTGGGAGAGAGACAGCTCCTAAAAAAGAATTCGCTTTCGCTCGGGGGTAGAAAATAAGCCCTACTCGGGTTCCGAATTGCCCGGGAAGCGTCCGCTCATGTGAATGTAAGGGGCACCGGGGCAGCGGCGGTCCGCAGCCTCCGAGCCCCCCGCACGCGCCTCTGACAAGGCACCTCTCACCCGGGCTCCGCTTTGTGTGTGCATTTTTTTCCCTTCCTCTCGCGCTCGGCACCGGGCGCCCGGCTGCCTCCTCCCCCCTCCCCCGCCCTCCGCCTCCCTTCCCGGGGCGGATTACCTTTCCCGGACTGCGCTCCGGGTCCGGGGGATGCCTTCAGCGCCCGGCGAGCTGGCGATCCATCGCAGAGCGGCCAGAGCCGGCTGGAGGCGCGCTGGGGGCGCGCTGGGGCGGCGAGGGGCGAGGGCGGGCCAGAACCTTCGACCCCCGAGGTCCCGCCGCGGGCTGGGTCTGGGGGCCGAGGGGCGCGGCGTGAGAGGAAGGTGGGGGGAGTGGGTAGAAAAGACGGGAGCAGCCTCGATCTGGGGAGAGATCGAGCGAGGGGGCGAGGAAAGAGAGCGAGGGCGCGGCGAGCCGGAGGGAGCGGTGCAGTGACAGGGACTGCCACTGGGGTCAAAGGAGCACAGCTCCAGGAAGCAGGGCGGCCGAGGCGCCGCTCCGTGCGCGCTCCCCGGCGGGACCCCGCGCCCCCGCGTGCCCCTCCTTCAACCCCGGCCCACTCGAACCCCCGCCGGCTCCCGAGGCCCCGGGGTTGCAGGAGGAGGAGGGAACTGAGGGCGAGGCCGTCAGCTTGCTGGTGCTCCCGGGTCAAGCAGGCGGCAGGAAGCTGAGCTGCAAGTTCAACATCAGGAGTGTGATCAGCGTAAAAATGATAGGGGATCGGGGAGGGGTGCTACGGAACCCCAGGACAAATAAAGGGAGTTTTCCCTCCAAATGGGCGTCTTTTGCAAAGAGAACACCCAGGCCTCCCACCCACCGACCTGCCAGGCGCTGTCTGGAGTCCTGGCACAGCTCCAGGGCGCAGAGCTCGCCTCCGGGGCTAGGCAAGAGGCTCGGGCACTGCGCTCAGACCAAAGGCGGCTACCCTGGGTCCCCTCCCATCTGCTGAGCTTAGGCTTTCCTGGGGGAGTGCTATGCTCCTTTTTCTCAAGCCTTTCACCTCGCCAGATACGTACAGACACGCGCACACACCCCTTTCTCTCTGCTATGTTGTTCTTGAGAAAGAAAAGGCCAGTTCAACTGATAATTTTTTTTTCACCTCCATGAATTGAGGCAGATTCGGGATAGACAGTTGAGGAGAGGCAGACTGCAGTTTTCACTTTTGTCTTTGGGGTACCTTTTCCCCAAAAGATAAGCCCTTCAGAAACATTTTGAAATTCCAAGTTTGTCCCTTTTTCTGCTGCTTTGGATAATGGGGAAAAAACTTTTTCGGAATTGCATGCAAACAACGTAAGGAAAGGGAAAGCCACTGACATGCTAGGAGACGAGACAAGAAAGAGAAGGCTCTTGGAAAACTTGGTTGGCAAGGCTGCCTGTGAAAGATGAGGTGGCCCTGTGATGTTATGCCATTGTCAGAGCTGAAGGATTTGGACGGCAACCAGATCTAATTCCTTTCCAGGAGTCAGACTCAAAGATCTAGCCATTCTCCAAAGGGAAATCCAATGGTGTGTGTGTGAGAGAGAGAAGTGTGCAGAGTATGCTCTGTGACAACTGCCTAGACATGCTGGCTGAAATTATATCCCCTAAAAATAAAAAGGAGCCATTTCAACCTGGTCTGTGGCCTCCATGCTGAGACTAATTGGTTTCCAGGGTCTGGGGAGGAAGGGAGAGAGGCTGGTAGGAGCTCCTATAAAAAAAAGATCAAACGGAATTCACTTGAAAATATTTCCCTTTTACAATAGGTTTTCCTGGCACTTGAATTTTAAGTAACCTATCTCTTATGCCTGGGCTGAAATGAAGGGGGAAATGGTCTTGCTAATGTATTTATTTTGTTGTACAATATGCCCAGAGTGTCGGTACTTGTCAAATGTGTTGGGATCAAGGGACAGTGACTACCCTTGCCCAGAACAAATCACAGCAAGAGGCACTGACATTAAAGAGTGCCAGAGATGGAGTGGGGTACTTTTTCATTTTGTTTTCATTTTCCAGCCCAGTAGCAAACACTGACTAGAATCATGTTTTTGAAGAAATGCTTAGATTTGTTTCCCTTATTCTGTGAGTTAGTATACTCCCTCCTCTTATCTAAATGTTTGGAATTTTTAGACTGATTTAGGATGATTTAATCAGTTGGAAAAAATTTAGTGCCAGCCAAATAACTTGTGTTGTTTTCTAACTTTTTCCTTCCTTCTTTAAAAAAAAAACTAACTGGTAGTCAAAATAGCCAAAATAGTTTGTGCATGATTCTAAACCTATGTGCACGTAGACAATAAATAATAAGGCCTTTTACTTTAGTGACACATTTTATAAGATTTAATTCTATAAAAAATCAATTGAGTGATCCTTTACAAAGATGGTGAAAATTTGTATATCATTTTGCTGACTGGGGGAAAATTTGAGGCAAAAATCCTAAAATTGTAACTTGTACTATAGGAAGAAGTCAGCTTCTACCATGTCCCTGCTGACCAATTAATTATCCACTGAAAGAGGTAGTGGCCAGCTGTACCAGTGTTCTGAAATTTTATTTCCATTAGGCTACCAAAAAAAAGAAGATAGAGAAATGTAAGTGAATTTCAATAGCAAATCAGGAACAAAAGGAATTCACTTTTCAAATAATTCTCATTACATCGATTTGAACATATTAAATTTTGTAAAATCATATTCCCCACCAATGTAACTACTGCACTAAAAGCTTGTTTTAAAATGATTGGATGTGAACCATGTCTGTCCCCTGACATCAGCTTTGAAACACTGAGCCACATTATACCAAATTTTAAATGCTAAAGGCTGGCACTTTTTAAAAAAAGATAAGTGAGGCTACAAGCTCCATTTTTTGGTTATTGTTGGTAAATGCAATTTTTATTGTTTACAATGGAAAAGAATAGAAGGATAGAAAATCAAATGCTAAGTTTATGATTGGCTCTAGGCAAATACTACAAATTTTTTTCTTTAATGGAATGTAAATCTGGATCCTTTCTCCAGTGATTTCATTGAAGGAATTGGCAAATATGCTTCCTGATAGCCTGCTGCAATGTCTTTTAACATATCTTTACGGAATGTATTTCGGGAAACAAATGAGAGAGAGGAACCTGGGAGAACTTTAGGTGGAAGTGTGGAAAGTGAATCCTGCTTCCTGTGAAAGTTCAGTACTTTCTTTGGAGGTGGCTTTTATTCTTCCTGTCACAGGTTTTTCAGTCATTCTGGGATACTTGTGTATAACCTAAAACTTGGTTCAATAGTGTGATTCTTCTTCAGAAAAAGGAACTCACTAAACTATTGCCATTTCACTGAGCAATTACATTGAAACTGTATACAGTAACTCTAGGAACAAACAGCAACTATCATCTCTCTTTTTTTTTCTTTAAATTGTTGGCATTTTTGTCATTTTCCTGCAAAGGCTAAGATAAACCAGAGCCTGTTAGCAGAACTATTATTATGATGCAATTTGAAAGTAAACTGAGTCAATACGCGCCTTTATTCTAAATTTCTACCATATTTACATTTTTTATTTGTTTCAAATATTTCCATTGTAACCCCCTGAAGTTTAAGAATGTATCTTACATTCCTTTGTATACTTCATTCCTACGTGGTTTGCAAATAGTAGAAGTTTGGAAATATTTGTTAAACAGTCATATGGGTCAATCAATGAGAAAGTGAGCAAGAGAATGCATGAATGAGACAACTTACACAGTGAAGGAAAACCCATCCCAGATAGGCAGGAAGGGAAGGGATCATGAGACCAGTGTTGGAAAGAGCTAAGGACCTTCCATGGAGTTCAAGTAGCACCTTTAAAGCAGTTTGCTGATATCTTCAGAGACAAGAAATCATGCATAAGACTGTTTCAGAAGTTGATTTTCTCATTAAAAACCTGAAGATTGTTATGTATCACATCCATTTAAAGGCAGCCCTCTTTTTGAATACAGGAGGATGCAAAAAAAAAATCCAGAGTAAAATTTTTATTTTAAAATTTACAGGGTAAATGTATCAAGAGAAACTTATGTGATTAACCTGATTTTTTTTGAAAGATCCTTTTTTGAAGTCCTCAAAATAAGTGTCTAAGTGCTTTTTTTCCTTTTTATTTAAAATTTTCTGTTGCCTAATGACTAATGTTTCTAGCTAAGGCAGAGTCAGGAAGCACTACAACTGATGAAATTTCATTTCATAAAATAAGTTACATAGGCAGTGTTTTACAAAGACTAAATTTGATCCAGCTTTGCCAGCAGCTTAAGTAATAAACATGGAGGGACTGAAAATCTAAAAATTTTACAGAATGCTAATTCTTACCATACATACTAACCAAAATCTAATGTGTATCAACAAATCAGACAAGTATTATTTATGCAATAATAATGTTAATAATTCATTTAAAAATTTGAACAAGATGCTAAGCACGTGCTTGTTTTTCATCTAAGGAAGTGTGTGTTCATTGAAGTAAAAGCCAAAGTAATCTCTTGAAAGATGGGCAGTGTGGAAAACCCATAATCACCTGATTAAAGAAAATGGATGTGGGAGTTTTCAAGTTCAATAATTCAATTTGACAAGATATATCAATATTTTGAGTAAGCAATATATAATGTAATTTTTCTTGTCAGCAAAAATAAATAAACGAATGAACACATTTTTTTAAAAAATTGAGTTTGAGAGACCAGTCAGACCCAAAACCCTTTTATTCTCTATGTCGTTACTGCAATGGTTCTGTTATTCAACCAATACTTTTTATCCTCTGCTCTGTGCCAGGCAGAGTACTTAAAACCATGTTGATGGTCTAATGAGGAAAAAAGCAGAGCGTCCCCTCGCATTTTGAAGTTTGTAATCTCATGAGCCTGGGGAGACTGACTTTAAATAATCACACAAGTAAAAAATTACATGCACGGAAAGGAGAGGCACCTGGTGCAAACACACGCACACACACAAAATAGGGAGACTTTTTCTCCTGTGAGTTCGAGTGAGGACTTCCCTGACGGAGGAAAAGGATACAGGGTGCCCTAGGACAGAGAAGGAGTGTGGTGAGGTGCTGAGGGAGGAATTGCACGGTGGTGCGTGCGAGGGAGTCGAGATCTGGATCTGCAAGCAGGGGCCGGAACTGAAGTGCCAAGTTCAAGACGTTTGAAGGTCAGAGCGAAGGCCCTGCTCAAGATGTTTGACTTTATCCTGAGGGCAATTGGAAGCTGTTTAAGGATCTTAAGTAGAAAGGCTAACAAGATTAGATTTGTGTTTTGAAAAGGTCACTCTTCTCCCAGCGTGGAGAATGGATTTTAGGGGGCTAGAGCGAACATTGGGAGGGCCTTGGGGGGCTGTTGTAGTCATTGGGTTGTAGGTTATGGGAGTCGTCAACGGAACAGTGTGGAAAAAATAAGACATGGGTAGATATGAGTGGATTTGAGATTCAAATACATTTTACATAATAAAAACAAAGACTTTTAAAAATCAGAGTCTTGAAATACTGGCTAAAAGCATGATAGCACCCAGGCAGAGGTGCTGGGAACCGTACTTACCTGATGACTTCCTTTCTGAAACCCTTCATTCCACTCAGGCAAGCCTTCCCCTGTCTCCGAACCACCTTTATTCGGTCCCGAATGCACCTTCGGAATCCCATTTTGTCGTGAAGAACTGCAGTATTAAATACAACCCTGGCATAAAATGTCACTAACCTAACTTGTTTCAAATATGCAGATCCTAAAACTTTATCCCCTTCTTTTCAGCCCACATATGGACCTGTTTTTATTTCATATGAAATATACATCCAGTAAGTAAATGTATTTTTGTTTTCCTTTAAAGGTTTTAGATGCTACAACCATTTCATGGCTGTCCTCGTCAGAACCAGTTCACCTGTATTTAATATTCCAAATAACATTCTAAGGGATTCTTAACAAGTGTTGTTGTTTTTTTTTAAGTGAAATCTTCAATGAAACAGATATGCTCTCAGAGAAAATGCAGAGACACTGACTAAAATAAAAAATACTGTTCTTTTGCTTCTGGGTTTCCCCGCGTGGACCCAATCAGCCTCCACAAGCCCAGTGTAAGAAAGAGACTCCAAGCGTTGGGTTCCTTCTTGGGACAAGCTGCATCACTATGGCCCCGCTTAGCAACTCAGCCAGGAAAGGCTGCCATGGAAGTATGGACACACATTTTATGGCTTCTCTAATGGCAGCCATGTTTTCTAACCCTGCCCCTTTCTTGGCATTTCTGCATTTTGAAGGCTCCATCGGTGTCTTCTTCTGTTCTTGTGATTCCCCATAGTAACCATCTATAAACAAAGAAAAATCTTCACATAGGAGAACAGCTGAATAGCCAAGATTTAGGGCACGTGGTTTTACTAGACGCTAAAATAAAAGGAAAGTTTACTGGAGGGGAGTTAAAAAATCAAGCACTATATAAATTTTTTTGTTTCTCACTTAGCACAGAAGGGACTTGAAAAAGATAACTTTTTTCCTATTCATTTTTCCCCTTTTTGTATTCTTTATTTTGTGAAAATTAGAAAATACAGATAAGCAAAAAAAGTTAAAAGTAACTAGAATTTTATTATTCAGAAATATCCACCGTTAGCCTTTTGTTGTATAGTTTTTTCCAGTCAAATGTGGTTTACAAAAATGGAATAAAATTTGAAATGCAGTGAAGGGTATAGTTTAGTGACTGAGAGAAAAGCTGGGCTGGAATCCCCTCTCTTCCTCCCACTATCTGTGTGCCCTTGGTAGGTTGTTCAAATCTTTAAATGTGCCCATTGCTGCAAGGGTTAAATGAGTTAATATTTTTTTAAAGAACTTAAAATAGTGCCCGATACATATCAAGCAGTTATACAGTATTGTAATCCACGTCTCAATCTTTGTGATAGAAAATTCATACACACTCATCGTAAGTAAATGAAATGCAGGAATACACTAAGAAATAAATCTCTCCTCTTTCTCCCTCATACCCCAGCACCTGTATAACCTATTCTCTCAAATGAACAGAAGACCGTGAACATCTTCCCATGTCCTTAAACATCTTCCTATGGCTCTGTAGACACCAACGTCCATGAAAAGAAGTGCTGTGGAAGTTAGAAGTTCAGAACGTGCAACACTCTGTATTCCACCTCAGATACTGGACACACAGTACAATCACAGAGATGACGTCAAAAGATGCCCCCTTAAGAATTCAGCAGTCCTGCAATATACTGAGAAAATCCTTCTGATATCCATGTTTATGGAAATGATTGAGTTGCTTTCTGTAAAACCAAAAGATTTGCATTTAGTTTATTGTCAGTTTATTAATTCCCCCCTTTTTTGAGGCGTGAGCAATATTCTAAGAAGCAAATTAAAGACTTCACAGTTTGCTGGCTGCTGTCAGTTTTTGGTTATTTATGCTGTTTAGATTCATAAGCAAACAAGTAAACTGATGGTTTGTCAGAATTGGTGACTAATTGATACACCAATTGTTGATATAACATTTATTTGCATACTTCAGAGCTGCCAGGACTCTATAATAAGCCCTAGTCTGTAGCATTCATTTAACAACAGGAGGTCCAAGAGGGATGGCAGTAACATGAGGAAGTTGTAGAATTTGAGGAAAGGAGGATTTAAGAAATTTTTGGAACTTAGCTATTCTGTAGCAGATTGCACGGCTGCCGCTGTGCCACCAGCCGGATATTAAGTATATGGAAATGTACACGACCAGTATTTATTTTGTCGTAAGATCTGTGCATCAAAATGAAATAGTCTGTGGTAATCCTCAACCTTCACCATGCACACAGGTTAATCTAGTTAAACAAATATGAGCCTGTTTGGGTGTCCAGAGGTTGGCCTGGTAGATGCTAAGATTTTCATTTTAGAAAAGGCTGTGCTAAGAGAAAAATGGTCCCGGCGGCAGTTAGTTATCTGGTATCTGAATTTGCTGTTGGCAAACAGGTCCTTGCATGTCTTTGAGGCATATGGAAATTGATGATGAGAGTGCCTAGCGTAACTCGAAATATAATTTGATAAAAACTGAAGCAGTGAACTGTGAGAAACTGTGAAACCAGCGTCATCAAACAGGGCTTCAGAAATAATGGAACGGCGCTACTAGCCCTCTATGAGTAATATTGGGCCAAAATGAGAAAAGCACATGGTATGTACAAAAAGTTTAAATATATGAGGTAATGCTCTTTTTAATTGCTATTATTACAAAGACCACTCCAGAAGTCTCCACCCAGACTCCTTTCCATTTATCTCTAAGTAGACAATGACATCACGTCTCCTCTAAATTACTCAGACTCAGGGGATGGAATTGGCTCATTCAATAGGCAGTGCCATGTTTGGTGTTGGCACGGTACTTAAAGCCTCTCTCCACATTATCCTCAAACTAAAAAGAACATTTGATGGTGGCCAAATGATTAAATTTTTTTTTCCTCTGGACTTTAACCACTCAGAAAATATGAAGAACAAAAATTGAAATGCACCGTAGGTATAATCATAAAACGTCATAGAAGGAGAAAGCTTAAAAAGCAAAAAACGTTCCAGTCATCAGAAGGCGAGCAGTTTGTGAAGTCATTAGAAGTCATTCCGCACAGGCTGAGTTTGAGGAAAAGTCAGAGGTTGCTTTGTTCTTGACTCTGAGTGAAACCAAATCCTACCCAGACTCCATACAAAGGCAACCCGGGCTTGCCTTTTTCTTGCTTAGTATATGCCACTAAACACGCATAAATGACTTATATCCAGGGAAGTCTGTGATTCTGTTCTTATGAATCCATGTCTCGAGCTGGCAAAATGCCTAAGCACAATCAAAGAGGGGGGCAGGAGCCTGCCTTTTCAAACAGGCTAGAAAATTTGTACCAAAAGATCACAGGGCGACAGAGACAGCTGGAAAAATTGGAGCCGGGGCTCTGATTTTCATGCCAGTGTACACCTAATGCAAAGGGAATGTGGAGGAGAGATGGAAAGTTATGTGTGTTGTTTAGTTCCTCGGCACTGTACGTACACAGAGGTAAAATGTAACAATTTAAAGGGAGCATTATTCTATACCATAACACAAAATCCCTTGCTGTTGCAAAGAATTAGTACATCAGAATCCAGCAACAAGTTTCTAATAAAATAAAATGAACACAAAGAAAAAAGCATGAAGCAGTAACTCCAAACTTAGTCAATAAAAAGGTGAGGTATTTCACTAATGCCCCTTAATAATTCTTTGGAAAAATAGTCCTAACCAGAGTTTTTACATACATACTGAGTTTTCTGCAAGATGGCTTAAAATGCTTGGTACACGAGTGTTTCCAAATTGATGACTTTAGGACATTTGTGCTTCTAAAGGAATATGTATGATTTTTCTGCCGTTTTAGTAGTGGTTTTATTTATAATGGAGATACAATTCTTCTGCATCACCTCTGTTTGAAAGAAACTCGTCATTCAAGGTGCTGCTATTCAATATAATTCTGGTCCAATGAAGGATGGCATCCGCCCCTGACATGCTGTGTAGAGACTGAAGGTCACTGAAGTTTTACTGAGATGTGTTGAAAGTCTCTGTGGTCCGTGCTGCCTCGGGCTGTGTTTTCAGGCCCGGACACTCCATGGCCTTTGACAGGCGTGAAGATGAGCAAGACCAGACCATTCTCACCACTCAGCTGGTGGTCACAAGGAACGACCCACGGAGACGCCGGCCGCTGGAGAGAGCAGCCTCTGGAAGAGAATCCAAAGGGGAAAAGGCGTGGCAATGGAGTGTGTGTGTGTATTTGTGCGTGTGTGAGAAAGAGAGGGAGAGCGAGGGGTAACATTTGAACGCTGAAGGGAAAAAGGAGATCCTGAGAAATATCGGCGGTTGGGCTCACAAGCATACGTTTTCTGTTCTCTTTCATCTCCAGCAACTTTACTAAGGAGAGAGTTTAAAAGTATAGAAGGTCAATCTGACGATTCCATTTTAAAAATCTTCTAGAACCTTTTGGCATCTTTGGCAAATTGGCTGATAATTTCCAGAAGGAGGAATGGGATATTCCTAGAATCAACCAACTTATTCTCCTACTTCATCTTTCATTTTAACATTTTCGTCTTTAAAAAAGCAACATCATATTCTACATACTGACTATATCACCCACTACTTTTCCAACATGCCTTTTCACATCCATTGGCTCTCACATTAAAATTCTTTTCTTTTTAGGGTGTTTTGACAATAGACTGATATTTATTGAACATACATTTTTATTTAAAATGTGTACACATGCCCTGTAACTTTAAAAAAAGAAACAGGATTAAAGTACTCTAAACACGTATACACATAAACTCATGCACACTTAATATGTAAATTCTTTAAGCAGGCCTGGTTAAGATAAAATCATAAGCTAATATGTAGCTAAGCTTCTAGCCTGCCATTCTCTCGCCATTCCCCACCCCCCCGCCCTAGGTTTTCCAAATAAGCAGCAGGCCCTAAGGGCTCTTTGAACTCACTGGAGTGTTTAGTGCCAGCAATCATTGGCTCATGTAGCTTATCTTTTCCTGGTATTTCTATGTGATTTAATAGTTCAGGCTGGCCGAGGGAATGAAAACTTCTGGGTCTGTTTCTGAAAGTCTTGCACTCCCATTGCCATCTGTGATAACCCAAATAACCTTTCTCTGCCTCGGCTGTTTTCTTAAAATCGTGTCTGCTTTGCAGCGACGGAGAGAAGCTCGAAACAATAGTGGGAATCATTCCGCAGCGCAGCAAAGTCTTCTTCTGAGTCATGCAGGTGTGTCTAGTAATTAAGTGATGAATAAGAACCCACCTCTTGATGGTGATATTAATTTAATATCCAACATTAACGTGACATTTAATTGCCAGGGGATTAATAAAACAGATCTTTACTCTATTCGATTGGGATTCTTTAGTTATAAGTAATAGAATCTGACCCTGGCTAAGATCAGCAACAGAGAGTTTATTGAAAAGCAACAGGATTACATCAACCAGAAGGTTCAGGGTGGGGGGGATTAAATTTTCTGAAAATGACGGCACCCATATATATTCTATCACAAATGTTCTTCCAATAGGATGCCGACTGTACTCTGTTCAGGGAGTTGGTGGGTCGGTGTTCTTTATCTTTGAATGTGGGTGGGCACGGACAGTGTTTCAAACAAGAATGCAGCAGAGGTGACCTCACAGGACCTTGGAGGTTAGGTCATTAAAAGAGAAGGCTTCTGCATGTATCTTTCTGGAACGGTGGATCTTTGGATCCCTGAGCTGCCACGTAAGAAGTCTGGCTACCACCTTAAAGCCCGCATGCTGGGTAGACCATATAAAGATTTTGAGAGATGCCTGAGTAACCCTGTCTGTTCTGGCCCTGAGCTGTTCCAGTCCTCTCTCTCTGACCAGGTGCTAGACATGTGAGCAAGCCTTCAAGCCCTGTGTTTAAGCCACCACGAGCAAAATGATAGAGGTGGAAACAACCCCACCCTGCTGAAGCCTGTTCAGCCTGTGGTCTTCAGCAAAATAGATGTTATTGTTGCTTTAAACCATTACAGTTGAGTGGATTGTAACAGCCATAGTAACTACAACACTTGGAAGGAAGCAGGAATTGAGGAGCAAAGAGCTGGGAACTAAAAACCAGAGAAATGTCTTATAGTGTTAGTAGTGTGGCTGTGGTACTGCCACCAGGGCAGCTCAACTCCAAATGTCTCTTCAATCCTGTGTCACTTGCTTAAGAGTCAAAATCCCAGAGAGTATAACCAAGGACCAAAATGAGACTGTAAATGCACCTTCTGCCTTCTCTGAGTGATGCAGGAGGGATTTGCTTAGGGAGAGCACCCAGCTGCCGCTGAGACTCCCCAGGGGGGGAGGCAGGCACCTGGACTTGTCACCCTCACCAAGACTATTTAGCACGGGGCAAGGGCAGAAAGTGCAGTGTTTTTCAGGACAGCAAATAGATGACAGAGGTCTAATAACAATGAGTCCACTCAGACCATATTTCACTCTACTTTGATACATAATTTTGTTCAGTTACAGTATCCTTGAATACAAATTATTTACAAGTAAAATGTATGTCTTGTCTGCTAATCGTGTTTTGCAATTGTTATTGAAATAGTCGTCAAGATAAAATAATTAACTAGGATTAGAAGCCACCAGGCTCCTTCTCTCCTTCCTCCCTCCCTCCCTCCCTTCCTTCCTTTTTAAAATGATTTTTAATAATTTAGTATTTTGCACTCAGTCTACAAAATATTCACAAACACCAGACAAGAGCCTGCAGATTACAAAAATACTCACAGCTGCCTTCAACCTTTTTGTTTGGAACAAGCTGGAGGAATAAATAATAAATTAATAAAATACTAAAAAATTGTCAGGGTCATTGTTCCTTGAACCATAGTCTTTTTACACTCAAGTTTCTTCTGTGTCAAGTGTGGCAACACACAGGTGCATGTGCACACACACAACACCTACTCAGTCACTTTCCATCAGATATGCTGCTCCATTCCTTGAAGAGGGTAAGACTCAGTGATTGTCTGACTGGATCTGAGTTTTATTTGACCGAATGGAAAGGCTACTGATCCAGTGGATCCCTTGGATAGAAAATGTAAAGGATCATTTTTTCCTGCTGTCATTGTTCACACAAAATTTGTTTTAGTTATTTAACAGGAGATATTGTTCCCTTTTAAGTTATGGTACCCACAGTGGAAAAAAATGACTCTTCATAATTGAGATTTCTCTGTAATTTTACACAGGAGAAATAAAGACAGTCTTTAAACCAGGATGCCTTCTTTTCAGTAGAAAAGACCTTTCTAGAAGACTCATGATTTTCCCAAAGATTTAAATCAGATTACATATATTTAGACGCAATATATACTAAGACAATGCATCACTGCTAAGATAGTTTATTGTCATTTACTTGAACTTGCATAAAACAGACTTTGAAATATAACAAAATATGAGGAATTCAAGCCAATCTTGGGAGTCTTATGGGGCTTCAGGTTTTATTAGTGAGATTATTTTCTGGATAGTAGGCAGATGAAGGATAGATACGCAGATGGATGATAGATAGATGGAGATATAGATACAAGTTCCTCAGAAATAGAGAATTCCAAATTTCTGTTTTTTGTCTAAGTGATTATTTTTCTCCTTCTTTTTCGCTACTTCTGCTTCTTTTTAGCTTGATTTGGCCAGTGAAACTGGTAACATAAGGAAAGTGCCTCGAGTGTGGAAAAACAGCGTACAAGTGGAAGGCCTTTGTCACTCTCCAGTCCCTGACTGTTGTTTTCCACCATTGTGTGGAAGCAAGATTTCTCGGGCTCAGCGTGACTGGCGCTCAGGCTGGGAAATTTCTGTTTGCGGGAGCTGGCCGGCACGTTACAGGATATTCAGTAGCATCTATGACTTCTTACCCACTAGCTGCTAGAAGCAATTTAGTATTTCTTTTAATTGTGATAAAATACACATTACATAAAATTGCCGTTTAAATAATTTTTCAGTGTGCAGTTCAGTGGAGGTAAGTGTATTCACACTGCTGTGCAGCCAAGGCCAGCGCCCATCTCCAGAGATGACTCATCCTCCCAAACTGAAACCGCGTATCTGCTAAACGATGACTTGCCTTTCCCACCCTCAGCCCCTGGAAACCTCCATTCTACCTTCTGCCTCTGTGAACTTGACTACTCTAGATACCTCCTACAGAGAGAATCACACAGTATGTGTTCTTTGGTGACCAGTTTATTTCACTTAGTGTGATGCCTTCAAAGTTTATCCATGTTGTACCATGTCAGAATTCCCTCCCTTTTTAAAGGCTGAATAATATTCCGTTGTATGGATATATCACATGTTTATCCAGTCATCTGTCAATGGACACTTGGTTTGCATTCACCTTTTGACTATGGTGAATAATACTGTTGTGAACACAGGTATACAAATGTCTGTTTGAGTTTATGCTTTTAAGTCTTTTGAGTATATAGACAGAAGCTGTGTGAAATGTCTTTAAACATTGCCAAATGTCCCTTGCAGGCAAAATTACCCCAGATTAAGAACCACTTGCCTAAAGAAACAACCTTCTTTGAACAATGATATTCCTACAGAGCTGAGTCATGGACTTGTAGGTTCAGAAGGAATGTTGTACACCATCTTGTTGAGTGAATCACCTCTACCTTGCATTTGGCCACTAGCAGTGCCTGGGAACTCGGTCACCTCTAAGGCCACCTCAGACTCTCCCCACCAGATCCTCCCTCCTTAATCTCTTTTGGTCCACTGGCTCCTTCCCATGATGCAACAAACATGTTCATGTTCCTGTATCCTGTATCTTCCACCTTCTAGTCACCAGCAAAATCTTAGTAATCTATAAAACTTCAACTCCCATTTATTCTTTAATCAATTAAGATGTGAAAATGCTTTTAATATAATCACCAAATTGCAAGATTCAATCACTTCTTTTATCTTTCTTCTTGACATAATTATAGCAATATCCAGTTTAATCTGACTCATCTCTCCAGTATGTCATTTATTCAATAAGCATTCTGTGTACCTACTACATAGCACTGTGCAGAAGAGATTTTATTAACGTTTGTCCCTGGTTCCTGGAAAGTAACCTCTAGACCCTTGGAATTTCCCAAGTGCTAGATATAGTCTTCGTGATGCACCCCTCAGATCACGCTTGCAAGCTCTACTAACAAAAAGACCCATTGTGGGTCCCCAGATAGTTTGTGAAAATGTGATGACTCAGAACAGTGGCTGGCCATGCCAGAAAGACCAACCATGTGAATAGACTTTGGGACTTTGAATCTGTGATATATACCTGACCTCTGAGGAGGAAAATGGGACTGGAGATTGAGTCCTATGGGCAACAATTCTACCAATCCTGTCTGCATAATAAAATCCTGATGAAAAACTGTGAACACTGAAGTTCAGGTCAAATTCCTTGGTTGGCAAATACTCCGGGTATTGGCATGTATGGCTGTGCTAAGAAGGTAACATGCCTCCTGGGGACAAGGAAACTACACATTTGGGACATTCTATGTGCCTTTCTTTTTGGCTGGTTCTGATTTGTATCCCTTTGCTGTAATAAAACTATAATCATTAAGCAGAGTGCCTTCTTAAATTCTGTGAGTTGTTCTAATGAATTACCGCATTTGAGTAATGGGAAATTTTGAATTGTAGCCAGCAGGTCAGAAATGAGTGTGGACCCCCGGGGACTCCCAAATTGGTGGCTGATGTCTGCGGTGAGGTAAGTCTTGTGGAGGGCTGCACCCTTAATCTGAGAAGTTTGGCTGAGCTCTCGGTTGGTAGCTAGTGTCCAAAGGCATTACAATCAGTCTGAGGCACTCTGCAAAACCATGTTGAACAAACATTGTTTCCTAGCTTCATGAAACTTAAGAATAGAGAGAGAAAATTAAAATACAACCAGAAAACCAAACATAGAAACTCCTCTGGCTACAGATGAGTTAAATTCCCAACGACTATTTATAAGTCTATTTGTTTCGACATCCAAAAAGATTCTGTACAAGTTAATGAACATATGCACATCAATTAATGTTAGGTTTCACGTTATTTCCATCATAATCTTATGCGTTAATTAGTAGTTTTCGTTGTTCTCACTGCTTGTATATTCATCGGACATAACAAGATTAATAATGCTCATAAAACACCTCAACATTAAGCCCAGACATAGCAAGCACTAGACAAGGAAGGACATGAAAACAAAACGACTAAGATAAAAATGTCTGTACATGGCCACTTCTGTCCCCAGTCATTAGTGAGCAAAATTGACTTGGCTTTGTTCCAGGGCCAAGCTTTGTTTGTACGAATGTCTATGGATTTAAGTTGTATTTCACAAACAGAGGATATACATACATACATGTATATGGATAAATAGGTGGCTCATTTAGGTGGAAGCTTAGGGAAAGTTTCTCAACACCCTGAAGGTTGAACAAAAATTAGGCAGAGTGGGGAGAGTGCCCTTGGAGGTAGGAAGGATCTGGGCACACTGATGGCAAAGGCCAGTCTACGCAGTTCAGTGAAGGAGGCTGCCTCAGCAAGCTGCTATCAAGGCTCAAATGTCAGAGGGTGCTGATGGGTGATGTATGTTTGGGTAAATGACATGGCTAACACTGGAAAATATACCCCACTGGGATGTAGGCTTCTGGGGGGAATACAGGTGTGTGTGCGCATGCACGTGTTTGTGGTTGCTTGCTTATGTACAAGTGACTTAGAACTATCATAATTTGGGGCTAATCACAGGGAGACGTCTAACATGAATTAAATCAGGACATTCCACGACTTATTTTCATTCATATTAACCGCCACACTATTAGATATTATTGTTATTAATCAAGTTTAAATAAGAGAAGGAACTACATTTGAATGGTTAGGTTGGGTTTTGAACTCAAGCAGCATGGCTCCGGAGCCCTCTCAACTACCTCGTTTCTAAAAACATGTCCGTGTCAGAGTGCACTGCAGCAGGAGGTGCATTCTCTCCTCCGCCACGTAGCGGGCCACATGTGGAAATGAAAAGGCTGGGGCTGCACTGCCACATCTCCAGCCTCCAGTCAGCAGTGGCTGTGAATTGTTCCCACACCCAGCTCTGAGCCAGGCATGCTGGCTTGGGGCTAGCCGCAGCCTTGGGGCTAGCGGGGAAGGTGATGACATAAAAGACCTCAGAGGATGAGGAATCTACATTAGAGCAATGAGTTTCTTTAGAAGACTTGACGTCACTAAGTCAAGTGAAGGGGATTTGGTTTGTGGAGTGATACTGGAATGTTAGTGCCACAGAGCCTGAATTTCAGCTCATGGCTGACTGAGTCCGGAGGACTCTGGTCTATGCAGTTACTCAGCTCATCTTTGCTCTTCACTTCCATTGTGGTGTGAGTTCTGCAGCTCTGGTCCTGAGCCTTCCGTGTGCAAAATGATGCCACTCCTTTCAACTGATGTCACTTCTTCTAAGTTTCTATTAATCTAACATCAAAACTCTCCAAACGGGGCCTCATCCAACATATTTAATGATATTGCCCAAATTCTCCAAATGTTCTTGTAGTGCTGGTCTTGCTGATAGCATATTGCCCCCCAAAACTCCTTGTGCTTTCCCACTTTAGTGTATGTCTGGCCAAAATATTCTTACCCATTTTATTCCACTTTAAAGCCCATTTGTACGTCCTCTCATGAAGCTCCTCCTTGAAAGTCACTTCCTTTCTAGATTACCCATCGTCTGTGTGAGACAGTTTTTGCACATGATTATATTCGTTCTTTATTATATGCTGCTTTATCTTTTCTCTAAATGTTTGGTACAGAGTTCCTAAAGTTGCAATGCAAATTCCTGGTAGGCATGGAGAAGATTTGAGGTGTTTCTACAGTGGAAGCAATGAATAGCACATTGTGAGAAATGGATTCCCTCTTAGTAAAGTCATTTGTTTTATACTAGTCTATATTTAACCCTATATGACACAAAAACCTCCCTTTATTTATTTATTTGTTTTTACCAACTGTGCAGTTTATTCTTTTACTTAATAAAAGCTTCACAAGTGTTATATTTACCAAAGTCTTGCACAAGAGTTTACTAAATAAAGACAGGGTGCCCAAAGGGACCTGCTCTATAGCTAAGGAAAAAGAACGTCATGCAAAGACATGCCGAAGAGAGAATAAGCTAGAGAAACACAACCGAAATAGTTCATCTCCTTTATAATAAACAAATACAGAAGGGAGGAACAAGGGAACACATTTTTAGCTAACAGAATTTACAATTTTATTTTCACATTTCACAATACAAATGAAATTTTTTTGTCCCACTACTCCCCTCCGAAACTATTTTCTCTTTGATAGGAGGAGGGAGGGAGTCTTCCTTGCCACGCTGTTAGAAAACACCCAGAGTCACAACACCACACTCTCCTGGGGAAGTAGAATGAGTAATATAAAACTGATAGAAAGAGGATCCCCTCTCTCCTTATCTGTCTGATCGAGTCATTCCTGGCTGAGTGGGCACCACCATGGGACGGGCAGGAGGTCTCATCACTCAGGGCCCAGGCATCATTGGCATGTGCCCTCCCACAGGTGGCCTCATTCCAGGAGCAGGTCCCACTGGCATCATCCCAGGAGGAGGACCCATCACTGGCATCATGGGAGGGGCCTCCATATGGGGCGCTGGCATCATACCAGGGAGAGGTGGAATCGTTGCCCCTGCAGGAGGAGGGGCAGAGAACGGAGTAGGAGGTAGCGTCCCTTGCTGAAATGCTGCGGTTGTTTTGTCAGTCAGACTCTGAGCCTGCTCTTCCATCCGTTTCTGAGAGTGGCTGTTCACATTCTCTTTGTGTGTCCTCCCACTGCAGTGTGTCTTCCTCGCAGACGGAGGGTCCTGGGTGAGGTCTGTATCGCAGAAGTCACAGTAAAACCCGGGCACGTTGTCCCGCAGGTCACTGGCCACTCAGTTTGGCCACAAATACCTCCCTATATTTAAATGGAAGTGTCTCAGTAATGGGATGGAGTATAGTAAAATATTTTGATTCCACTGTATTTATTTTTATAAATAGAAGGCAAGTAATAGAGATAAACCATTCACCATGGTAATATAATTTTAATAGGTAGATTCAAATAAAAATGTGAGTAAATGTCAAAAATTAAATAAATA
This sequence comes from Phyllostomus discolor, assembly GCF_004126475.2. Taxonomy (NCBI): domain Eukaryota; kingdom Metazoa; phylum Chordata; class Mammalia; order Chiroptera; family Phyllostomidae; genus Phyllostomus; species Phyllostomus discolor. Next base: position 144,122,689 of record NC_040908.2, read on the forward strand.
CAAATAGAGTCTGTGTGTAGGTGTGCGAATAATCATAAAGGGATACACAAATGCCAGAGGTTTGGAGAATTCTGGTTTCATGAGCTACCAGTGCTATGTCACCATAAAGCATGGCTTGGCCAGAAAGTCTGTTACGTTTTTTCCAGTACTATGGCTCTAGTAGTGAGTGCTTAGTTGTCTTTAACTTCATCCCAAACAACTTCGTTAGATTGAACTGTAACAACTGTCCTATCAGCCTGCATTTTTAAAAAATGTCAAAATAGGTGAATTTTTGTGCAGCCATTTTAATATTGAAGATGGAAAAAGAAACATAATATTTCTTGCTGTGTTATGCTTTATTATTTCAAGGTAGATAAAAACACAACTGAAACACACAAAAAAGATTTGTGCAGTGCATGGAGAAGGTGCTGCGACTGATCAAACGTGTCAAAAGTGGTTTGGGAAGTTTCTTGGTACTACTGACATTTTGGCCAAATAATTCTTTGCTGGGGGGCTGTCTTATGCACTGGAAGATATTGAGCAGAACCCCTGGCCTCTACCCTCTAGAAGCCAATAGCAGGAGATAGCCAACATACTCACAATCTCCAAATCAATAAAGTTATTGGTGAAAATGAAAAAAATGTGTCTTTTATTTTATGGAAAAATTGTAACAGACTTTTGGCCAACCCAACAATTCACCAAGGTAATGATATTCCTTTTTTTAAAAAATTTTTTTCTTCCTGGCTGGCATAGCTCAGTGGATTGAGCTCGGGCTGGGAACCAAAGTGTCCCAGGTTCGATTCCCAGCCAGGGTACATTCCTGGGTTGCAGGCCTTGACCCCCAGCAACCGCACATCTCTCTCTCTCTCTCTCTCTCTCTCTCTTTCTCTCTCTCTCTCTCTCCCCGCTCCCTTCCTTCCCCAAAAATAAATAAATAAAATCCTTAAAAAATTTTTTTTCTTTTTTTTAAAGATCTTATTTATTTATTTATTTTTAGAGAGGGAAGGGAGGGAGAAAGAGAGAGAGAGAAACATCAATGTGCGGTTGCTGGGGGCCGTGGCCTGCAACTCAGGCATCTGCCCTGACTGGGAATCGAACCTGCGACACTTTGGTTCACAGCCCGCACTCAATCCACTGAGCTACGCCAGCCAGGGCAGTAATGATATTCTTAAGAAGAAATAGTGGGCAATGGGGAAAACTTTGATGTGAATGTTGGGAAGTCTTGGTTCCAGCTTTGGCCTGAAGTCTTAGGAGGACACATTTAGCAGTCCTGTCACCTGGATTTGAGTCCTGGTCTTCCCATCTGTTAGCTGTACTAGCTTAGATGATTACATAGACTTTAAGGCAGCAATGTCTACCAGAACTTTCTGTAATGATGTCTTATGTTCTATCATTTGAGGTGAACAGTTCAGTAAACAGTACTGAGCTCTTGAAATCCCAGTCAGTGCAACTGAGGAACAGAACATTAAATTTTATTTAAATTAATTTACATAACAACATGTGTCTAGTGGCCACTAATTGGACTGTCACAGCCCCAAATCTCAGTTTTCTCATCTATAAAGTAACAATTAGGATCATATTTGACTCAGGGGACAGTTTGAGAATTAATAACACATATATGTAAAGTGCTTAGAATTTGGCACAAAAATTATAGTTAATAATATTAGCACTATATTTAACTAGCTTTATAGGTAATGTATTTCACATCTCTGACATTCAACTGTTGCTTTTGTATTTTAATATTATGGTGTCTAAGCTCATGCAAGTACTGAGGTACTCGGTTCAGGTCTGCCCCAAGGCCCCAGAGTAGGATACAAAGTAAAGGCTCAATAAGTAGTAGTAAAGGAGAACGTAGGTTGGGGTGGATTTTTAAAATCTTGTTTAAGAGTTTCAAATTTCTTAGATTTGTAAAGTTTAAATGTCTGAGACAATAAGAGAAAATGCAGGGTGACCAAAATAAACTTTGAGTGAATTAAAAATATTACTTTATGTCAAAAGCATTCTAAGTTGGATCTCGAAGCCAGTGTGAAGGCTTGTTGAATTGCATCTGTCATGTGTTAAAGTGTCTGATATTTTGGTCTTTCTGTATCCAGTAAGCTCCCTGCCATTGAAATTAAGAACAATCTGACAGTAACCGGAGGGGAGGTGGGAGGGGATAATGGGGGGGGAGGGGGGAAAGGTGTTCAGGAACAACTATATAGGACATAGGGACAAAACCAAGGGAGGGGTGGCATCAGGGGAGGGAGGCGGGAGGCGGGGATGGCTGGGGTGTGGGGTAGTGGTGGAGGGAAAATGTAGACAACTGTACTTGAACAACAATAAAATATTTTTTTAAAAAAAGAACAATTGGAGAGTTGTCATTTATTAAGAGCCTAAGGGGTGCCTAGCACCTGCCTCATTATTGCTTATTTCACAGCCATCTTACAATGGAGGTGCTGCTGTCCCTATTGTAGAAGTCAGAAAACTGAGCCTTGGGCAGAGTGAATGAGTTGCTCAAGGTCACACATGTAAAGCTAGCCCTACCTGGTTATAAGTTTGCCATCTTTCCACCACAGCACATTACAGCTCTGCAGGCCCATCTAATGAAGATACAATAGCCGTTCAGTCATTTGATTCACTTAGTTTATTTGTTTGAATTCATCTGAACCCATATAGCTCTTTTTTATAAATCCACACCCAGGTACATTTTTTCATTGTTTTCAGAGAGAGAAGAAGGGAGAGAGAAACATCAATGCGAGAGAGAAGCAATGATTGAGAGCATTGATCAGTTACCTCCTGCACACGCCCGGACTGGTGATCATGTGCTCTGGGACTGCAAATAGCATCTGCAATCTGGATATTGATATGTGCCCTGACGGAGAGTAGAACCCACGACCTTTCTGGGTATGGGACGACACTCCAGCCAACTGAGCCACACCAGCCAGGCCTAATCCATATAATGCTTTAGAGTTCTTTTTCAAGACCATTGCCCAGGATTTTGATTTTGTGTGTATGTATGTTTTGAAGGATCCTGCTGTGAAGGCTAGAAAAGAAATTACTAAGATATAGCTACAGCATTTATAGTTAACATTGGTTGACAGTTAGAATCAGGATCTAAGTGTTTTACTTGGAATATTACATTTAATCCTCTTAACCAATCCTATACATGCTATTTGTACACCCATGTTATTGACAAGTAAACTGGAGCACTGAGGGCAAACAACTTGCTTAAGGTGACTCAAGTGTAAGTAGAATTTGGGCCCCGGGGAGGGACACCCGCAACCAGGGTGTCCGCTGCCATACCACGCTCCCTGCCGGCGTGAAGCCTGAGCCCGGGCAGCCGGGAGGGTTTCTGCAGAAGCCTCCTTATCGTGACCTGAGCGTCTGTTGCCTCCCTCATGCAATTTTTCTGCTTCTCATCTCTCCCCCAGTTGAAAATTTGCGTGTCTAAATTCCAATGTCTTTTCTCCTCTGCTTGTTTTTACTATTGGGATACTTACATAACATGAGGAAGTATGTGGGTTTTATGCCAAAAAACAAAAAAAAATCTTTATTGACCGAATAGTGAACTTTCGAAGCACCTGGAAAAGAAAACTGTTATGTGAATTCAATAAGCAAAGAATCCCAGATCTCCGTCGCTCCTTCATTTTTGCCAGCACAACTCTGATGCGGTAATAGAAAAAGCAGTTATGTTGTACTAAAGCTCCAATATTGTACTTTCTGTGAAGAGAGTATGGTTTAAAAAAAAATCCATGTAACTTTCTGTTTCTAGGAAAACTGTAGTTCTCAGAACTACAATATTAAAGATATTAATGAGAAATGGCCAAGGGGAACACTAATCATTTGAGGAAAAAATACATTTTCTGTGTCAAGGAAAAAATATTCCCATGTTGTAAGTGGGCCAAATTATGAGAATTATTCACAGACTTTTTTTAATAGCACTTAGCGGAGCAGTTAGGATAATCTATGCTCTATTGCATCATGTGGTACGCTCGGGATTTGGCATTTAAGTATGATACATGTTAAATTGAAAATATCCACTTGTTAAAAAGAAGGAGTAGGAGAATTCTATGAGTGATTTTTTACCTGTCAGAGGTTATCGGAAGCTGTAATTCAAGAAAAAAATGAAATGGAAAGATGCAGGCTGCCCAGCAGACTAGCGAGACTTCGTGAATTTCCACCCTCCCCAGTGGGGTTTGCATCTGACTGGCGAGGAGGTGGCATGCGTGGACGGTGATAATCATGGGAATCCGTGGCAAAGAGGTCCAAACAACATGTAGCATGTACAAAATTTGTAGAGTATGCACTGGATATGCAAGACCTGCCGGCTAACCTTAGCCAATAGCGTTTTTCCTCCATCGCTACCTGACTAGAGATGAAACAAAACATCACACGTTGGGTGCTACACGCTGAACGCTCCCACTTGTAAATTTATATGAGAATTAATATTTATTTTAGCAGCTAATTTGGATACATGTTCTAAGATTCTATAAACTGTAAGTCTTCATGTCTCTGTAAACTATGAGATTCCATCAGGAAGGAAACGATATATATTAGGTAATATGAACCGTATTTTTATATTATGTCAACATTGTAAGAAACATGTTGATTTTCATAGTGAGAACCATATGAAATTGTCAATAGTTACTTTAACTGTTTTTATCTACAAAATGTCAATTTTATGTGGCTTAACCTACTATTTTAAGATGTGAACAAAGCACAAAGCAACGGTATGATTTCTGGATTCTAACAATAATTGGCATTGCCCTGGGATTCATTCCAGTTAACAGTAGCTACGAGGATTTGAACATTTTTTAACTTCCTGATTATATTTTTTTCCAACAACAATGTTAATTTATTAATTTGAAAAATTTTTATTTCTTAACTCTTGAAATAGTTTGAGATAGTTCATTTCTATGTTTTCTTTTTTTATTGTTGCTCAGTTACAGTTGTCCGGTCTTTTTTCCCCATTGTTCTCCCCTATCCCGTCGCCCCCACTCCCGCAGTCAATGCCCCCCCGTTGTCCATGCCCAGGGGTCTTGTGTTCATGGTCCTTCATTTGCCCCTCCCCTTTTTTCCCCCATTCTGAAGTGAGGGACTGAAAAGTAGAGTTTAAAGTGTTCTCTGACATTCTTAAATGTATCAGATTTGTTTGACACAGCAGATACTTTCAGAATTATTGTGGACCCAAACAAACAAATCATAAATAGATAATGCAAAATATCTATTGATTTGTTTGAGTACTTAGGGTGTCAACCTGAATAGCAATTAAATGGCAAAGAGAAGCATAGGTAGCTTTTTCTCCCAGGAAACTCTACAGTCATATCAAGGTCCCTTGTTTATATAATAGTAATGAAGGAAATTAAAATAATAAGAATAGAGGAAATACTTAAGACCTCGGTCCTTTGATTTAGATATATATGGGCTTCATTTCATCATTTAAACTGTAGAGAGACCTCTCCAAGAGTGAAATTAAGTAACACATTAAAATTATCACTACTAAAACCCAAAGGTCAGCTTGTTCCCTGAAAGAACAATTAGCAAACTAGCAAATTATTCCCTCCTATGTCTTCTTTTTAAATATAGTAATACCCCAGTAATCATTGGCTTCAGAACTTGTCAAATCCTGTACTCGTTGCCTTTTGACGAGGAAAAAATGTTTCAGAACTAGTTTCTTGCTTGGGACTCAGACTCATTGCACCAGCGAGAACTTGTGTTAAGTCACTATGCTGCCCTGCAAGAGAAAATGCTTCATCACTTGGTACTCGTTGATTTAGGCACTTGTGAGTTCTGGAATGAATTCACGATGAGTATTGGGATACCCCTGTATTTCAATTCTACAGAAAAGTTTCAAAACAGCACAACAATTATGCATATAGTCACCTACATTCACCAATTGTTCAACTGTCACTATTTCATCCTCCTTTTCCCCATTCCTCTTTGCTGCAATTGTTCTATTAGGACAGGAAGAAGCAAAGATATGTATATTAAGGTGATTTTCAAGGACCTTTGCATGCTCTTCAGGTGTGATTTCTCCCTCTCCCCAGTTTAACCAATGTGTCAAAGTTTCATAGATAGACCCTGTCTTTGGAAAGAACCAAGTTACCTCAGGAACTCCTAATCCAGCCCTCTCCATACCACAGACTTCGAAAGGTCATTCCTTCCAGAAAGAGGAAGCAGGGATAGCAATTTTATCATTTAATCTGCAGGGCTTGTCAGTGACAGCCGGTATGTTCCCTTCATACCCTGAACAACAAAACAAAGCTCTGGCAAATCAATTTAAAGGCGGAAGGGATTATATTATCTTCCGCCTATCAAGGCAAGGTCTGACTTTCACAGCAAAATCCTTCGGGGAATTTTCATGTTCTTACCTGATCTCGTGCTTCTTCTGGAACAATCTGTTCACCCATCTCCCTGCCTCCAGTTTCTCCCTCCGTTCTCTAACTTGTCCTGCAGACGACTGCCTGTTCCACCTTCTGGAAACTCCACTTGGATCCTGTCCTTCTGCCGGCTAGAAATCGTCACTGAGGTTTTTTTGTTTTTTTTTTTTTTTTTTGGCTAACAGGTTAGATTTCAAACTTCTTAGTCTAAGATTAATATTTGGTTGGTATGACCTGGCATGTCTGTATCGGTTGCTAAAATATTAAAATTCTTCCAAACTGGTCGGTACAGAGAAACACTCTAGTGACTCTCAGTTACTTGCTGCAGCTCTGGCAGAGGGTTGCGGGGCTTGGGAGTGGCGCTGGTGTGTAGGGGGTGGTTGACAGTGAGCGCTAAGGGTAAAGGTCATGGAGGTGGTGGCCTGGCAGCTCCTGCCAGTTCCAAATTAAGGTATCATCCATGTTTTGGGTCTTGCCTTCAGACCACACACCTAGTCCATTAAAAAGAAACAGATTAAACAACCTGCCCGTGTCTCACCGTCAGCACTGCCACAATATGTCTAGTCCAGCCCTCTATGAGCTCAACCTTCATATCAGTACATCATCCTCATGTGACCAGCCAGAGCGATCTTAATGCTTACGTCAAACATACCAGGCTCTGCTTAAAATACCCAGTGACATCCTTGCACAGGGTGGATGAGTCGCCAACTCTCAGATCACGGCCTAGAGGCCGGAGCAGTCCTGCCCCCTCTCTGAGCTCACTTCTTTCACTTCCCTGGCGCTACTCACCCTGGGCTAATTTCCACCCCTCCAATATACCAAACTTGTAACCATCTCAGAACCATTAGCATTTGTTCCTGGAACAAACCAGGAATGGTGCAAACCAGGAACGGAATGGTGCAAACCATTAGCTTTGCACCTGGAACTCACTACATACATTTTGCTTCCTGACTGCCTTCTTCTCCTAAGTCACAACTTTATTCAAAGCCACTTCCTTAGAGAGGTCTTCCTGGACCACTTTTGAACACTTATCTCCCCTACACTAGTCAGTCTCTACTTCATTACAGAGCATGTGAAATCATCTCCTCTCTCTCTCTCTCTCTCTCTCTCACACACACACACACACACACACACACACACGAAAGTTTATTTTCTATCTCCCTCTACTGGACTCTAAGTTTCTACAAGGCAGGGTCCTACTCCATCATTGCTATATTCCAGCACACAGAACAGTGCCTGCCCTAACATACACAGGCTGTTGACTGCTTGTCTGAGTGACGAAAACATAGTGCCTGGCACATAGCAAGGGCTCAATATCTGCTAGCTGTTGTATCATCGCAGCATTCCACTTAGTTCTTTATTTGTTGGCCTCCTGTGCATCCTTGGCCTCATCTCTCTTACTTTTACATAGCAGCACCAGTGAGGTGCTTCGCACTAAAAAACTGATTTTTTTATTACAATAAATAATTACCACCTCTAATAGAGCTTGGACAGAGACTTCTTGGGGTAGCTGTATCCTTTTCTTTCTCTTGATTTTGATTTTGGGAAAAGAAAGACCAGATTTCTTGAAAAGAACTTGGCTGTAAAATTTTCAAGTTATACATATTTTCTATAACACAAATGTTATAAACTGGCAGCCCAGGGATTCAATACAGCTCTTGGTTATGATTTGCTTTGCTCAGAGATGTATTAAAGTTTTTTCAATGTACCTTTAAAAATAAAAAAAGTTTATGTGTAACTGGCAAAAATTATATTTTCAGTCTCTCTGAAAAAATAAAGAGATGGCTATAGTGAACTCAACTTCATGCCACAATTGGCTGGCTATGAGTACCAGTTGCTCCCTTCAACCTGGGCATGAGCCCTTGTGGTTGTCCTGGTCCTCCCCTATCCTTTTACATTCATTGTCACTGCCTGGACTCCGGGAATAATGTGAGTTTGTGGTTCCCATTGTAAAGAAAGTGTTCATGAGGGTAACACTTTACTTATTTTTCACTTTTTGCTAGATGGAATTCCAATGTCCCCAGCTCATCTGATTCAGGGGCCTGGTTTCCTTGGAACCATCCCTTTGATGAGCTGGGAGTTGAAGGAAATTTCAGAAAGAAAACTAACATACATATCATGGGAGTTGGGAGGGGAAAAGTTAGGAAATGGACACATTGTATGGGACATGTTTAATCTCTGTTTCCAAAAAGAATATATAATTACAAATTTTGAAGAGTAGCCAGGCTTTTCCCTCAGGGCATTAGAAAAGGCAAGGCCCTGAGGTTTAAGAACCATAAGCTCTATTGTACATCCATCTCTGACTGGAGTGGAGAAGAAGATGGAAAGCTCTGAAAGCACTTAGATGTTAAACATCTGTGCTCACTACACTATCAAACACGAAACCAAAGATTTTACTAGCTGATAATGAGCCATAATCATAACACAATGAATCTAGAAGGTTCTATGTGAGGTCACTTGATAACATCTAGGATTAGCAATATCTCAAATAATTCCTAAAATTTTCCAGGACATTATCACAAGTAAACTAATACTCATTCATCACGACTTCAAGACAGAACTATTCAGAATATGTAGGTTAATTTCAAAGGCTAACAGGTTGTTTCTGGCTTTACTAGATGAAATATGCAAAATGTTGCAGGTGTCATTTCAACTACTAGCTGAGTTCTTTGATATGAAACCTAAGTTTGGATCAGTGCCACACTCAAGACACCAGAAAATCATTCCCTATTGTGTCTCAAGATAAAAAAAAAACAATGTTTGAGATTATAGGAGGGACACAATTATGTCCTTGGCTAAAAACAAAACAAAATAAACAAAACAAAACAAGAACATTCCCATCAGAGAATAGCAAGAAAAATAATAAAGCACAAGGGGAAAGTAAAATATGAACAAGTATTCAAAAGTGTGTTGGCCACTACCTTGCGCACTGCCAGATTTCTAGCGTACCTAATGAGGTGAACACTTCCTAACAAATGTTGTGTTTCAGAAATTTGCTTCTAGGGCAAGTATATGTAATCAGAAGGAACTTTCCTAATTTAAACAAGTTATAAATGGTGTTTGAGGTCTACATTTGGGCCAGAGAAAACCATTTAATAGTTATCAGCTTAACATAAACATACTATACAATGTAATCACCACTGATAACATTCTTTCTGAGAAAACACATTCTATTTTCTTCCTTAAAAATCTAGAAACATGTTTTCCTTAATAGAGGAAGTGACTTTACCAGTCTTCTATGGTTAGGGAGAGATGCAGGACAGGTCCCAAACTAGGGGAACAGAGGGGAGTAGAGACAGGAAATTGCAGAGGACAGGACTCTGGTAGGGCAGTAAAAGTTCCAAACACAGTGTTTCCAGAAAAGCTCTTTAGGGGAGACTCATTTAGTGGACAAGAACACTCTGTTTGCTCTTCTTTGTTTTTCATGCCCAGATTGCCGATGTGATGGCTGGAGCTGCAGTGACCATCTTGTAGTCATGAATTGACTTTAAGCGTAGAAGAAGAAAGATAGAGTGAGCCTGGTAAATTTGTGAAAGTAGTAGCTGTTTGACTAGCCTGAGTCGGCCTGCTTTAAACTTTACATGAGGTAAAAATAAACATGGATCTTCTTCAAGTTACTCATATTTTAGGACTTTGTTCCTAGAAACTAAAATACTATTTGTAAGTGATACAAGGGACATAAAGAATATGTACTGGGACTCTTCTCTTTGCCAGTCATGGTTCTGAGGATCATAAATGAAAGACATTACTCCTACTTTCAAAGTGCTTAGTTTATAGCAAGTGAAGAATGACTGTAATAATATGTACTAAGTGGTAATGTGTTAGGAGAACATTTAGAAGGTACATGCAGTCTCACTTGGGGCATCCTTTTAGTTCAATAAAAAATTTTTTTTTGTATTATTTGGTGATGCTGCTAATTTAGCAAAAAAAAAAAAATTAGTATTATCCAGCTGTATCATCCTGGAAGGATTAGATTCTTACATTTCATCGATCCTTCCCCAGTTTTCTCCACCCCAGTGAATGGCATCCCTCCTTGAATTCAGGCTTTCATTTTGTCTTTGGTGATGTGTTTAGCTGTGAAATATTTTCATTTATCCTCTTAAACATAGTTGAGTTTTTTGAATCTGTGGATTGACATCTTTCATCCAATTAGAAAATTTCTAGTTATTGTCTCTCTAAACGTTGCTTCTGCTTATTATCTCTTTCCTGTTCTCCCGACAGCAGCTAAGAATACATTAAAGCTCTCCCCGTCTACTCTGTGTCACTTGTGCTCTCTTCCGCGGTTTCCACCCTTTTGTCTTTCCCTGCTTTATTACGGTTATTTCCTTCTAGTTCAGCAATTATCCCTTCAGCTCCGTCAACTGTTCATTGAATTCTTAATTTTGATGGTGTAGTTTTAAATTACTGAATTTCTATTTAGTTTCTTCTCAAGCCTGTTTTGTCACTTTTAAAGAGTTCTTGACTCGCTATTTGAAATTATTAAGACGGAATTTCATAGTTGATTAATAGTTTGTGATTGAAAATGCCAGGGTTGGGAATGTTGGTTAGTCTACTTCTGTTGGCTTTTACATCTGCCGGTTTTGTATTCTCATGTATCTAATCTGACCTGATTTTACACTGGGCTTGAAACAGTATTTGTAAAAAAAAAAAAAATGTGAAGGACATTTTCTTTCTCTACAGAGGATATTCTTTTGACTTGGGCACCTGTACATTAGCAATTAAAGATCATTCTAATCCAATTTCCATGCCTGAAATTTTTCTGGGTCTCCCAGATGACTGGTAGCTGGTGCCATCTGTGCAAGGGCCGATTTGTTTCCAAGTCACCTCACTCTAATAATGCAGCTCTTCAGGGTCCCAGGCTGCGGTGGAGATGGCTCAGCAGAGCTCCCACTCTTGCCAAACTTCAGGCTCTCAGATTTATTCCCTGAGCTTTTTGAGGATGTTAAAGCAAAACCAAAAACTCAGTCTATGGGCCTCCACTCTTGGATGGGAAAATACAGGGCAAAAATAACCTCAAGTATTGGGCTCACAGCTCTGGATTTCCATCCTCTTTTGATCTTAGCCCGTTAATTTCACACTTATTTGTTGGCTGCTTGGTTATCTCTAGAGGCTCAAACAAAACACGCAGCTCACCTGTATTAGCAGTTTTCAGTAATGGTGTGAATGATCCAATCTGCAGTTACCAATGGTAGAAGGCTAGTCCCATCACTTTCTCTTTAAATACATCTGGAATCTATCCAATTATCTCCATTTTGCTACCAACATCTTAAGCATCATTATTTCCTACCTAGATCTCTGAAATAGTCCCTAATTTTCCTGAGTCCTTGGTTGCCTCCTTGAATCTAAGGTTTCCCAACTCAGCACTATGGACATCTTGGGCAGAGTAATACTTTGTTGTGGTTTGGTGCAGGGGAGGGAGGTGCTGTCCTGTGCATTATACAGAGTGTTTAGCAGCATTCCTGGACTCGTCCCACTGATGCTAACAGCAACCCCCACCCTTCCTCCCAATTACATAAACTCCAGTGTCTGTAGACATTGCCAAATGCCCCCTCAAGGACAAAGTTACTCTCCATTGGGAACCACTGCTGTATTCCATCCATTACACAGAGACAAAATGAAACTTAAAATATGTATCAGTTGTTAGCCCCTCATCACTAACCTTTTTGAATAGCTCTAAAAAAAATTATTCAAACTTCTTGGGAAGGCTTTCAAGGCCTTACATGCAAGGGGTTCTGCTTATGCTCCTAACCACATTGCATGCCAATTTTCTATTTCAGACTTTGTCATTTAGTCAAATTGATCTTTTCCTCCTCAAAATTTTTACGCCCATAGGTCCTATGCAGACAATATTTCCTTTTTCTGGAATGCTTTTGCTCTTGCTTCTCATCCCGTGCAACTCAGTTTAATTGCCATTTCCTCAAATAGACATTCTGTTGAATGAACGGATGGATGGATGGATGGATGGTTGAATAAATGAATGAAGCAATTTTAATTCTTGGTTGGATACTATCTCAGATGAAACACCTTACTCAAGATGCTTCTAATAGGATAAGCCAAGCCAAAACAAACAAAACATAAAATCTAGCAACTCCTCTTACCTCCTCTACCGAAGTAACTTATGATATTCTCCTGATTTTCTGAGTCTCAGGAAAAAGAAGTCCAGAAAACAGAACTGGACAGTCCTCAGGACTTTTTCATTTCTAGCCCGTGGCCACCCCCCAATAATATTCCTCAGATAGCTTCATGATTCTATACTTTATAACCAAACTAATGGTTTTTGAGGGGATTGAAAACAAACCAAGTTCCTTATTTTTAATTTTGTGTATTTCCTCTACCTTTTTTTTATATTCCTACAAACTGCCATTTTAAAGCCTACACTGAAATGATATAGCTCATGTTTCTCAAAGGGAATTATATCAAATGTGTTTTACTTCATGTTTTTTCATTAAAAATATTAATTCAACTTCAAATTTCTTTTGTTGTGTTTAGATCTGGAAGAATGTTAAGTGACAGAATTTCTATTTAGCCCATTTTCTCAGGTTCCAGCATAATGATGCTCTTGCATTAAGGTACAGGTTAGTTTCATTCTTAAAAATCTCAGTTGAAAGAATTTTGGAGCCTTCTATTCTAATACCCAGACATTTACATTAAGTAACTTCCTGATGGAAATAGTATGTAGTATCTGGATATGGAAGATAGGAAATAATACTCATTCAGAATATTTTTTTCACTATTCCTGTTGCAACTAAAAGATAGAGTGTTAACTCCAGTAAAAAAGAGTTTGAATTGACAGGACTTGTCCTAGAAAATATTCTGAAATGGTATGCTGTCTTTTCACATGTACAGTTTATCATCATTATTTATACCAGACCATGAGAAACAGATGTAAGATGTCTGTAGTTTTCTCTAGGGGGAAATAAGTAATACTAATGAAATACAGATTATGCTTAAACAGATAATCAAGAAATTAAAATTTATGGCACTGAACAACTCTTGGCATGGAAATGACCTCCTTGAAGCTTCTGAAGACAATATGCACCTGAGAAGAAGTATGAGATGGGCTGAGAAGAGGAAAAGGGTGCTTGAACTGTACACTCCTGAAACATGGAGGTGTGGCCTTAGGAAAATCCTGAAGTGCCAATGAGTCTGATTCATATTTCTCTATATAAATTACATATGGAGAGAGAAAATCGTAATTTCCCAAAATGATTTAATATTTTTTATACAGAACTAGAAAACATTTGGGAAACTATGATTCACTTATGAAAGAATAAGTCATATTCTACAAAGAAGAGGGCGTATGACAAATGTTTTATCTGTATTTTCAGGATCAGAAACAAAAAAAAACTCACAGAAAAATGGGAGCTTGCTATAATGGGAAATGGCTGGACTGAGAAAAGGGAGCTCTAGCTTCAAATATTTGCTCTGGCTCTATGTCCTTGGATGAGTCATTTACTTTTTTCCCTTCCAAATTAATAAAGTCCATTTTTTAGAGCAGTTTTAGGTTCATGACAAAATTGAGCAGAATACCCAGAGGGTTCCCATATACCCACTGTTCCCACAGATGCACAATTTCCCTGACAATCAACATCCCACACCAGCGTGGTACATTTGTTACAATCGAAACGCCTTCGCACCTTATCATCTCCTGGCGTTCCTAGTTTACACTGAGGTCCAGCCTCAATGTTGTACATTCTAGGGGTTTTGACCAATGTGCAGTGATGTGTATTCACCATCGTAGTAGAATGATACAGTACAGAATAGTGTCATTGCCCTAAAATTCCTCTGTGCTCTGGCAGTCCATCCCTCATTCCTTCCTAACTCACAGCAACCACTAATCTTTCATTGTCTCCATGGTCTTGGCTTTTCCAAAAAGTCACACAGTTGGAATCATGTAGTATGTAGCCTTTTCAGATTGGCTTCTTCTGTCTTTTTATGGCTTGATGGTTCTTTTTTATAAGTGCTAAATAATGTTCCATTGTCTGAAATGTTTTTTATCCATGTACCTACTGAAGGTTGCTTCCACGTTTTGGCTGTTTGGAATAAAACAGTTATGAACATCTATATGTGGGTTTTGGGGTGCACATAAGTTTTCAGCTCTTTTAAGGAAATACCAAGGAATGTGGCTACTGGATCAAATAGTTACTAATAAATGACTCAATGTCTTGAATAGATATAGGATTTTTTACATTGTGTATTTCTTCTTGTGTGAGTTTTTGTAAATAGTGCCTCTCAAGGAATTAGCCCATTTCATCTAGATTATCAGATTTGTGGGCATAGAGTTTTTTTAATTATCCTTTTAATGTCCATGGAATCTGTATTAACCTTCCCTCTGTCATTCCTGATTTTAGTGATTTATGTCTTTTATCGTAGTTAGCCTGCCTAAAGGCTTACAGAAATTTATTGCTCTTTTCCATGAACCAGCTTTTGGTTTCATTGATTTTCAATATTGATTCCCATTTTTAACTTGATTTATGTTCTAATTTTTATTATTTCTGTTCTGCTTACTTTGAATTTAATGCATTTTTCTTTTTCTATTTTCCTATAGTGAAAACTTAGATTATTGATTTTAGTAGACCTCTTTCCTTTCTAATATAGAGTTAATGTTATAAATGTCCCTTTAAGCACTACATTGCACATCAATTTAATAAATTGTATTTTTCATTTCATTTAGTTAAAAATATTAAAAAATTTCTCTTGACGTTTTTTAATTTAACCCATGTATGATTTGAAGTGTGTTGTTTAAGCTCTAAATATTTTGGAGCAGGTATTGTATAATTTATCTCCCTTTAAATTTGTTAAGATGTGCTTCATGTCATACAATGTGGTATTTCTTGATGAATAGTTCATGAGAGCTTGAAAAGAGTATGTATTCTGCTGTTGTTAGATGAAGTTGTCTAGCGATGTCAATTAAATCATTATATCCTGTTGATTGATGGTGCTGGTAAGTTTACTATGTCCTTACTGACTTTCTCCCTATTGGATATGTCCATTTCTGATAGAGGGGTCTTGAAGTCTCCAACTATAATAGTGAATTCATCTTTTTTTATTTGCAGTTCTGTTAATTTTTACCTAATATATTTTGATGCTCTGCTGTTAGGCACATGCACATTAAGGATTGCTATGTCTTCTTGGAGTATTTACCTCTTTATCAATATGTAATGCCCCTCTTTATCTTTGATAACCTCCCTTGCTCTGAACTTTGCTCCACCTGAAATTAATGTAGCTACTCCTGCTTTCTTTTAATTAGTGTTAGCATGGCATATCTTTCTTCATCTATTTCATCTATTTGTGTCTTTATGTTTAAAGTGAGTTTTTGCAGACAACATATAGCTGAGTATGTTTTTTGATCTACTTTGACAACTTTTGTCTTTTAAGTGGTGAATTTAGACAATTGCCATTTAAGATGATTATTGATATAGTTAGATTAATAGCTACCACATTTGCTACTCTTTTCTATTTGGTGCCATTATTCTTTGCTTCTGTTTTTGTCTTCCGCTATTTTTTCTACCATTTTTGGCATTAGTCGAACATTTAATGATTCCATTTTCTTTCCTTTCTTGGTCTATCAATTATATATATATATTTTTTTCACTTTTTGTTAGATGTTGCAGTAGTTTGCAATATATGTTTACAACTAATCCAAGTCCAGTTTCAAATGACACCATATTGCTTCATGTATAATGTAAGTACTTTATAATAAGAAAATATATCTTATTTCTCCTTCCCATCTCTGATATCATTGCTATCATTCACTACACATCTATGTAAGCATACACAAACATACACACACACATAAAATAATACATTTTTGCTACTATTTTGAACAAGTGGTTATCTGATAGATCAAGTAAGGATAAGAAAAAGCTTTTTTTTACCTTTCCTTGTTCATTTTCCAGGGTTCTCCCTTTGTTTATATAGACCCAAGTTTCTGACTTATCATTTTCATTTTCTCTGCAGAACTTCTTTTAACTTTCCTTTCCAGGCAGGTCTAATGGCAACAAATTAACTCAATTTTTGTTTGTTTGAGAAAGTCTTTATTTCTCCTTTACTTTTGAAGGCTAATTTTGCAGGGTACAGAATTCCAGGTGAATAGTTTTTAATCTCTTAACACTTTAAATATTCCACTCACTCTCTTCTTGCTTTCTTGTTTTCTGAGATGTCAGATGTAATGGTTTCCATTGCTCTTCTATAGGTAAGGTATTTTTGATCCTCTGTCTTTCTTTAAAATTTAGTTTTACACCCTGGCTGGTGTAGCTCAGTGGATTGAGCTCGGGATGGGAACCAAAGTGTCCCAGGTTCGATTCCCAGCCAGGGTACATGCCTGGGTTGCGGGCCATAACCCCCAACAACCGCACATTGAAGTTTCTTTGTCTCTCTCTCTCTAATAAGAAAAAATAAAAATAAATAAATAAAATATTTAAAAAAATAAAATTTAGTTTTAGTTTTGATTTTCTGAAGTTTTCATGTGATGTGCCTACATGTATTTTTTTAGCATTTATCCTGCATGATGTTCTCTGAGCTGTCTGGATCTTTGGTTTGGTACCTGACATTAATTTAGCAAAATCCTCAGTCATTATTGTTTAAATATCACTTCTTTTCCTTTCTATGTTTCTTCTCCTCCTGGAATTCCATTTACATGTATTATTATATCTGTTATATCTTTCATAGTTGTCTCACAGTTCTCAAATATTGCATTCTTTTCTTTCAGTCTTTTTTCTTTTCCTTTTTCACTCTTGACAGTTTCCAATGTCATATCCGCAAGCTCAGAAACTCCTCAGCTATGTCCAGTCTATGAATGAGCCCATAAAAGGCATTCTTTATTTCTGTTACAGGGTTTCTGACATCTCACATTACCTTTTGATTCTTTCTTAGAATTTCCATCTCTGCTTATATAATCCATCTTTTCTTGCATATTGTCTGCATTCTTTATTAAAGCATTAGCCTATTAATCATCATTTTAAAAATAATTTCTAATTCGATAACTCCAATGTTCTTGTCATTTTTTATCTTTAGTTTTGATGCTTGTTTGGAACTCTTACACTGTGGGATTTTTCTCTTTTGGGGTCTTTTTTTTTTTTTTGCTTTGTTTGTTTACTGTCCTTTTGTGTGCCTTACACATTTTAGCTGTAAGGCAGACATGATATGCTGGATAAAATAGGCCTTTAGTAATGCAGTAAGGGGGAATGTGGGGAGAAAGCCTCTACAGTCCCATGAGTGTGTCCCCAAGTTTGATAAGCCTGTGGCCCTAGACTGTGCACTTCACTAGTGCCTCTGAGTCCCGAAGTGCCCCCGTCCCCAACACACACACATGCGGGACAGAGGGCTGTGGCTGAAGGAGGTCATTTCCGTATGTCCCTTCTCCTATGTGGGAGGCGAGAAGGGGTTGGGTCTTTTCCTCCTTCCCCCAGGGTCTGATATAACTCCAGCAGTCTATGCTCTGGTGAAACAGTTTCTTCTGAGGACAGGCCTTGTTTAGAAGAAAAGAAAGCCCCGGTGGAATTCAAAATGGTCCCCTGTCCCCTCCCCTTGCTATAAACACAGAGGATTTCCCCCTGCTATTCACTGTGAAGACTCATTAAAGTTACTAGAAATAAAACTCGCAAAATTGTGAAGGTCTCTCTATGACTGGGCCCTTTGGGAGTTGTCCTCTCTCGGGCGGTGCACACTGAGCCTCCAGCAACTTGTCAATGAGAGCTGAGGCTTCCCACTTGGGTATTGGTTCTACGTGGGTTTCTGCTTCTAAGTTTCTTCTCTAGTAAGTTACGATTCTCTGCATCTGCCTATCTGTCTCACCAATTTTTGGTTCTCTGACAACTCTGAGAAGACTTGTTTAGCTATTTATTTTTTGCTTGTTAGGACAGAGACTTTTAATCGACTTCCATGCCATACCAGAAACCAGAAGTCAAGTCCTTTATGTTTTAGAGTAGGGGTGTCAAACTCATTTTCACCAGCGGTTACAGCAGCCTCCTGGTTGCCTTCAAAGGGCTGAATGTAATTTTAGGATTGTATAAATGTAACTACTCCTTAACTATTAAGGAGTCGAAATTACATTCGGCCCTTTGAAGGCCACCGGTGAGGCTGATGTGGCCCCTGGGGAAAATGAGTTTGATGCCCCTGTTAGAGGCTCGGTTTCATTGTATGCAAATGAATGAGTCTGCACTCTCAATAGTAATTCACTTTTTTGAAGTAAAAGGGCCATTCAGAAAGAAGTCATGTTAAAAAGATACATTTTTTTTATTCAAATGAAAGTTATTTTTGTCACCCCTCATGGGAAATGTATACATTTATAATTTAAACTGAATACACTAAAGACCAGCAACAAAGGAGGCATTTTTTCAGGCATTCATGCTGAAATCAGGTCCTAGCTCCTCTAGAGAAACTGGTTGGAACTCTTCCTCTGAGGTCAATAGTAGCTCATCAAAGGACCATATTTATTCCAGGTCTAAAATTACATAAATGCTAAAATAGTATGTGATCCTACTGCCCATTCCAGGATATTTAAACTACCAGGAGATAAAACATCGGTGTTATTTTAAGGGATGGAAAAATTATATAGTTAATTCTATAGTAAGTCACAATAAGAGATTCTTAGAAAACACAGAAATGAAATGATAGTTCACTTTTCTGATCCGTTAATTAGTCTCTGAAAAATGTCCATTTGTCCATGAGCAAACAAACCCCTCCCCCCAAATCCCCAAAACTAAAGTAATACATGAACATAAGAGAGCCCCAAAGATACCTTAAAAACTGCAGAGCTCATCAGTTGCTCCTGAGAAAACTGAGACTATTTGAGACCTTCACAGAAGCCTCTGCATGTATAAGTGACAGGGATGGAGGCCTGAATGGCCGTTTTTAAAGAAAAACGGTTTTTAAAGAAAGGTTCCCAGGGTTGAGATTAAATCTAAATGTTGGGTGGAGCAAAGGGACAAGGAAGAAAAGTATCTCTTTGGGAGAGAACTAAAAGGATTTCCTGATTGCCGGGTGAGGGAGTGAAAGAGATATGAGAGCTTTGGGGTTTATACTGGCATCTGTTGAAAAGTTCGCATTTCACACATTGCTTAAATGAGCCCAGGTTTGCAGAGGTGAAATGTTGACCTGCTAATCCAATGCCTCTCTCAGCTTTGGAAGACAAGGGAGTGTATGCCTAATTACTCTTCAGGGCAAACGGATGAAGGTGGTGTGGACATTCAAGTGATGTGGGTGTTGGATGTCTGACCATTCGAGAAGAAATCCTTTGTTCTCCTCAGCACATTGTTCATTCACTTCTCAAAGGAAGTGCCTGATTTTCTGCTCACTATTTTCAGAGTTATTTGGGAAAAGGAACTAATCACCCACATAGATTGCATTATATCCTTCGTGATTTCAAGTCCTCAAGGAAAACCTTCTATCAATAAACCCAAATAGAATAAGGATTCCTCTTCTGTGTCCCAAAATACTTAAGCACGTCTGTGCCATAACTGTTATCAAAATGTGAGTCTGCACTTTTTGACTTTTGAACGTATGTTTTTTCAGAAGACTTGAAGGCACTTACTCATGTCTGTCAACATCGCTGAGCTCTTGGGTAGCACTCCAGCTTTGCGTTGCGACTTGTGAGGGATGTTAACCCGCTGGTCAATACAGCCAGGAGACAAACCTCTCAAGCTTTTCAAGTAAACCTACAACTTTTCAACCGTTGTGGCTTAATATTGCATCTTTTACTTTTCATGATTTTTATTCTGCAAAACACCACACTGCTGTTTGACTCCTTGTTTGATCTCCTTGTGTATATCCCACTTTGTAATAAGTACCATTTTCCAAAGTCTTCAAACTCGGGCACATGTCTGTGGAAGACTCCCTGTAATCCAGCATCACTTCACAGAGGTTTAAGGACCACTGTTGTATCAAAGTGGTTTTTTTCAATATTATAATAAAATGAACAAATGATTTGAATTGAGCATAAAATACTATAAATATTAACTCTATATATTACCAATGGAGGGATTTATGAGAGTTTAAACATATGCCCCATGTTCTAAAATTTGTGTATTTTGTTTTTCAAAACCCATAATTCTTTGACATAAGCCACCACTAATTTTCAGAACTTTCATATAAAGATTTTGCTCTTTCTTTCTTCGCCCTGGTCTCTTTCTTGTCTTTTGCTTGGTGTCCACATCCCTTGTTTCTACTCAAAAATCTCAGCACGACTCAGATGTTACATAAATCTCAGCGTGAGAAACTTCAAAACATTAAACTTCTTTTTTTTTTAAAGCTGAAGAATGTGTTTTATGAGGTCTGCCTAGGAGAGTTCATTATTGCAAAACTGGTTGTAGCTCCTAAATAATTAACCTGTAGCCAATACACATATGAAATTCCTGACTTAAGCTTGCCTACATGACTGTTTGCCGTTAAAGTAGTAGGATAAATAATTTACACCAAAACATAGGCCTGAAATAGCATCATTAAAACTGATAGCACTTGTTCATTAATTGTAAGAAATTGGATGAAGCACAATTCCCCAAGTATGAGCTATCCTGTAGCATAAAGAGTGTTAGTTCCAAAACTGTGTGGACAAACAGATGAAGATCCTGGAATAGGTCAGCTGATGCAAGATCCAACTGAGTAAGATGTGTGTGAAGCATTGTGCCAAACATTCATGGAAGAGAGGGCCAGCGTCTGGGTGATGCTTTGAAATGATTAGAAACTAGCACATAGAGCAAAAAAATATCTCAGCTAGAAAAAATAGGATTACTTATTTTCATTTGCAGTTCACGGCCATGGTTCTTGAACTTTGGTTGGTCAAAAATCACCAGGAGTACTACCCCCAAAGGAAATTTTACTCAGTAGGTTTATGGTGGGGCCCAAGAATATTCCTCTTACATGAGCCCTGCAGGTGATTCTGATGCAAGTGGTTGGTGGACCAAATTTTAGGAAGCACCAGTCAGTGAAATTTGATGGGTGTGACCGCCTTGTTGGCAAGGTTTCTGTCTTGTTTACTTATATAGCTCCAGCACTTAGCTTGGTGCCTGTACTCAACAAATATCATTTCTCCAGAGAGTACTTTGTGCCTGGCTCTGTGTATGCAGTGGTCAATAAAGCAGACGGCTTTGATTACTTGAGTAGAGGGAGCAGTTTTTAACACCTCGGCTGTTAGCTCATTCTCTTTGAGTGTCTCCTTTGCAACAATTTTAAGGTAATATATTGACAGGCTTGTGGGCACTATGATAAAAAGATGTCAAAGAAAGCAGTTCAAACCAAGAATGAGACTGCTCAATGCACAATGGAAATAGTGTGCATGTGGTGAGGTCTTAGTCTGTTTGGGCTGCTGTCACAAAATACCACAGTCTGGGTTGTTTCAACAACAGAAATTCATTTCTGAGATTTCTCGATGCTGGAAAGTCCAAGATCAAGGTCCCAGCATGGTCTTTCTTGTTCTGGTGAGGGCCTTCTTGCTGGTTCATAATGGGTGACTTCTCAGTGTGTCTTCACATGGTGAAAGGGGTGTGTAAAGGAAAAACTCACTTCTCCTGGGTTTCTTCTTTACCCTCACTCCACTGCCACACTCACAACACTTCTGACTCCAGATGTGTGGGCTTTCCCCCCATAGCAAGAAATGTTCTGTCTGACAATGTAATTCAATTCTGGTGCTAACGGGGCTAACACAGCCTCCACAGGTGAAGGACTCAGTCCCACCAGACTGCCCCCACTTTAGACGCAATCACAAGTAGAAGGTGTCCAGGTCATTCACAACTTCTGTTTGACTTGGCTACAAACCAGAGGTTGCCATCACCCCTTCTCCTTGGATTGAATGATTTGCTAGAAGAGCTAACTGAACTCAGGAAAACACTTAAGTTGACCAGTTTATTATATAATAAAGGGTATGGTAAAGGCTGCAGAAGAACTACCAGAAGAAGAGACACACAGGACGAGACCTGGAATGGTCCCAAGTGCAGCAGCTTCTGTCCCCATGGAGTTGGAGTGCCCCTCCATCCCAGTACATGGATGTGTTCTCCTGAACCTTGTGCTTTTGCGATTTGAATGGAGGCTCTGTTTCACAGGTATGGCCATTCATGAACTCAATTTCCAGTCCTTCCCCCCTTCCTGGAGGATAGGCAATAGAGCTGAAAGTTCCAAGCTGCCAACCTTGGATTGGTCTTTTTGGTGATGAGCTTCCATTCTGAAGCTATTCAGGAACCCACCATGAGTCTACTTATTAGAGCAAAAGGCACTCCCATCACTCAGGGGATTCCAAGGGATTAAGGAGCTCTGTGTCGGACACTGGGGTGAGATTGAATATTAGACCAAAAGGTGCCCCTAGCGCTCTTATACTTAGGAAATCACAGGCTTTTAGAAGCTTTGTGCTAGGAATCAGGGACATAGACCAAAACATATATTTAGCCAGCAAGCTTTCTGGGGCCTCTTTCATAAAACCCTGATCCCACTCATAAGGGTTCCACCTTCATGATGCAAGCACCTTCTTATCACCTCCAAATACCAGCACAGGAGACATTAGGATCTCAGCCTAATGATGAATATTGAAGGGAAACGTTCAGGCCGTGACTGTGAGACAGATAGGAAAGAGTTGTGTTGCCTTCTTTATGTTTTGCTTCCCCACCAGCCAACAGGGCTGACCTTATTTTCTAGCAGGTCCCCCCTGCCCAAAGGATATACTTTTATTGTTAAGACCAAGGGGTACCCTGGCCTAGTGTAGAATAAAACATCAAACAGATCACTTTCAGTCAGATTCAGTATTACATAAAAGATGATACCTGAACATGTAACATCTTGCCAACCCAGTCCGAGGTGGTCAGTGTAAACGTTGTTCAGGAATTGCTGTTTATGCTGAGAAAGGAATGTCAGTAGCATTTAGCTAAACAAAGAGTATAGGACTGGGGGTGAGTTGGGGAATTTTTATGGAAAGCAAACTGAATGCATGGTGGGGTGACTTTGAGGAAGAAAGCCTAATTTGTAACAAAAGTTGAAAAACCAGTAAGGCTGGATCCCTAGAGAGCAATGGGAGATGGGTTGGAAAGATAAGCAGAGGTTAGACCAAGGAGAACTGTACAAGTCACTGAAGTTTCAAACCGAGTCAGCAGGCACTTAACAAATAGTGTGATTGAACATCACAATAGCCCCAAAGTTGAGAAATAATGTCCAAGTTCATAAATTTCCTTGAACTTTGATATGGTAGACCTTATTTCTTTGGTAACAGAATAGTAATTGCTTTGAGGCTAGCTAGGTACCCACCCCCGGGGGAAGAAGCAAAAGAGCTCTAATACAATCATGTCTATTTTCTTTCTGTTTGCCAGTTACTTATTATTTCAGTCACCCTTGTGTTGAGGAATAGCCTGTATACAGCCTGTATCTGGCCAATCAGATGTAAAGGAAAGTACGGTGAGGGCTTGTCTTAGTTTCTTCCTACTGCTCCAGCAAATTACCACACACTTAGTGCCTTAGTGCACAGATATGTTCATTGAAAGTTCTGGAGGCCAGAGGTCCAAAATCAGTTTCATTGGCATAAAGCTGAGGTGTGAACAGGGCTGTTCCTTCTGGTGACTCTAGGACAGGATGAGTCTCCTTGCCTGTTCTAGCTGCTGGAGGCCCCCTGCGTTCTGGGCTTGTCATTCCTTCCTCACTTCACCACAACCTCTGGCCGGTCATTGTGTCACTCACTCACTTCCCTTCTGTGTGGAAGCTCCCTCGGCCTCCCTCCCATAAGGAATATTGTGATTACATTTCAGGCCCCACCCAGGTAATGTAGAATAATCTCCCTTCTTAAAACTCTTATCCTCATCGCATCTGCCAGGTCCTTTTACTATCTGAAGTAACATTCACAGGTTCCGGGGACTGACACCTGGATAAGGTGGTCATTAATCAGCCCACCAGTAGGCCTCTGGGTAAGTTTTACTTCCTGGTAATTGGAGAGCCCACTTTTCAGTCTCTCCTTCCTTGCTAGAAATTTTTGGTAGAGACTTATTTTTTTTTTGTAGGCATGGCTTTTCATTAAAAAATTTTTAAAAATCTCAACATTACTGAGGTATGATTGACAAATAAAAATTGTGTATATTTAGGGTATACAATATGATGTTTTTTAAGGTGTACAGTATGATGAGTTAATATACATACATTGTGCCGTGATTACCACAATCAAGTTAGCACACCCATCACCTCTCAGTTACTTTTTTTTGAGTGCGTATGTGTGAACTGAGAGCACTTACAATCTACTCTTAGCAAGTTTTCAAGTATACAATACAGTATTATTGATTAGAATCATTGAAACTTAATCGTCTTATAACTGAAAATGTGTACCCTTTGGTCAGCATCTCCTCATTTCCTCCAACCCTGAGCCACCTGCCACCACCATTCTACTCCACGCTTCTTTCGAGTGTGACATTTTTAGATTCCACATGTGGGTGAGACAGTCTGTACTTTTCTTTCCCTGCCTGGCTTTTTTCACTTAGCGTAACCTCTTCTGGGTTCATCCTTGCTGAGGCTTTGATGCCTGAAGGTTCTGCGGCCACATTATAATCAGTAAGTGGCATCAGAGAATAAAACCCCGACATGCTGAGGACAAAACAAGAACTTGTGGTCTTTATAGTAACATTGAGCTGCTGCACAGAACTTTGCAAATATGCCTCCAAATTTCCTGTTAGGTGAGATGATTATCTTTTCTGTTTAGGCCACAGTTAGGAGATAATG
Source organism: Phyllostomus discolor (assembly GCF_004126475.2). Lineage (NCBI taxonomy): Eukaryota > Metazoa > Chordata > Mammalia > Chiroptera > Phyllostomidae > Phyllostomus > Phyllostomus discolor. Next base: position 144,147,705 of record NC_040908.2, read on the forward strand.
TTACTTGCATAGGAATACATCTTCACTGCTTTACTTGAAGAATAAGGTTTGGTGCTGCCTGCAGACAAGAAATGTTGTGATCAAGATGGAGGGACACAAAGACTTCCAGGGATAGAAGAAAACTAAGAGAACATCGGGATCAGACTCCTTATTTTAAAGATTACTAATGTGAGGCTCTGAGAGGTGATAGATTTCTGCGAAGTCAACAGCCACAGTTGGTTTGCAACCAGATTGCAATTTTATCTCTTGGCTCCTGGATCAATAATATCTCCCATGAAGCCTTGGGAAAACTGAAATGATAGATTTGAGGAAAAAAAGGCCAAGACCAAACATGTTATGCTTTCCCTGGGATAGAGGTTTTAACCAGGTTTCAAGTTCTTCTAACATAACGTAATTTAATGGGGAGATCTCTTGACATTAAGAGGCAAAATTTATATTTAAAAGGCTTAGAACGTGACATATTAAAGCACTCTAAGGACGTTGGCAGTGAATACCAAGAGTACTGATGGTTGTTATTATACAAGAACAAAGAAGTTTATTCTCTGGAATTAAAGGTGGTTCAGTGTCATGGTTGCTCATGGGGAGGAGTAGGCACCTGGGTTTCTTTTTTTCTTAGGACAGCTTTATCCAAATAAAACACGGTGTGTTTCATCAGCCATAATGGAAAGTGCCCATCACTCCTTGAACAGCATCATATGGTTGGTGGCCGATGGATAATGGAGCTCTGAGTGTCAAGGTGACTGGCTTTCAATGCACACAAAACTAAAAATTATAGACCTGTCATTCCAGAGGCAGGCCACAATTAGCTGTCTATGCAACTTGAAATTTCCATTTTGCCAGCTGAGTAATCAGCTGACAGGAGTTTCTCATTTTGGGTGCATTTCTAAGCCTTTTGTGTTCTTGTCTTTTAAGATGTGGATTCTAAAGTAAATAAACAGTACACTTCATCAGATGTATTCTTTTTAAGCAACACCCCTTTCCCAAACATAGCAGCAAGCCCCAATATTGTTATAATATTGTACTAACAACAACAACAAAAACAACATAAACCTTGGGTATTTTATTAAGGGATAGTAAAAATTGAAGTTCAAAAATAAGAATCATGCCTTATTATCTGGGGACCCAGGGTTGAGACACAGAAACTGAATTTTGGCGGCAAGTAACTTGATAAAGTCACCAAGTAAGAAGTAGAATCAGTACCAGGAGTCAAAAGTTGGGAATTTCAGTCTTGGAAATTTTCGCTGACTCTAAACTGTCCATTTACCTGATTTCTATGTAGATTTGGTTTCTTATTCTGTGTGTGAATTCTGTCTTTTCTCTATCCCAGTCTTTTAGAGTGAGAGAAAATGATGCCAAAGTGAGGTCTATTGGAAGATTGTATTGCTATTTCCATTCAGTAGCTGAGAATACAGTAAACTCTAGGGCTCCATAATTTCAGATCAGATTCTGGACCACCTAGTTGAAACTGGATCTTATCTACCTTCCTTGTCCTTTCCTCCCAATCCATACTACTCTCTCCCTCATTTGGATGATCACCATCTAAATTTAAATTGCCAAGCCATGAGCACGTAAGTGAAGTTGACAATCAATATGAATTAAGAACAAGATTAGAAGTCTGAGATCAGAAGTCTTTTAGGGAAATTCTCCCCACAAGTCTTGGAAATCTCATGACTTTATTGAACTTTCTATCATTCATGTTTCTTAATTGAACTTATTGGGGTGACACTGGTTAATGAAATTATACAGGTTTCTGTTGCACAATTTCACATCATCTGAATGCTATACTGTGTGTTCACCACCCCAAGTCAAATCTAATTCCATCACCATTTATTCCCCCTATACCTCCTTCACATCCTCCCATCCCTCCTCCCCCTGGCAATACCCACACTATAGTCCATGTCCATGAGGTTTTTCTTTCTTTTCCTTTTTTTCTTGATCTTTCCATCTCCACTCCAGGCACCCCAATTCCCCACTCTGCAACAGCTGTCAGCCTTATCTATGGCTTTGGGTCTGTCTCTGTTTTGCTTAATAGTTCATTTTGTACATTAGATTCCACATATGAATGAAATCACTTTTTCATGGCTGAGTAGTATTTCATTGTGTAAATGTAGCACAGCTTTATCTACTCATCTATTAATGAGCACTAGGGCTGCTTCCAGATCCTGGCTATTGTATTGTGAATAACACTGCAATTAACATGCGGGTGCATGAATTCTTTTGAATCAGTGTCTAGGGTTCCTTTGGACATATTCCCAGAAGTGAAATTGGGTGATAAGGCAGTTCCATTTTTAGTTTTTTGAGGAAACTCCATACTGCTTTACACAGTGGCTGTACCCATCTGAATTCCCACCAACAGTGCATGAGGGTTTCCTTTTGTCTACATCCTTGCTAATACTAATCATCAGAGAAATGCAAATTAAAACTACAATGAAATACCCCTTCACACCTGTCAGAATGGCTATCATCAATAAGTCCGTCATGATTTTAATCATTGGGGATGTTAGGCAAAGTTACAAGGAATAGAAGAGATAAGCTTGCCGTATTAAAAGAACCAAATTTGTATTGCATTGAAATAGGTCCTAACTAGACTGTTGATAATGAAATATTGACTGTTCTATTGTTTTGAATGACCAAGTGTCATATTTTACTGTGAATTGATTTCTGAACCTCAGTCAAGGAGTGACTGAATTTACAAATAGAGTCACTCTGTTGTGTAACTCAGATTATGCAAAGATTATGCTGCAACAGCAACTGAGATATGACCCAGAATTTGGTGCATCATTTCTTTTGAGTTTCTTTCTCTCCTTTTTTTTTCCTGTGAGTGCATATATTTAGTTTTTAAAAGACCAGTAGGCTTTCCTTTTCATCTCTCTAGAAAAAAGGACATAATCTAGGATTATAGGAGGCTTGACTATCTATTTTATAGGAATCTAAACCTAGCAATTGGTTAATATTCTCTCTTCCATTTAGAAAAATAGTAAGCCTTGTCATTGTTTCCTAATGATTAGCTCAAAAGGGGGAAAGCTTTTCAACACCAAGATAGAATCTCTTTAATTCCAAAAGTGTCCATTTAAGAAATATAAATTGTGAAGATAAGCAAAGGCGATTTTCTCTAAAGGAAATCATTTTCAAATGAACAGAACAAGCAAATGTGGACTTAATTAGGTGGAGTCAGATGGCTATTAATTATTCACCTTTCCAGGGAGAGAATGGCATTGTTGCTAAAGAAATGAAATAAGGCATGCTGATGGCTTCTCTCCCTTCCTTTCCATTGCTGCTGCTCTGATCTGCACTGGCTGAAGAAGTGATTGCAGGAGCTGAATGCAAATCTGCCCTTCCCTTTGCAGCTGGGGCAGGTTGCCTTTGGAGAATGTAGTATCCTCCACTGAAATAAAATGTTACTATTTGCTTTGAGACATAATAAACCTACTTATGTTGGAATATACACATACTCATCTGTTATACTACTTTAATACTTTAAAAATAGCTAAATAAAGTTTGTCCTCCTTTCCATATATTCTAGACTTGGTGGTACTAGCCAAAGTGGCCAATAATTCAAATTGATGCCAGTCACACAGGGATTACATCTGTTTACTTTGCACGGTTGCTTTTAAAAGTATTTGTTGAGCCTCTGCTCCCTTACCCAGGTGAGATTTGCGTGATGCATATGGGACCTATGAATGAAGTATACTTAAAACCAACGTGGCAAATGATCAGCATTTATGTGAGTACCAAAAAACTGTGTTAGTTCCAAGTGGCAGAAAGGGAGCTTCAAAAAGAACCTAGGAATAAGATGTAGCAAATGTGGTTTCTAGTCCCAACAGTGATAGAGACTACTGTTGCATCGGTCAAAATACTTTTTGGTGTGTATGTGTATGTTGGGTGGTGGTGAAGCGTGTGACAGGATGGGGCTAGAGGGAGTAGAGGCAGAGAGAATGTCACCATGCCTGACAGTGTTTCTAAGAAGTGAAATGACTCTGTTAGCATGTCTACACTCTAATTGTATTTGCACTCTGCACACTTTTAATTCTTTAGGTGACCGAATGTTAACTGCCTTTTATAGCTGAGGCAACCAATACCCATGAAGACAAAGTGACTTGGCCCAAATTGGACAGCTTGTCAATAGCACAGCTGGAACTAGGTTCCAGACTCTAAGCTCTGATTTCTTGTGTCAGATACATTTTTTTTTTTCCCAAAAGGACTTGTTTTAACCACTGGGCTCTCAAAATAAGCAAGTGTTTCAAAGTAGCACTGTGTCCTTTGGGGTGTTTCAGAGAACTCCTTCAAAAGTTGAAATAACTTTATTATCTTAACAAGTCCATTATAAATTTTAATCTAGTATAAAGAAATATTTCTTCATAAGTTAATTGACTATCTATTAAATTCCACAACTATCCTATATATGCACATATATAGGATAAGATTCCATTCTTTATTTAAAAACATGTTGTTGGAAGAGAGGTATGTAAAGAGTAGGAGTCAAAAACAGTGAACCAACCTGTGCAATGGCTATTTAGTAAGATTCTCTGGTGGAGCTGGAAACTGCTACCCGAAGAAATGCCAGAGGTTCGTTTTAAATTTAAATCAGCTGATACTATTTCTAAAAGCAATATTCCTGTCAGTAAAGTTTAGGAATCATGGAACAAAGGGTCCCCTTTTTAGGGAGAGGAGTCAAATTAGACCACAGTTTTCTTAAAAGACTGAAACATTTATGACAAATACTGTGAATCCCAATAAACATTCTATTTCTACTAAACATAACAGACTTTTAGACTCTGAATTAAAAGAATTCCAATACACCTCTGCAAATATGCATATTTTTTCATATTAGTTCCTGCATTTGTAAGAAAGGTAGGTGAGTTAGAAACAAAATAAATGCTATGGGGAAGGTTATTTAATGAAAAATGTAATGAATAAATTAAACCTCAAATTAGTTCAGTCCTAATAATGCATTCGATGTTTTTCCCAAATCTCAATTTATTACTGTTTTGTAACAGACTCTGTGCATATCATAATTTGCTGATGCCATGGTGCTGTTTTTCAGGGGAAAAGTACCATTCCCCCCCTCCCCCCCATATGGAATAGAGGTTAAGCAAATTTTATAGCTTAATTATTTTTTTTTGCAGATTCAGAATTATTCCATTACTATAAATTTTCTTAAAATCATATGTACATAAAGATTGGCCATTTAATAAATGTATTATTCTTTGTTAAGATTATAGGTGGGCTTATATCCCATACTGAAGTGGTCATAAATAATATAGTGACGGCTAAGTCAGGTTAATATTAAAAGCAGAGTTTTGTGGTGCATCTTAAACACCAGCATTTTTAGTCCCCTAGTGAAAAACAGAAAGTCATGTAGCAGCACTTCATCTCTCCCTCCAACCCCCAAGCCCCCGATTCATCTGGCTAAGTTTTGCGGGACTCTTTCTTTTTATGAAAATTACTCCATCACGTCATGTGCGTGTATCTGTCACTAGATTTAAATTGCATGTGAATTATACCTTGAAAAGAGTCCCCAAACTGAAGAAGCGAAAATGTTCCCCTTCTGAATATTTTAGACTTGTATGAGTTCTCTAATATTTTTGTTTTTGTGCAAGGCCGCTCGTAAGGCGGCCCCGGAGCCTTGAATGCTGACAGCCTCCATTAGCATTAATGCTGTTCTCTTATCTCCGCTCGCTTTCCTCCGCTCCCCCCTCTCTTTCTTGTCTGACGGTTCCCTAACGTCGTTGACAAGGCTGACACCACCAATCAGCTTCGACTCAGCAAGGTCACTGTTCAGACTTGACTCGTGATTGGCTGCTGCGCTTCAGCGTGTTATTACTGTCTGATTTGATCGGAGGCAGGGGGTGGTCTCCAATCAAACAGAGAAAAGGTCCTAGAGAAGGTAATTAAATCCTGTCAGAGGCAATTATCGGTTCCAGGGCCATGACTCTGGCCCTGAATGCAGATGATCTTAAACTGTATTCCTGCAGAAATTCAAGAGGGCTCCTGGCATGGTTCAGCCAGGCATAAAGGAAGCAGCAGGCTTTCAGCAAACAATGCAGCTCTGTATTTTGAACCTTTCTGCCTTTTTCCCCCTTTACCCGAAGACTTCTGTTTTCATGATCAAATATATTCCTTTTCAGGTCACATTCTAATTAATTTAATAGACAAGGTTTTCCTTTCTTGTACATAAATAATGACAAGTTTTACCAAAGAACTTCTGCCCCCAGCACCGGCTGTAACAAACAGCCTTTATTAAGGCAAACCAAAGCATTTAATGGAAGGACACCAATCTGTAGTTTAGAGCAAGGCAGAAAAAAAAAAATTAAAGCCTCGGACATGGATGTTCTGCCTGAGGCGGACGCTGCCCTGTCTGTTTGCACCTTACCATACACAGGGTAGAGTTTGCTGCTGGGACAAACCTGGAAGTTTCTCCAAGGTTAGCCTGGTGATGGCTGTGTGCGTTTAATGGCTACTGTTTTTGAAGGACAGAATAAAAGCTGCAGTAGATTTCAGTATGTGCAAAAAAGCGCCTTTCCCTCCCCCACCCCTCAAATAAAAAATTTAAACTGATGCCTGGACAATGAACCCAGAAAGAAGGGAATGCTGTATTTTTAATTGGGAAGGAACAGCAAAGACAAACTGCCTAGGTACACTTTTGCTCATACAGAGACGACTTCGGTTTTATTTCCTGTGTGATTTCTCTTAAACTGTTATAAAGTATGCTTTGTGGTGTAGTTTTTGTCCAGTGACCCAGCACTAGAATGTAAACCTCTGTCCAGATTCTGAATAATATAATTGTTCTAAATAGTACTAATCAGTTTAGCATGAGAAATATTTGATCCAGCCTGAAGGTGTACAGTAAAGTTTCTCTATCCTCACTCTCTTGGCTTGAACAGATTTTCTGAAATATTGCATTCAATAAATGTCCACTTTCCAAATGAAGAGTTTTGATTCTATTCTTTGTGTTTTGTAAGTATGGGTATTATTTTTTTTTCAAGAATTAAGATGTTGAAACACCATCACAACAATTTCTGCATTGTTGCTGATGAAACAGTTTAACCACTAGGGTTTCTCCCAAGGGAACAGTTAACTCTCCTCTAATCTTGGTTGTTTTCTTTGTTTCTAACACACCATATTCCTAAATATGCTTGACTTTGTTTTGTTGAAACATAAACAGATGCTTTAAGCAAACCCTCATTAAAAAAAAAAAAAAAAGGAGTCCCTGCTACTAGTCCATTCATCAGGGTGAGGTATCAGGCTGGGAAAGGAATTGGAGGGAGATGTTAACAATAATATATAATGAAAACTGCTTTGGACACTCGCTGGCTGGATTGAAGAAAAAAAAAATCTCAAGTCCAAATCTGCACATGTGACTGTGAAAATGATGTTTAATTCACTCCATATTGTGTTTTGGAAACATCAAAGGCTTCATCAACTTCCCTAATAAAGATAAAATAGATACGTAGAGAGAAGCAAACTGCCCACAAATCTGGCAGCTTATTTTAGATCATTTTAGAACCAGGCTTTGCTGCTATTTCAGAACCATTTTGCTCTTCCTCCGTTGGAGTGACAACTCTTACGTTTCATTTTTGAGTGAGGGTGTTTGTTTTTCTTTGACCAACCACTGTATGTTATTGTGGCGTTAGATTATTCGGTTTAGTTTGGGTTTGTATTGAAGAGGTAACCATTATAATGAAGACACCTCTGCTGAGAGAAATCTTTCTCTGCAAAGAAAATAAACAGTTTTTGTAGGTAAAATTCAAGAATACTCAAACATTTTCCCCTAATAATTAAGGTCAGTGCATCCAAAAGAGAGAAGAAAAAATTATGTAAGACTAGATTAGATGTGTTTAGTTACTGAGGAGTCCTCTCTACTTAAGGTGTGTTATCCTCTTTGCTCCGGATACGTTGTTCAAACTCTCTCCCTAGAGGAGGAGCTGCCAGAGGGCAAGGAGGGTGTCCTACTCTATCTGGCATACCCAGGAAACCAGTAAATAAAGTATCAATCCACAGAACTTGGTGGGCCTCTGTGAGAGGGGACCACTCCCAAGTTGAAATCCTGGCAATGGTCAGTAACTATATCTTTACTTAAATAATTAAACATGATTTAATCAGAGAAGGTGGGGAGGCAGGGTAACTAAAATGTCCTGTTGTGGAGTGGACCCTGATATGCCGGCTGTTAACTATGCTTAATTTGTGTTCTCAATAAAGATGGAAGCTTCTTTATGCCATTACTTAATTCTGTGACCATTTAAGCGCCAACCATTAGAATCGCCTTAACGCAGAATATCTGAGGTCATTAGAATTATAAAAGAGGGCTGTCTGCATGGTGTGTCTTTAAAAGGTTTGTAAACAGAACTCTCTAGGGAACAGTGTGCCGTATCCAAGATTAAAATGTATTATAAAATTTACAATGTTTATGCAAAACTTAGAAAATAAGTCACATGTATCTCCTTATATTCAGTGGCTTTGTTCAGTGTTACTGGAGTAAGAAGAGAGGCTCCACCTTTTAATCGGCCTTTTCCCGATTTCTGGTGAGATTCCTACTACCACCACCGCAGAAGTACACAGCCTGAACAGAGCCCGTTGGGGTGCATTTTCAGGATGGTGCGTAAGGGAACAGTAATTTATGAACAGTAATAGGAGCTGGGTATGCAATTCCCCACCTGACACCAGGATAAGTGTACCCCACTGATTACTGAGTGCACTGAAAATACTTGAGTAAATAAGATAAAAGCCATCTGCAGTTTCTTATGTATAAGTTGGAATTCTTCAAGAGCAATTGAAAAGAAAGACATGACACGAAAATCACTTTTAAGCAATATGTACTAGAACTACACATTTTTTTAAAAAATGGGGGTTGGCAGTGAAAAATTAGCTGGGCTTTACTGCAAAGGGAATGAAAAAATTAACTTTCACTGTTCTGTGGTGTTGCTGTGAATTCGCTGTGTTGCAAGCCACATATTCACCCCTCGAGGGATCTGAAAACTTATCAGATTTTATTAATTTATTGGTCCTGCGCTGAGGTATATTGTAAACCAATTTTAAGTACTTCATTTCAGCATTTATTCACTGCTTACTGAAAGAAGCAGCCTTTCCAACAAACCACAAGGGTCTCCGTAATCAGTTATATTATGGTTTTCCTTAACCTGAGGATATGAAATCTAAATACATTTAAATATTTTATTTGATATTTCTTAAGGGGTGTCACTTTCACTCCTCATTTGCAAAATTAGGGACCTATTCTTTCGGGGGGCAATATCAGGATATGGATTGGGGGTGTGACGGAAGGAGGATCCCCTTTTCCTATTTATAGTAGATGCCAAGTGTACCCCCTTCTCTGGAGACAAAAATCTGAAAATGTGGATGGTAGAAATTATTTTAGAATGAGTTGGAGGTTGACCATCAGGGTCAGAGAATGGCCGGGAGGAAGGGAGGCAGGAGGAGCCATGGTTTGGCACCCGGAGATCTGAAGGCCAGGAAAAGGGAATGAAGGAAAATACGGGAGTAATGAAGGGACTGCCGGAAGAGAGGTCAGATGGGGGTGAAGGGAGAGAGAGGGAAAATGGGCACCAGGCTGGAAGTCACAGGACCTGGTCTGAAATCAGGTTCTGTCCGATTTAGCCACCAAGAATATAGGCTGTGATCGGCCACGCTCCATAGCTGCTCCGTTTCCTTCCCTCTCCCCAGGGTTACCAGATAAAACTCAGGACCCTCCGTGGAACTTGAACATTAGACAAATAATGAAGAATGTTTTAGTAACAATATGTCCCAAGTATTGCATGAGACATATTAAAAGACTATCCCATGCTTATGTGAGATTCAAGTTTTATTTGTATTTCCTTTGCTAAATCTGGCAGCTCTACCACCTGACCCACACTGATACCTGGAGCCTGGTGTAGGCAGATGTAGAGGTTCTCCAGACACAGTGGCCAATATTGGTGTCAGTACAAAAATTGTCCCTTTCTACCAAGATCACAGAAGTTAATTTCTTGCTTCTTACCTTTGCCTTCTTTAAATACCACTGCCAATAGTTCCTGTCTCATGTTTTTATACCTAAACTCCGCTGTCCACATGAGCCAATTCATCATTCCCTTCCTCCCCTTCTCCCAACTCCTTGCACAGTAGCCCCCATAGTCCACAATCCACTACTGACCAAACCCTCTTTATCTAAAGGGGATTGAATCTCTTCCTCTCCTAATAGAAACCCTCTCTTCTTTGAGGATGTTGCCTCCTTTGTAACTTGGGTGGAGGCCACTCTTTATGAGATACCCAAAAGTCATAGAGAAAGGGAGCAGGGCGGGGGTGGGGGGGGGAGGTAATCTCATTGTTACTTCCAAGCAAAAACCTCTTGTTATTTGAGAGTCTGTTCCGTCTGTCTATACTATCCTCTTCCCCTCTTTGCTGGCAGCTCCTAGTCTCCTGTTCAGGTGATAAATTGCCAACTGTCTCACCCCCTTCCATATATATGGAACTTCTGTCATTATTCATGAGAATTTCAACACCCACATAAAAAGTCTACTGATACCTTTGCTTACGCCAAGAGGTGGAGTCCTCTTCCCCATCCTTTAAGTCTGTTCTGCACTTTGTGAATTTTTTTTTCTAGTTGAATGTGGCAAAAGGAACATTGAGTTAATTCTGAGCCAGGATTTTAAGAAGCCTTACAGCCTTCAGCCTTCTCTCTATCTCTTTCTGCCTTTGTCTCTGTCTGTTTCTCTGTCTCCATCTCACTCTTTGCCAGAACACTCCCACCTTGCAAGCAGGCTGGGTATAGCGGATGGGAAGTATGCACATGGAGCAGACAAGCAGACTCACTGAGCTCCAACCACCAGGCAAGTGAATGAGGCCATTCTACACCACCCGGCCTCAGCGGAAGGAAAGCCAACTTAAAGGATCAACAGTTCCCACCTGGAGCAGAAGAGCTGTCCCAGTCTTTTTGGCTAAGTCATCCCAGCCAACTCACAGGACGTGAGTTAAATAATACATATTCGTAGTTTCTGCCTCTAAGTCATGGGGGTGAGTAAGCAGGAAAATGTAGGTGAATGTTTTCGTATCTGACTCACCTTTTTCTTCTTATGTATGCCTTCTATCATTATCCTTGGAGAATTTCACCATCCGTATAGGAATTTTACTGACATTTTTTTCCATGTATGATTTGGCTTCTTCATCTTCAAAGAAGTTCAGGAGAAAGGGGCAGAAAAGGATAAAGGGGAGTAGGGCCAAACCTCCACTTTGAGATCTACAGAGGAAAAATCCTTTTTGGATTGGCAGCAGAGCTGATGACAGGGAAGTAGGAAACCCCTATTAAGGAGAGGACAAGTCTGGACAATTTAATCAAACTTCACTGTCTAAAAAATAGCTTCCCCCCAATTCACATGGTCCATAGCTTCCCAAATTAAAAACGGAGCAAAAAGAATTGGACAATTGTGGTTAAGGTTTGGTTCAAATAGGTTATAATTAAAGAGCCCATAATTATACAGCCTCAAATAATCTAACAACTGTATGTTAATAATTAATTTTTTTTTTACTTAATAGACATCATGAGGTCTGAGGAGCCAACAGATATATTTCTGTTTATTTCTATTTGAGGAGTAGAAGGGAATGATGGGCCCTGAGTGGTGGTAGATATAAAAAATAGGAAATAATGTGAGGGTGTTGGGGACATGGAGGTAAATTTTGTGAGCTAGTAACCTGATGAAAATAGGCATTAGCAGTGGATTTGATGCTGAAGGAGAATGGGCACTGCTGGGCGTAGCTCATCTCACGAAACAGCAAATTCAACTCTCTGGTCTCCCCTTTCTCCTTTGTAAATCAGTGGGTTGGACTAAAATTGCGACGGCAAATTTTTGACGTGCTTACCACCACTTCCCCTTTTATAATCAGTAACATCCCACTGTCCTGTTGGGGACGGTTGTGGGTTCTGAATCTCTTTCAGTCCAGCAAACCAGGCAACTCAATTAATACAGTAAAGGTGATAGACCAGGTGAAAACCTGCTCCTTCATCCTAACCTAGATGATCTCAAATGACTTTTGTAGTATTAAGAGTCCTTCATGTCGAAAAATTTCAATGCTTCCTTTTATCTCTGCTTTAGGTGATGCTACAAACAGTGGCCTTTGATAAGCCGACCATTCACATCAAATTACTTGAGGTTCCAGGGGAAAAAATCAGTATAGATATTTGTTCTCTTTAATCTATTTTTCAAAATTCTAAATGTAGAAAACTGGAAGAGACATTTAAATTTAATTTTATCAAGATGAAGGGGAAAGTTGATTTTCGACATGCCTAACCACCATATTATCAGATATATAGATTGCCAGGACCCAACATTCAATTTTGTGAGCTTTTTTCCTCTCCCATATATGTCATCTTGTAAATTCATTTTGAAGATACAACAATTTATTTTGTTGTTGTTGTTTCATTGGATTTTTCTTAAAGCAGAACCCAAATCTAGCCTTGAAAATGGAACAAAAGTCTCCTGTAAACACAAAACCAACCCTTCTATTGAATATCATCTGCATTTCTCCTCTTTGTTCTGACAGAAAGTAGCACTTCCCAAATTACACGTGTTAGAAAATTGTAGAGCCAGGGTGACACTCGGTTTTTAATAAAAGCTTATTAACATATCTTGAATAATCTTACCCTCTGCCCATGACACCAAAGGTTGAAGAAATGTTGGTTTGAATCATACTCTACCAAACAACCTTGAGAAAAGTCAATATTGAATATACTGATATACTGAATATATAGATGAATTAGAAAAATACCTGACTTTCTAAGTTCATACTTTTTGGGGTCATTTTTCACTTTTAAAAATACGTCTTGTGGTCTTCACAAGCACTTCACAAGTATTGTGTTCGATATGGAAAACTTGGCAAACAGAAAACACAAAGGGAAAACATGACTCAGGTTTCTTCCATCCCAAAGTTGACATGCTTATCATATATGTCCTTTAGTCCTTCCTTTTTCCTCCTGCCTTCTATTTCCCTGCTCCTTCTTCCCTTCCTTCTCTGGCATCACGAAGCATGTATTGCTACTTTTAACAACATGCTGTGAAAATGCTTCAGCGCAAATGCATCTTCCTTCTCAATAATTTTTTATTGAGGTAAATCTTACAGTGAACTACTCTGTAAAATTTTATGAGTTTTACAAATGTGTAAAACCATGTGATCAACACTACAATCCAGACATAGGAATTATTCCACTTTTCAGTCAATCCCCTACCCTGTCATAATTCCCCATACTAACCCTAATATAATCAATGTTTATTTTTGACTGTATTTTAAAAAAAAATATTTATTTATTTTGAGAGAGAGGGGAAAAGGAAGGAGAGAGGGAAAGAGACAATGTGTGGTTGCCTCTAGTGCGCCCCCTACTGGGGACATGGCCTGCAATCCAGGCATGTGCCCTTACTGGGAATCAAACCCAGGCTGGCACTCAATTTACTGAGCCACACCAGCTAGGGCTATTTTTGTCTGTCTTGGACTTATTCAAGTGGAATTATACAATAGGTATGTAGTCTTTGGGGTTTAGTTTATCTTGCTCAACAAAATGTTTTTGAGATCTGTTTGTGTTGTGGCACAAAGTAGTTTAATATTTTTATCACTGAGTAGAATTTCATTGTATGAATATACCACAGTTTGGTTAGGTTGTCTATCCTTCTGTTGTTGAACATTTGAATCATTTCAAATTTTTTGACTATTTTAAGTAAAGCTGCTGGAAACATTCTTATTTGTGTTTTTCTTTTTTTTCTGTGTGTACATGATCTTCAGTGATTGTGTAGAATACCATTGAATTTATGTAATATGCATACCTTAAGTCAATCTTATATTCATCAGTAAATTATTCTCTGTTTTCACTTTTATAAAGAATTGTATAGTGTAAATATTTCTGGGCTTTTTGTCTCTTTTTTGTTATGGTAAAATATATACAACAAATGTTATCACTTAACGATTTTTAAGTGCCCAGTTGTCTGGCATTAAGTACATTCACACTGTTGTGGAATCAACAGCACTATTCACCCCCAGAGCTTTTTCGTCATCTCAGACTGAAACTGTACCTGATTCATTTCTCCTTTGTTCTACTTTCTGTTGAAAGTGGACTTCTCAGTGGACTCATACAATATTTGTTCTTTTGTGCCTGTCTTATTTTACTTCCAATAATGTTTTTAAGGTTCAACCATGTTGCAGCATAAGTCAGAATCTAATTCCTTAGTGAAGCTAAATAACATTCCATTATATGTTTATACTACATTGTCTATCTTTATTTATCAATGGATGGGCATTTGAGTTGTTTCCTCCTTTTTGCTATGTTGAATAGTGCTGCTATGAATATTAGTGTACACGAATCTGTCCAAATCTCAGCTTTCAATTCTTTAGGGTATATATCTGAAAATGAAATTGCTGAATTATATGGTAATTCTATGTTTAATTTTTTGAGGAATACTGTTTATACTCTTTATACTGTTTTCCACAGTGGTTATGCCATTTTACTTTCTCGCACTGTAAAATGCACAAGGCTTCCAATTTCTCCACACCCTTGCCAGCACATTGTTATGTTGCTGCTGCTGTTGTTATTGTTTGTAGCAGCAGTAGTAATAGCTATCTTACTGGGTGTGAAATAGCATTTCATTGTGAGACTGAGTTTCTGTAACTAACTTTGAACATATTCCTGATTATGTGTTTAGGTGAGCTTTCTAAATACATAATTCCTGTGTAATAAGGTTATGTTTATTTTGAAGTCTCCTAAAATGCAAGCCACATTTCACTCCAGAAAGGTTATGCTGAGTTATTCTATCAGCAGTGGCATGACTCCTTTTTAGTTTGGTTTATAATGTTCTTTTAGAAGAGTCAATATTATTCTAAATCATTTGCTTGGTTCCAACCTCTGAATATTTTGCCTTTATTGGGGCATTTATTCAGTTATTTGTAAATGTGTTCATATTTTACATACTGGTGATTGCTTATAGTTGTGTTAATGGCCACTAATTAACTGCTATCTACCAATGACTTGAAACCTTTTATCAATGAACTATTTGGCTAAATTTTGCAGATTGTGCCTGTCTTGTTCTTTGTGTTCTCCATGTAACACTAATTATTTCTTGTATTTGCATAGAGCTTTATTTAAACTCTTTCACACACTTTATCTTCCTGGACAGTGTCATAATAAACCTACCTGGTAGGTAGGTAGGAAATGTATTCTTATTCTCATCATTATAGATGAAAAAACAGCTGCAGAGAACTTAACTATAAGGCAGTTAGCTAGGCAGTGGCATAGACAAGGCACAGCCTGAGTTTCCCAGTTCCTATTTGGAGCTCTTTCTTGGACACTACATGACCTTCTATAAATGTATAAAAAGGATCTTTAAAAAAAGCCATATGCATAACATTTAATCTAAAAAAATGAACTCAAAGACAACTTGCCACTTCGTCATGCTCAACACATAATTTTCATCTCATGCCAGGATCTAATGAGGATAGGCATATAATTTCATCATTACACTGAAAATAGACATTTCAAAGCAAGCAAACTGGACAAATTAACTCATCATGGACAGATGATAGTTGTTATTTTCAATTACTTGGTGACTTTTTGTCTCAATAATGTTGTACAGTTGCAACTGTCTGTTATTTACTCTCCAGCAGGACGTTTGATCTCTAGTGCATGCTGTTTTGTTAATCATGAAAATGTATTAATATAAAAGTTATCCTCATGCTTTTAAAAATTAAAGTAACAGGTGAGAAAACATAGAATCCAAAATTTTAAATGTATACTACCTGAGTGTAACTGCTTTCTGTAGAAATGACATTCCTGCACAGGTGTCTGCTTGACTCAGGTTTGGCTTTAGACTGGGAAACCCTGCAGAGGTAAAGAAAGTCTTAGCTCACGGCAGTCAAACATACTAAATCATTCTTTAAAAAGAAGTCTTTATAGAATTCCAGTATATCAAATAGAGAAGTGGGAAGCAAACATAGTTAAAGCAGAGATGAGAGCAGACTGAATCCCTATGCACAGAAAGATCTATTCACATTTATTCATTCATTATTGTGTGTCTACTATGCTTGGTGATGGGGACCCATGGGAGGTCAAGAGAAACAAGCTTCCTGTCTTTATAAAGCTTCCAATCCAGTAGAGGAGAGAGATATTAGTCAGAGAACCATGTTATCAAGTGTAAAACTACAATGTTGACTATAACGCACAGAAGGTGTACACAGAACTATGATTAATAATAATGGCAGGAACGTTGAGAGTTGAAGAAGCTAGGGAAGTCTTTTCTAAGAAAATGGTGCTTGGGCTCGGATCTGAAGGATGAGTAGAAAAAGATGGAAATTACGAGTATGCTAAGAAGAGAGAAAAGTATGTACAAAGGTCTGTGCCTAGAGGTAAGAGGAACTGAAAGAGCACGTGGTGAATCAGGGACAAAAGAAAGACTTATGGAATGAGATGACTCTAGAGGAACACGTGAGGGCCAAACCCCGTAGGGGGTAGCTGGCTGTGTTAAAGAATTCTGTTATTGTTTTTAGAACGATGGGATGCCATCGAGTATAAGTGGCATGACTCAATTTGCCCCGTGAGAAGATCACTCTGTCATGGTGTACAGAACACTTTGGGTAGGGGACTAGCAGTGAATCTGAGTAGACAAGTCAGTAGTCTTGTACTGTGATCCAGGCAGAAGAGTATATGAGGAATAGTGGAGGAAAGGCAGAGGAGCGGAGGGATGAGAGTCACTTAGGAAGTAAAATCTGCAGGACTGAGAGGGTATCAGGGAAGAGTTGTGAGAGGGAGTTAGATGTTAAGATCAGCTTTCCAGCTGGTGTGATAAGTAATGCAACTGATGGGGGTGGAGGAATTCATTCATTTAGAGTAGAGGTAAGCAAACTGTGTTCCATGGGCCAAATCCTGCCCATTGCCTATTTTTGGAAGTAAAGCTTCACTGGAACACTGCCATGCTTATTTGTTTATGTGTCACGTATAGCTGCTTTTGTGCTGTGAATGCAGAGTTGAGGAGTTGTGACAAGACGGGCTCACAAAGCCTGAAATATTTATTCTCTGAGCTTTTGCAGAAAAAGTTTGCTGACTCTGCATTAAAAGGAAGCACTGGGAAAAGAAAACATGAGATTGGGAGAAAGATAATAAATTTGATTTGATACACATGTATGGGAAGTTGCTTTGAGAAAGCCAGGAGATGCAGTTAAGAAAGAAGTTATGCACAAGACTTTAGAGCTGGTACAAATGTCTGAGTCATTGCATGGAGGTGTAAGGGAAGTCATGGATGGGAATGAGGTCAGCTAGGAGAAGGTTAGAGTAAGAAAAGGAGACATGTAGGATAGAGCGTGAGGAAGCTCCATCACTTGAGGACCAGGTGGAATAGTGGTTAGAGACTGTGGTGCCAAAGAATGTAGCATTACAGAAGTTATGTGTGTTAGTTTCCCAGGGCTGCTGCCACAAAATACCACAACTGGGTGGGCTGTAAAAACAGAATCTTTTGAAACTTCCAGCCAAGATGGAGGCATAGGTAGATATACTGTGCCTCCTCACACAACCAAAAGAAGGACAACAAATTTAAAAACAAAAAACAACCAGAACTGACAGAAAACCAAACTGTATGGAAGTCCGACAACAAAGGAGTTAAAGAAGAAATATTCATGCAGACCAGTAAAAGCAGCAGAGATGGGCAGCCGGGTGGAGAAGACTCACGGCAAGGCAATGGCTGGTGGACTGGGCAAGGCGGCAGCTGGCAGAACAGGCTGTCCCACATTCTCACGCAGATAAACCAGGAAGAACGACTGGGGAGCGAGACAGACCCAAAAACCAGGGCTCCAGCATGGGGAAATAAAGCCTCAAAACCTGTGACTGAAAACACCTGTGGGGGCTGAGGAGGTGGGAGAAACTCCCAGCCTCACAGGAGAGTTTGTTGTAGAGACCCACAGGGTCCTAGAATGTACACAAACCTACCCACCCAGCAATCAGCACCAGAAGGGCCCAATTTGTTTGTGGGAAGCAGAGGAAGTCACTGAAAACCAGCAGTGAGCTCAACAAGCACCATTTTTCTCTCGGACCCCTCCCCCACATAGAACAGTGCAGCCACATGGGTTGCCCTGCCCTGGTGAGCACCTAAGGCTCTGCCCCTTACTACTTAACAGGAGCATCAAGACAAAAAATTATGACCCTAATGAGAGAACAGATCAAGGCTTCAGAAAAAAATACAACTAATCAACAAAGAAATAGCCAGTCTATCAGATGCTTAGTTCAGAACACTGGTAACTTGGATGCTCACAGAAATGGTTAAGTATGGTTGCAAAATAGAGGGAAAAGTGAAGGCTGTGAAAAGTGAAATAAAGGAAAATGTACAGGGAACCAACGATGAAGGGAAGGAAACTGGGACTCAAATCAAAGGTTTGTAGCAAAAGGAAGAAAGAAACGTCCAGCCAGAATAGAATGAAGAAACAAGAATTCAAAAAAATGAGGAAAGGCTTAGGGACCTCAGGGACAACTTTAAATGTTCTAACATCTGAATCATGGGGGTACCAGAAGGAGAAGAACAAGAGCAAGAAATTGAAAACTTATTTGAACAAATAATAAAGGAGAACTTCCCCAACCTGGCAAAGGAAATAGACTTCCAGGAAGTCTAGGAAGCTCAGAGAGTCCCAAAGAAGTTGGACCCAAAGGAAGCACACACCAAGGTACATCATCATTACATCAGCCAAGATTAAAGATAGGGAGAAAATCTTAAAAGCAACAAGAGAAAAGGGGACAGTTACCTACAAAGGAGTGCCCATAAGACTATAAGCTGATTTCTCAAAAGAAACCTTAGAGGCCAGGAAGGGCTGGAAAGAAGTATTCCAAGTCATGAAAGGCAAGGACCTACATCCAAGATTACTCTATCCAACAAAGCTATTATTTAGAATGGAAGGGCAGATAAAGTGCTTCTCAGATAAGGTCAAGTTCAAGGAGTTCATCATCACCAAGCCTTTATTATATGAAATGTTAAAGGGACTTATCTAAGAAAAAGAAGATCAAGCGTATGAACAATAAAATGACAACAAACTCACAACTATCAACAACCAAACCTAAAAAACAAAAACAAACACAAACTAAGCAAACAGGTAGAACAGGAACAGAATCACAGAAATGGAGATCACATGGAGGGTTATCAGCAGGGAGTGGAAGGGGGATGGAGATGGAAAAGGTACAGGGAATAAGTAGCATAAATGGTAGGTAGAAAAATAGACAGCGGGAGGGTAAGAATAGTATGGGAAATGTAGCAGCCAAAGAACTTATATGTACAACCCATGGACATGAGCTAAGGTGAGGGGAGGAAATGCAGGTGGGAATTTGCATCTCTCTGATGGCTAGTGATGCGGAGCATCTTTTCATATGTCTCTGGGCCCTTTGTATGTCCTCTGTGGAGAAGTGTCTGCTCAAGTCCTTTGCCCATTTTTGAAATGAAGTTGTTTGTCTTCCTGGAATGGAGTTGTGTGAGTTCTTTATATATTTTGGAGACCAAACCCTTGTCCGAGGTATCATTGGCAAATATGTTTTCCCATATGGTTGGTTCTCTTTTCATTTTAATGCTATTTTTTAGCTGTTCAGAAGCTTTTTATTTTGATGAGATCCCATTTGTTTGTTCTTTCCTTTATGTCTCTTGCTCTAGGGGACATATCAGTGAAAGTATTGCTGCATGGAATATCTGAGATTTTCCTGCCTATGTTCTCCTCTAGGACTTTTATGGTGTCACAACTTATATTTAAGTCTTTTATCCACCTTGAATTTATTTTTGTGTATGGTGTAAGTTGGTGATCGAGTTTCATTGTTTTGCATGTAGCTGTCCAGCTCTCCCAACACCATTTGTTGAAGAGGCTATTTTTACTCCATTTTATGCTTCTGCCCCCTTTGTCAAGTATTAATTGGTCATAGGGACTTGGGTTTACTTCTGGGCTCTCTATTCTGTTCCACTGATCAATGTGTCTCCTCTACGTCTTTAAAGCTGTGCCTTTTTTCTTCTTCTTATAAGGGACACCAGTCATATTTGATTAAAGGCCTGCCCTATTCCAGTGCAATTTTATTTTAACTAATTACATCTGCAATGACCCTACCTCCAAATAAGGTCATACATTGAGGTTTGGGATACACATGAATTTCAGGGGGATGCTGTGCAGCCTAGCATACCAGGGAAAAAGATAAGTTCCAAAAGGAGACAGGATCAATAACATCTGATGCTGCAGAGAGGCCCAGAGAACGGTTTCAAATTCGTCCTGGTTTATTGGAAAGTAAAGACCTGGGCATGAAAAAGGGGCCACACACTAAACCTGACAAGCTCAGGGGAGGCCTGAATGGTGGGCCTTACAAGCCCAGAGACCAATAGTAACCACCTAGGATGGTTTGAAATTAAAACTTCCTAACTGAGAGCGAGTCATGGTGGGTAGTCATGTCCTAGGCAGGTATCTTCCTCGACAAAGGCCAATCTTTACCTTAAGTGAGCCTTCCAGGGTAAATTTCCTTTTTCCAGGCCCCCAGGGTGCAATCACCACACCAGAGCAGGAGACCACAGAACCCCACATTGGTATTCTTACCATGTTAAGTGTTAACTGCTAACTATCCTATAATGGCCAATGTAAAAGAAGCATGTGGTATCCTTTCTACTTTTTAATCTAATCCCAGATATTCCTCTGCTTTGCTTTCTCCCACCACCCTAATCTATCACTAATGAATTTCACGTAACCCTCTTCAGCTTTCTCCTTTGATTCTAATGCACAAAATAAGGTGCAAAACTGCCATTCTCCAGAGCATTTACTCAACCCATTGAGAATTTCCTTCCCAGTGGATGTTGTCAGCTTGACTCAAATAAACTCATATTCTTATAGATTTGGGCATTTCTTCTGTCAACAGACCCAAGATAGAATTTAAGTAGATTAGGTTTAAATCTGAATGTGCCGGCCCCCTTCTCACCAGTCCTCCTGGAATTTTATTGATGACTTGTACTGGAGAGTTCGCCTTCATCTTTGAGAGATGGCTCAGTTGGTGTCCCTCGTGTGGCACAGGGGTCCTGGCTCTGGAACGATGTGAGTGTACAGAGGCCACCTTTGGCATTTTTCTTTCTGATCTCTGCAATCACTTGATTTCCCTTGGAGATTTTTCCTTAAGTAATATCCAAGCCCTCTCCTAGTTAGAGTGCGCAAGGGCTAATGGAATCACTAGCTGAGGTGAAATGGTTGCAGATGGTAATTTATTTTCAGAGGCTTTTAGGAATTCATGTGCTTTTAATGATAGCTTACGCTAACCACAAATCCCTCATTTTCATTCTTTAAAGGGAGAGGATATTGGCCATTATTAACAACAGAGGAAGATAGAGTAGGCAGCTAATTGACCCAGTGAAGCTAACACCATTGCGGTGGGTTATGAAAGCTGAAGAGTTTTACTGTGCTCCCAGGACTTTTGCCCCATCTTTCATATCGACTTTTCTGACCTCTTTGTAAGCCATTTTCACCTGCTTGTCTCTCTTCCTCAGTCAAGCTTCCATCCGGCAGGACCACAGTGAGGTCGGGTTTTCTAGGATCCTTTTTTCCATCAAAAAGCTAATGCCTTGTGCCCCTACCAATGGGATAGTGGCTTTTTCTTGGAGAGAGCAAAAATGGGTGGGCTTACTTTCTATCCGTCACTCTGCTTTGTCGGGGTGCGGAGTGAGTCTTATTAAATGATTCTTTTAAACCAAGGGCTGGAGAGGACCCTACAAGTCAGAGGCCCTGGGACAGTGCTTAGCAAGGCCGGAGCTCTCCTTTGCTGAAGGCTTCACCTCCTTCCATCACCAATGCTGCCACTCTTGGGCTCTTTTTTTTTTTTTTTTTTTAAGATTGTATTTATTTATTTTAGACAGAGTGGAAGGGAGAGAGAAAGAGAGAGAGAGAAACATCAGTGTGTGGGTGCCTCTCATGCGACCCCCACTGGGGACCTGGTCTGCAACCCAGGCATGTGCCCTGACTGGGAATTGAACCAGTAACCCTTTGGTTTGCAGGCCAGTGCTCAATCCACTGAGCCACACCAGCCAGGGCCACTCTTGGACTCAGGAACCAAGTTTTGAACTCTTGGTTCTGCTCCCTACATGTATGTTCTGACTCAGATGAATTGTAGGTTTAGTATTAGTCTTTCCAGGTCTTAAAGCTAGGGCTTTTCTGAAGGGTTTCCATGACAGTTGTTCATCTGACTCTCGGAGGCCTCGATTCATGTGCAGGCTCTGGTCTGCACACACTCTGTCCATCCTAGTCGGCGGGGGCGTGGCGGGGGGCGGGTGTCCTAGAGCTCTGTCACCCTAGAGCTCTGTCACCCTAGAGCTCTGTCACCCATTCGGGGGCGTGGCGGGGGGCGGGTGTCCTAGAGCTCTGTCCTAGAGCTCTGACAGCAGGCTGGTTCTGAGAGCTGGAAGAAGATCTTCATGGTTTTGGAAGCTGCACATGATCACTCATAATGGGGGAGATGTGGGTTTTGAAGTCAGGCCCACCAGGGATTGAATGCAGGGGCTTCATCCACTTTTATTTTTACTTTTTGAAAAAATTTTTTTTTGAAAAAAATATATTGCTGTGCTGTGCTTAGTACATTCTTAACACAACACAACAATATTTGTACCTACCATATAAGTGTAAAAACATGGACTGGAGTACACAGACACATGCATGATTGTTGTTCCTACGAGGTGAATCTGGGAACAAGGTACTACAGAGGAAACGAAGGTGATTTTAGGTTTATCAGTAATAGCTTAGTTCATTTATATTTAAAAAAATATGTAAAGCTATTATGCAAAATGTTAACATTTTAAAAATTCTGATGGAGGGTTATATTATTTTCCATATTTTCTGTATTGAGTATCATTTTATAAGCTTATTTGCTATTTTATATCTTCTTCTATGAACGGTTTGTTCATATTTGGATTTCTTTCACTGAGTTGTTTCTCTTTTCCACATTCCTTAGAAGTGACTTGTATATTCTGATATTAATTCTTGGTTGGTCATGCGCATTGTCTCTTCTCCCTGTCTGTGGTATCCTTTCCTTTTGTTTCTGACACCTACTGGCAGATATTAAATGACAGAAACAATAGACAGAGTTTACTAATTAAACTTTTCCCTGGTGCCTTGAGTTTTTTGGTGTCCTTCTTTACCTTGAGTTAATAAAGTTAGTGATTTTTGTATATTTTCTTCTAATAGAAAATTTGTATTTTTTCTTTTGGGTCTTTAATTAATCTGGAATTAATTTTTTGGCACAGGTAATTTACAGATTTAATTTAATTTTCTTCTATATGGAAATCTAATTGTCTGAAATTACTTAATGATTGGTTGCTGGAATGCTATGGATTTTTGTCTTCAGAAAACTTGCTGCATTCTCATACATTTTAATAATCATAATTTTTATTCAATTTTCTATGTAAGCAAATTGATAGTATTTCAAATAATGACTATTTTGTGGATTTTTAGTCATATATTTCTTTTTCTTGACTTATTGTAGTGTCAGAGACTCATAGAAGCTAGTGATTCAGCTAGCTTATCTGATCCTTATCTCATTTTGACATGAATGAGAATGCTTTTCAATTTTTACCATTATGTAGAAAATGTGCTATAGGCTTTGTTAAATATTCCTTTATCACATTAAGAAAATTTTCTTCTAATTCTAGTTATCTGCAAATGCATTTTTAAAATCATAAACAAATGGGGCAGAGTTGATTTCTCTCTCATGTGATGGTCCCCAGGCAACTGGGGGCTGAATGCTCCTTCTTGAGGGATAACAGAAAATATCCAAAGAAGGAATTTCTCTATTAAGAAAGTATTCTGTTCCTGGAATAGTTTTGTACAAAACTAAAACCCAAAACAAAATTAACGTATTCAACAAAGTGTTAAAAGGTTCTTTTTAAAATTTTTGTTGCTTTTGGAAAGGAGCTGAGCTTTTGTAATTGTTCCCACATAACGTTTGCTTAGTTAAATCTCTGTGACTAATATGTTTACATGTCTTTGAGTATGTAGATACAACTCAGTGGATAGAAGCCCTATTCTGCTTCCAAACAGTTACCAGCTCAGAAGTAGTGACTCATCTTTAGGCTATTAAGTACCGTCATCACAGTACATAAAGGAATGTTATAGGCTAGCATAATCTAAAGCCATTCACACCTTTAATGCTGAGATTGGGTTAATTCGATCACAAAAGTTTTAATAGACCTTTAGAAATTAGATGAACCTTT
Source organism: Phyllostomus discolor (assembly GCF_004126475.2). NCBI lineage: Eukaryota > Metazoa > Chordata > Mammalia > Chiroptera > Phyllostomidae > Phyllostomus > Phyllostomus discolor. The sequence continues at coordinate 144,171,911 of NC_040908.2, forward strand.
TAAATTATCTAATTTAACTCCCCCCTTTTTGAAGGAATGTTCTCAAGAAATACTAAAAGATCATTATCTAGTTTATAAATCCATAAACCAAAGAAGTAAAAATTTTCTATAATCCTATGATACTCCTTATCTGTAATTCTCACCTTTTCCAGAATGGACTTTTTTCTTCTTTTTCATTATTATTTCTATAGTATCCTATTTTACCCCAAACATATGACTATATTTAATTTTTGAAAATATTGCTCCAAGTTATCTAATTTCTTAAATGAACAGGAGCCAGAATGTGGCAATGCAGAGTGGAACAGTGAATTTAAATTTTATTTACCTATCTAAGTATTTGCTGGGGAAGGAGGAAAAATAGTTTAGATGCTATGCTTTGTTCAACCTAGCACATTCACCTGGATGGGTCTATGTGCTTGACTGTGTATCAACCATGTGCTTTACATGTCTTACCTGACCTATAATATAAGGTAGACACTAATATACCCATTTTACAGGTATGGAAATCAATTTCTTTCCTATGAATAGCTAGGTAGAACCAAAATTCTGTCATCACATTTCAACTAGTATTTCTTAAGAGTGTAGAGAGAGAAGGAAAAATGTTTCCAGAGGGTATATTTTTAAATAAATGTGGGATTTTGTTTATTTTTCACTGTCAAAATTGTTTGGGGAATGCTATTGATGGCCAAGGGTGTCAACACAATAGTGTCCAATTAAGAAAACACTGGTCTATACCACCCTAAGATAAGGCACAACACTGCAATTGTTTATGTTCTAGAAGCGACAATTAGACTACGCATGCATTTATTACTTGATAACATTTTTTACCAAATTTTTGTTTTTAAAAAGATGTGGTGGGGGAGAATTTAGACCTTTATAAAGGAATCTTATGGATCTTGGTGAAAAGAAGTGGAAAGTGAAGGAAACTATCATACTCTAAGACAAGTGGAGGACCCCATGCCTACAAGGTCTGCGAATTAAGGAAGCCTCAAGTCCACCACGATTAGGGCTAGTAAAGATGTAGTGTATGGAATACCAGTATTTATTAGTGATGCAGGCAGTACTTTTTAAGCAGCTAAACTGGTGCTTGAAAGATGTTTCTGGGAAGCCTTATTGTTAGGCTCATCTCCTCTCTGATAGTAGAGTTATAGCTCAGCCATTGGCTCATATGTTTTCTGGTTTATGTCAGATAATGTAAATTGGCTGGAGCAGGGGAGGAGGTGGCAGACAGTGGTTGGGGGAGGCTGGTGGAGGAGCAAACATTTTCAACTTACAGTCTCCCTTTTGCTCTGATTTGAGAGGTGCAGACAAGAAGCGTCTTCCTGGATGATTCAGTCTCTGCATGAACCTTCCCATTTCCAGGCCCTTCCTAGTTTATTTCCTACTCCACAAACAGGAGATCTCTACCGCACTGGCTTTTAATTTGTGCTCCAGTTACACAGATGTGTAATTTGTGTGTTTGTGGTTGCAAAACATTTCCTTGGGGGTCACTGTAGGAGGGAGTGGGGTAGGGATAAGGGTGTAAATGAGGTGAGGGAAGGTGGGGCTGCAGGCTCCAGGCAGTCTGACTCCGGAGCATGTGCCCTTAATCACTCCAGTGCAGACCAGGTTCCATCCTAGCTCTACCGCTTGTTAGCTCTGTGCCCTTGAGCAGGCTACTTAACCTCATATGTAAAACAGGAGGAAAGAGTGGCACTCACGGAGTGTGAAAATTAAGTGCAATGATGGGAGTACTTTCCCTGATCTCTCGTAATCATCCAGTAAATGCTAACTATCGTTATCATCCATCATCAGGCCCTATCCTATCTCCCCAGCTTCTACTCTTTCTTGACAATTTCGCACCATGTACTCCAGTTATATCAGACTAACTAGTTGGCATTTCCAAACTACCTTTCTACTGGGGCTCATATTGTGCCCTTTCCATGGAATACCCCTCATCTACTCCATCTTTTCAGATCCAGCTAAAACGTCCACCCAGTTCACTTCTCAAGGTTGAATTGCACCCTCTCTTGGCTTCTGTAGTAGACGCATAGCCAATAACCAGTCCTCAACATGACGCAGACTTTGTCTAAGGCAGCCATATGCTAAACCCCAGGAAAGATCATGATTGCTCCAAGGCAGTCACAATACTGGTCCCTGCTGTCCCAACTGTCACTATATCTGGAAGTGACATGTGACTCGTTTCCGGTGAGTAGGATATAAGTGAGAGTGGGGGCAGGGGCAGTTCTGCGGAAACCTTTGCTCTTCTGATGAAGAGACTGCTCTGCTTTTCTTACCTCCCTTTTCTCTTTCCCTCATGGAAGGTGTCAGGCTGGTAGCAGCAGCGGTCATCTGTGACAATGGACTGTAAATACAAGAGAGGAGTCAGGAGAATTGATGGGAAGTTGCCTCCAACATAACGGAGCTGCTAAGCTAATGCTTGAAGCCACTTAACCTCATATTTCTTATTACATGAGAGAATAGCCTTTATGTGTAAGCCATTGAAAGTCAAATTTTCTATTATTCCAGCTAAATGCATTTCAAGCTAAAGAGAAGTAAAATTGCTTAAAAATCAACATCTCAGATATTTTTTCTTTTGATGAATATTATATGCTCTCATTCCGAAAATTTGGAAGGACAGAGGGCTTGTGGTAGCTGCTTTAGTTTTCTAAATATTTGAGACTTCTTCTTATAGGAAGAGTGTAGTTCTTCCCTCATTAACAGAGGTCATGTCCATGAGGCTTGCTTAGACCAACCAATGAGAGGTGAGGGAAGTGACATGTGTCACTTTCAAGAAAAAGACATTGGTTTTGACCTCTGTCATGAGACTGCAGTATCCCGAATAGAGGCTTATCCTTCAGCCATGGATAAGAAAGAAGAGAATGTGGAGCAGATACATGGTAGATTTGGGGATTGTTTCTTCTTGAAGTGTAACGGAAAGTAAGGTGATTGATTTAGAACAAATAAAAAAAGAAAGAGAAGGAAAAACATTGTAATCATACTGACAGGAAGCAAATTGTGTTCGTAATTGCCTTCATTAAAATTACTACTAGTAATTTTCAATGCATTTTTTGATATTTGAGATGTCACATTTTCTCGTAAACTTTTATAGTATAACTATTTTCCCGCTATTAAAAATTTATTGATTTTTCTTAATGATTACTTAATTTCCTGTTGTTCAAAAGCATATTTTACAAACCACAAAGAGGGCATTTGTATCATTATTATTATCATTCCTTATGCATTTGTGTAGACAAGTAGCTAACACAGTACCTGCTACATAAACTCTCAAACCTGTTTAAGAGAAGACAAAGCAGAAAAGACAAAGTTCCGGGGCAGAGATACAATAGGAGTCACAGGAAATGTGTCAGTGATGGAAGCTGCATTTCGACTGGCTTCCTGTTTCTTTTTGGAGTTAATCATTTGTAGCTTCTCTGTCTATATCCCTGTTATTTCCTATTTCTCACTGATTTACTGATATTGATAGGAGGCCTCCAGAGAATTATGTCTTTAGAGGTGACTGCTTTTTGTCATGAATTAACTAATTAATTCATATTCTTATTCAATAAAATTTTTATTGTGTGCCAAGTCATGTTCTAGGCCCAGCAGATACAGCAGTGACTTTGACAGACAAGGTGTCTGGTCTATGGCACTTGTGCTAGTGACAGAGGTGAGGCAGAAGACAAAGAAGTTAAGAAATAAATGGACAAATGATTTGGTATCAAGAGGTGTTCTGAAGAAAGTAAAACAGGGTCATGCAGAGACCAAATGGGGAGGTGGAGAAAAGAGTGGATGGCTTTAGCCTGGGTGATGAGGAAAGGTCTCTCTCTCTCTCTCTCTCTTTCTCTCTCGGGAGGGGACATTTGAGTAGATGTTCGGATGACTAGAAGTATTTAGCTATGTGAAGATCTGAGGCATGGGAGTGCCAAGCAGATGGAATGCCAGGTGCAAAGGCCCTAAGAAAGAATGATGTTGACATACTCGAGGGGAAAAAGAAGGACAATGTGATGAGAAGGAGCGTAGGAGATGAGGTGTGGGTGTCAACAGAGCCCTGACTACATGCAGGTTAAGACTATGGCAAGGACTTGGGGTTTGTTCTAAGAGGGATGGAGAAGGCAGTAGAGGGCTTCATGCATTGGAGCAAAGTCTAATTTATATTCAAAAATGTTCACGTGGCTGCTGTAAGGAACAGAGCTTGTAGGGAGACAAGAACAGAAGCAAGGACTTGTTGAAAGCTCACAGTTCTCCAGACAAGAATGGTAGTGGCTTAGACTACGGTGGGGTTGGTGAAGATGTGGAAACGTGAATGGACCAGGAACATGTTTTGGAGGTAAAGCCAGCAGAACTTGTCAGTGGATTGTACATATGTTGGGTCTCCTGTGTGTTTTGTGCTTAGGCACTCATACCAATGTCTCTCTTGGAATTCTGGTTCCACCACTTACCAACTGTATGATTTGGGGAAAGCTGTTGACTTCTGTAGTTTAATTCCTGAATCTATCGGTCACCTCATAGGGTTGATAAATAAGGAATGCAGGTGATATGGTTAGCACAATACGTGGCTAACAGGCAGTATTTGAATAAATTGTAGCTATTATTATTATTATTATTATTTATTAGAACATGCAATCTATAACATTTTATTCAAAAGCAAGGATACTTAAGCCACTTGGAGCAGGTAATGAAAAGAAGATGTGAAGCAAGTGATGCAGGAGCTTTATCTCAGGAGACCTCTGTTCCCCAGGGGGGTAGCTTCCGATCTGACTCTCCACCGAATGGCTGGAGATATATTCTCCTTGGCCACCGATAATTCAGTACAGATATAAAAGACTGTTCAGGAAGAAGCATAATACTCTTTTTTTTTTTATCTTTGGTCATTCTCTCAAAGACCCCCCTTTTATGCTAGCATACTATTCATCTGTAATATAAAGGAGATAATGTAGAAATTAAAGTGCTAATTTCAACTGTTACAGCAATCAGGCCACAGGGCGGATTAGGAGACAAAAGAACAGGAACCCTTCCCCCACCAAACTTCCCAGTCAGGTTGCTTTAAGCCTGTGGAGTTTTATGAACAATCTGCCTACCATTGAATGGCAAATGCTCCTTTTATTGGTAAATTTCTGAACACCATAAAGTTTAGCGGTACACACAGTAGTTCATGGTTCCATGTGGGGCTTACAAATGTTTCTTAACTGACAGACTGTGAGGAGCGGCAGGGGCAAGGTGAACATTATGCAGCCCGCCTTATTGTTAGATTTTTCTTCACTTCTAGTAAAAGCTGCCGTTTATCGAGCATTAACCACGTACCAGGCACTGTTGCTAACATACCCTAACTTAGTTCATTCTGACTGTACCATTTTAAGATAGTTACTGCTATCTCCATTTGGAGAAGATGAAACGAGGCTGAAAGAGGCAAAGTGATTGGCTCAAAGTTTCACGCAGTAAGTGGTGAAGTGCAATTGGAACCCAGATGCATCTCTGTCTCTTGTGCTTTTAGTTACTGTATTATAACTTCAGTTACTGTATTATAGGCACTATTTAGTATTGCAGTACCTATAGCTGCCAAATGTTGTATTACTTTATATAAATGACATACTGCTTTATGTGAAATATAAACCCATGAAAACAAAAGTGTAGTTTTTATGGGACTAAAGAAAAAGAAATGTAAACATTATAATTCAGGGTGCGTAGTTTACCTTGTTTGTCATTTACGTTTAGAATCATATTGTTCACTAGGGGGTGCATGCTTGGATGTATCAAACTTTCTTTTCTAAGTTAAAAATGACTTATCCTGCAGTTTAAAGACAAGTGGACAGGGGGAAATAACCTTGAAATATTAGATTCATGTATGGCTTGCTTTTGTCTTTGAATTACTGTTCTAATCACTTCTTGCTATGAACTTTGTCAATTTGACATTTTGTTTATTTCAGAGGGAAACAAAGGAGACCAAAGTCATAATGTCAAGAGAGTGTGTAGAAATCATCCCTCCTCCATTCCATCCCAAGGAAAAGTGCAATGGTGTTGCCTTTCACAGAATAACTGTTTCAGCTAACGCTAGAGCTGTGCTAGCAAAAATGGTAACACTGGCCACACGTGCCTATTGAACACTGGTCTGAACTGACACGTGCTTATAAGTGTGAAATGCACGCCAGATTTTGAAGGCTTAGTATGACCAAAGCAAAAGCCAAATGTCTCAATAATCATTTTTGTTGATTATATGTTGAAATGATAATACCTGAAAAACAGTGGGTTAAATAAAATAGATGATGAAAATTAATTTCACTGATTTCTTATTTCATTTTTGTAGGTAGCTACTAAGAAGTTTGAAATTGCACTTGTAACTCACATTATTTTTCTGCTTGATGGCGCTGTTCTGGAGACCTACATTTAACGTATTTATTTTCAAACCCATTTTGGAGGTTAATGAGGAAAAAATTCATGCCTCAGATACACAAAGAGTGAGTGTATAATGGTCCACTTCTGACACAGTATAAAATCAATACCAGATCCTCATCTAATTGCGAAGGCTAATACACTCATGCTTAAGTTCCACAAAGCCAAATGTCTTCTTGGGAATGCATCTCGGTTACGGAAGGTACCCAGGCCTTGCAGTTATTCAGGCTTGATTTTAAATATCCAATAGCCATATGACCTAGGGTATTAGCCACCTCTGGGTTTCATTTCATTTCCTCCCAGCCCCTTTTCTTGTACAGTCACTGCTGTCTTGGCCACTTCTGCACAGGCTTCAGCCAGCTTTGCACAGGCGAAAGCGGACAGCGCCTTACCACACTCCACCCTGATCTCTAGCTTCCTGTCCCAGGGCTTGGATGTGGGGCACCGGTGGGAACACAGTCAGCATTGTACAGGCAACACTAGAAGAGCCACAGAGTTAGCGCCTGTGAGGCCACCTTGACAAGGAAGGGCAGAAGACCAAAGACGCGCTGTTCTCCCTTCGCTCACCTAGATGCACGGTTCTGTGACACCCTGCACAAGGCTCCTGGAAGGGAATGGCAGTGTCAAGCTCTGTCACCTTCAGAAGGGGCCAAAGGATTCATAATGAATCCTTTATCATGTATTTGTCTTTCTTTCTTATGTCCCTAAGTCCTGCTCCTTGGCCCTTTTCCTGCTCTTTGGCTGTCTTCCCAGATAAACTACCTGCATATGAGCCTTTGTGTCAGGTGTCAGGCCCTGCTTTAGCAGCGGAGGCCAGGCGGTGGGCGAGTGCGGGCAGGGTGGGGGCGGGAAGGTGCAGGTGGAAGTGTCTTGGGAAAGTGAGGGGTCTTTCTGGATCTCAGTTTTCTCATACATCAATCCGGGATAATAATTTCTGTTTTTAAGAGTTGTGGTGAGAATTAGAGAGACTGTATAAAATGTCTGAAAGAAGCCTTTGAAAGAAGTCATTATTGCCTTTTCCATCAACATTTCTTAAGGCAGAAGTCCATGTGGCTGGTGAAATAGGGCGCTCTAAAGTTCTTCTCCATGAGCCCTGAGGAAGGCAGTGGATCTGGGGAGAGGGTCTTGACTTCACATGAAGATAATGCAAGTGGAATAGAAACAGAAATACATATTGAAGGGAAGTTCTCTTCCTTGGTAAAGCAATCCATTCTGAAATGAAAGGGGGAAGGAGATGTGACTCCAGGGGACATGGGGCTCTGGCTGGGCTCATTACCTTCTCCTGCGTGGCTAATGTTTGAATGTGAGAAGCACAAGCACAGGTGAGATCCCACGCACCCAGTGGGTTTCACAAAGAAAGCAAAGTGCTCACTAGGAAAAAAAGTGTCGAGAGTCGAACGGGTGTGAAATCTCAGACAATAAACTCAAAATGGGAAATGTGCTTTTTATCCCCCTGTGAGTGTATGGAATCTCTACACAGAGCCTCTAATCTGTTGATATTGGGAAATGAGTCATAGTTAATTCCAGAGGAACTCAGTGGATTTGAGGTTTCCTGTTTCTTTTCTCCCCCTGAGGTTGCATCTAAATTCACAGGGGGAAAGTAGGGGGGAACCAGGGCCCTGTGGATCGTAAAGTCCCTGGGGTCAGGAGAAAAGAGGCTGTCTGGTCCTGGGCTGCAACCTTCCCATGATGGCAGCTACTGAAATGCACCTCAGCCCCCATGGTACCTGGTTTCTCATCCCTACTCACTGGTTCATTGTCTACATCTCCTGCTGTACTCTCCAGAGTTTGATAGTACCACCTCCCTGGGACCTCCAGTGCCTGCTATTGTCCGTGCCACTCCCAACTGCATGGGGAGAAACCATTGTGCCATTCCCTGTGGTGCCTTGGACACTCTGTGAAGTGGTGTCAGTTATCACAGCCCGCACAGCTGCGGCAGACCGAATAATGGCTTCCTGAGGACTTCCTAATCTTAAACCCCAGAATCTATGTATATGTTATGCTTCATGGCAAAAAGAATTTAGGTTGTAGAAGGAATCAGGTTACCAAGCAAGTTGAACTTAAGATAGGGAGACCATCTTGGATTATTCAGATGGGCCCAATGTGACCATAAGGGCCACTAAATATGGAAAAGAAGGGCAGAAAAGTCAGTGTCAGAGTGACTCAGTGTGGAAAATGAATTAACTGGCCATTGCTGGCTTTGAGGAGGGAGCAACGGGGCCACAAGCGAAGGAGTGCCGGCAGCCTCGAGATGCTGGATAGCCCATGAGAAGCTTCAGAAAGAAATGCAGCTCTGCAAACACCATGATGTTAGCCTGTGGAAGCCCATTGTGGACTTCTGACCTCCATAACTGTAACAGAATAAATTTGTGTTGTTTTAAGTGACTAAATTTGTGCTAATACATATGAAGACAGCAAAAGGAAACTAATGCACTCAGCCATTTCTATTCTGCTGCCCATGCTGAGCCTGACTGGGGCTTCTCTCTCCGTTTCGCCACTTGGCTGATCTTCATGCTGAAAAGTGGTGCATGGGTCTCCTCTGCTCTCAGATCACAACCCTCACCGTCATCAGGAGAGCCTGTTGGTTTGTCCATTTAAGGGTATCATGTTGAATCTCTGCCAAAACGTAGGCTTTTGCTTTCCCTCTTACCCTTTCTTCTTTCCCTAACCCCTTTCAACTCTGGACTGGGGGGAAAACCAAACTCTGTCAAATTACACATTCTTCCAGATCTACTAGCTACGCCAAAGCCTCTGCAAGAATTTGATTAGTGAGCTGCTTGTCCCTTCTCTAAGACCAGAAGTCTAGAATACCTCAGCCGCTGCTAGAAGGGAAGAAGTGTTCAGAAATTTTAAAACAAAACAAAAGAACACCAGTTAGTAGATAAAAATGATATCCTATTACAATATCAGTCAGTTATTCTTTAAAATGATGGTTTGCTTGAATTCAGAAGTTCTCGTTTTCAATATAGTGTAGGGATGTGTGTGTGTGTGTGCACGTGTATGTATCCCTATACAACATAAAGAGATGCACCACACACACAGTCATTGACACTGAGAGAAAGAGAGAGAAAGGACAGGTAGGAGGAAGGCACATGAAAGGTAGGAGGCAGGAGGAAATAGGAAAATGAGAACTAAACATGACAAAGGGAAGCGAGTCAGCCTGCAAAGACCTGCTGAGAAGCTGGCCATGGATGCCAGTGTCAGGAGGAGGAGGAAATCAGAACCAGAGAACTCCCCACAGCCCCACAGCAGGCACAGAGCCCCCTCCTTGGTCTCTCCTTCAGGGAGCAGTGACCCCCTTCTTGCTGAATCTCACGGGTGCCTTGATTTTCATCTTTTCACTCAGAGTTTCTCCCTTTCTTTATTTCTGTCTTTTCCATGAGTTTCTCATACTTATTCACATCACTAAAGTTTTCTGAGTGTTCGGCAGGAATTTCATAGTATTTGTCAACATTCGGCAAATATTTTTGAGCACCTATTGTGTACCAAGTGTAGTGGATGCGAGACATGTTACTTTGCTGAGTCCAGTGAGCAAAGACAATTTTTCTGAATGAATGAACACAAAAGTCAGAAGTAATAATAGAAATCACCAGAATGGATATAGAACTACTTATCTCAGCATTCTCCTCATATTCAAGGAATTTATAGCTCTTTAATAAAGACAAATTACTAACACAAAATAATATTGAATGTAATTGAAATTTAAAAGGGGAAAAATAAAACAGATTGGTAAAAATGTAAAATAATGCTATCCTCACGAAATATTTTTGTTTTAGTTATTTTTACAGTTATTTTAACATGTTATTATAAAAATGGACTATTTTATAGTAATTTTTTATAAATATGTTAACATGTAATAAGTTTATTACTGTTATTAAGTAGATTAATAAACATACACTTTAGCAGTTAAAAAATAAAGAAAATTATAAGCTACTTATACAGTATGAGTTATAAGGGAAGTATTTGCAAAACATTTTAAATTGTGTATCTAAAATGTTCTCTCTCATCAAACTAATGATGAATTATTATCATCCTTCCAGTTTTGTAAAAATCTCAAAGAAGTCGTGTTTGAACCCAAGTCATTGGAAGCTGAGGCTCAAATCGAGGTCTCTTAACTCCAAACCCCATGTTTATTTTATCATGCCCTCATATGGCCGATTACTAAATAAATGTGAATTTTATTATGCATTTCATTTTATATTTTATTTTATAAGCTGTTAAAGCTATACAACTCACTCAGTAGCCATTATGTGTTAGGGAGCAGTTTTATAGAGACCAGAGCATTAGAATTAGTTTTATTCCAGAATACTTTACCTATTCACAGTTAATTGATAACAGATGTGGTTTTTCATTTGGTGGAGAGACATTTTCAAAGCCTCTGATATAAAGTCTTCCATTATATAGAAACGTGGATTATCTTTTGTCAGAGTGAATTGCAAACCTGTCATAAGAATATGTATAATCCGCTGGTAAGACTGGGTCTATCAGCAACCATTCTGAAAATCAAGAGTCCCCCCAGTTTTAGCCTTTATTGATTATATTGAGGGAAGGAATATTTTGGTAAAAAAGAAGTCCTTAAAACATTTGCTGAAAGTTGACTTGTAGTTTCATGATGTAAAAAATAAACTTTTATATTTCAGGATTAAAAAAGAATAATAATTTTATTCTAAGATGAGCCTTGAATTTGGGTCATCTGCAGACATCCCCAACCCTGCTGAGGCAAGGATAACTTGGAAGTTACTCCTTAGGAGTGGACAGGAGAAAAAGAAGGAAGGAAGGAAGGAAGGAAGGAAGGAAGAAAGAAGGAAGGAAGGAAGGGAGGGAGGGAGGGAGGAGAAGAAAACAAAAAACTGGTGAACTCCACATCTACAGTGTAGGCTAAAGGAGAGAACCTACAAAACAACCCAAGAGAGGTCAGTCACAGCCTAAAAGGCAAGGCTGAGTGACCTTGGAAGAACAAGAGGGGACAATCTGGTGATGACACTTAGCTGTAGACTTAGAGACAGCACCAGAATCCCGTAGTGTGCATTATGTCATCTGGCTCTGAAACCCTGTGATTCTCACCTAGAAAGAATTCAGATAAAAGATCTGAATTCATGCAACCTACCTATCAATTTATTAATATTATTTGGATTTGGGGACAGTGAGTTTAGAAATATATTTCTTTCTGAAACCAAGTAGGAAACAAGATAGGTAACTTGGAGCCTTTTACTTAAAACACAACGCATCTCAAATTTAGTGCTTCTTCCTTTCCCCAGTGAGGGATGAGGTGGCTGTCTCCTTTTTAGTGGTGGTAAATAATCTAGATAGGCACTCAGGGCCTCCAGCCAGCAGCTCTGATCGTCCCTTTGATGTTTCTGTAGGGAGGGAATTAGTGGCATCTGTCTCACTGAGCATTTGGTCACAGCCCGAGAACACACAGGCACAGAGAGGAGCTGCATCTTTCTGTGGATGGAAGACCTGGCCTCTGGAGCCCATGGGAATCCAGAATAAACTTGGAAGATTTTTTTATGAGGTAAAACACAGGCCAGTTTGGATGAACTGAAAGAAAAGCTTAAAACCTTTCTTTAAAACAATTACCTGTTTCATTATATAACACCCCATTAATTTTGTGTTTAATTCACAAACTCCTTGAAGGGAGTCTTAGTCCATTCTGGCTGCCGTAACAAAAATACCATACACTTGGTGGCTTATAGACAACAAACGTTTGTTTTCCACTTCTGGGAGCTGGGAAGTCTAATGCCATGGTGCCGGTACACTCTGTGTGTATTGAGAGTCTGTTATTGAACACACCCGGGGAAGCGGGGCTACAGAATGATATACTATTACTGAATGGACCCACAATTGTGATCCGGGGGTCCCCCCACTCCCTACTAGGTTCACCTTGCCCACTGCCAGGGAAAGACATCTCAGTGCCAGAGACTGGTGAAAAGGAAAGGGATTATTTATTTAAAGAGTTATACAAACTTAAGAGTAATAACTTACTGTCTTCATTGAGAGTCCCAAGTCTTTTAGAATACCCACAAACGCACATTCCTTCCTTCCCCCTCTGCCCAGTCTGGGGTACCGTATCTCAGGAAAAGAAGTAGAAGTCTGTGGTTCTTCTCTGCCAGGCCGCATGGTCCCAAAAAACTCCTGCATGGTTGCCACGCCTGGGATTTAAATCCCAGCGCCAATCTTCCTCTGCAGCACCATTTTCGACTCCTCCCACAATCAGTTACACCTGCTAGCATGCTGCATTCTTCCAGCTTTACTGGGCTGTCATAGTAAGTCTCTGCAGGTGTGGCCCTGTGGTGTGGAGCCAATCATCTCCAAGCTCTTACGCAGGCGCTGTAACCAGCGGGAGTTGCCTCCCAGTTGCATCAGGGGTTGACGTCACTCCCATTCCCCTGGCTCAAAGCATGGCCACAGCAGTTGAACATATCTATGAAACAAGTTAAAGGTTATAGATATGTTAAACTACTGTTCTAGAGGTTATCTGCAAAACTGTTGCTATTCAAAACAACTCTCAATGGCTCTGCTCCATGTGTCCCATCCCCCAGCTCAGACTTGTGGGGGTGAGGACATCATATACATATTTATATTTCCTGGGCACCAAGTTCTGGACCCCATTACAAATCCCTATTCGAGGCACCCCCTTGGCTGCACCCTGTTACAAGCCTGCTTCTTAGAAGGCTGTATTCTTACATGTTGAAAGGAGCTAGGGAGCTTTTTTAAAAATTGTATTTTATTGATTTTGCTATTACAGTTGTCCTGAATTTCCCCCTTTGCCCCCCACCACCCAGTACCTCCCGCTCCTTCAAGCAATACCCCTACCATTGTTCATGTCCACAGATCATACATGTAAGTTCTTTGGCTACTCTATTTCCTATAGTGTACTTCACATCCCTATGGCTATTCTGTAACTACTTATCTGTACTTCTTAATCCCCTCACTTCTCCACCCATTCTCCCCTTCCCCCTCCCATCTGGTAGCCTTCCAGTAACTTCTTTTCTCTTACTTTTACGAGTCTCTCTTAATCTTTAACCTTTGGTCTTTTAATAATGATGAGTCTTGGAGTGGGCCTCTTTGCATCCATCATAATTGGGACTCTGCTCTTCCTGGACTTGCATGTCTATTTCCTTCACCAAATTAGGGAAATTCTCTTTCACTATTTTTTCAGATAGATTTCCAATTTCTTGCCCTTTCTCTTCTCCTTCTGGCACCTCTATGAGGAGAATGTTGGACCTCTTAAAGTTATCCCAGAGGCTGTTTATACTACCCTCATTTTTTTTATTCCTTTTCCTTGTTGTTGTTCAGATTGGTTGTTTGTTATTGTTGTTGTTGTTGTTCCTTATGTTATAAATCATGGATTCGATTCTGGGCTTCTTCCATTCTTCTGTCATTTCCCCGTAAATTGTTCTTTATTTCAATTAGTATATCCTTTGCTCCTGACTGGGTCTTTTTTATGCTGCTGAGGTCCTCACTGAGTTCCTTGAGCATCTTTAGCACCTGTGTTATGAACTCTGCATCTAATAGATTGCTTATCTCCATTTCATTTAGTTTTTTTTTTTTGGGGGGGAGCTTCTATCTGTCCTTTCATTTAAATAAGGACATTGATTCCATCCATGAGGGCCCCACCTTATGCCCTAGTCCCTCTCAAAAGCCCCACTTCCTAATCCATCACAGTGGGCATTAGGTTTTAGCATAGGAATTTGGGGGGAACATATTCAATCTATATCAAAGAGTAAAGGAACAACAGGGTGAGTGACAGAAATTTCTGGGGAAAGTTTTCCAGTTTCCTCTCTGGCAGGGCTGCATTATGACTGATGAGATCCCTGGAATATCTGCCTTCATGGGCTCTTTCTTCCACACAGAAAAAGTAAAAACTTGTATTTTATGGCTGTGTTAGTGTGTGTGTGTCGTGTTTCACATTCTGTATCATTAATCTTTTATGTATGAGTCCTTTTATTTTAAATAGATTTTAGATTGCTCAAAGGGCAGGGGCCGTGTTTTATGCCTCTTCCCCTTCTGGACACTCACCAGGTTCAGCTATCGCTATGATTTGCTGGGCACCAGCTCTGTGTCAGGTGTGGTCAGATGCATGTGGTACCATCCTCACTTTCTGGATAAGAAAAATGATGCACGTGGAAGAAAAGCAACTTGCTCCAGGGCTGCTGGACAGACTCAGAATTTCAAGTTTCCCCAATTCTAGGGCCAACCCTCTTTCTACTCATTTCCACTGCCTGCGTGTGTGGGTGGTGGCGGTGGCAGCGGTGATGAGAAAGGTGAGTCAGGAGAAGGGAAAAAAGGGAAAGAAAATGACATCAAAGAAAAGTTCAGCAGACATTTCAATTCTGCATATCAGAGCAAACTTGAGGCAAGTACTGTTTGAAGCTCTTTCTTAGATCACTTGAAATTTTTACGCTAAGCATTTTTAATAAGAAGTGGTACCTATTTATCATAGTGACAAGAATGAGGTGGGTAACCTACCCCTGGTGTGAGGAATCCCTCACTTCACATAGTGAAGATTTCAATGTCACGTCTCCTTTTTAAACCAGAAGAAGAAAAGTCATCTCTTTATAAGAACAGTATGCTCAGGCATTATTTTTTTTTCAGTACGTCATAATCATATTCCATATTTCAGCCAATGTCCAATGTTGGAGAATGTCAGAGTTAGGGCCAATCACATCTATTAAGATAAACACAGCTCTCAAACTGATTCATTTGGGCCCTGAGATGGGATGGGCTTTTTATGTTATCTAAACAGCCAGGGAAATATAAGTATAAATCATATTAAAATGTTTCATGCAGGGAAAAAATAAATGGTCCCCTAACTTGATTTTGCTTGTTTATTTTTTTTTCAGCAAGCATTAAACCATAATCAAACCCTTACAGCTGAGAACATCTCATGGCAATTAGAGGTTTATGTGCAACAACTGAGGTCTTTGGGGAAAGAAGCTCTCAACACACCAGCCCATTCTCTCCTCTGTAAACTAGAGCCCCCTTTGTTATAGGCATTTTTTTTGTTACAAGCATTTTGAACACACTTTTAATATTCTGAAATGAAACTTGTGAATAAAAGAACTTACCTATGCATAGGGTTTTTAATGCCTTAATTATAATATAGAGAAAAATAAAAGGGAACTAATATATAATAAAATATAAAATTCTTTTTAAAATTTTTTTTTAAAGATTTTATTTAATTATTTTTAGAGAGGGAAGGGAGAGAGATAGAGAGAGAGAGAGAAACATCAATGTGCGGTTGCTGGGGGTTATGGCCTGCAACCCAGGCATGTACCCTGGCTGGGAATCGAACCTGGGACACTTTGGTTCCCAACCCGCACTCCATCCACTGAGCTACGCCAGCCAGGGCTAAAATATAAAATTCTTAGACAGAACTATACTTCAGGACTTGATGAAGTTGTCAGATGCTTGTGTCCATAAAGAGAATCACTTTGACCTTGATAACTATAAATATAGATTGATACAGGTGGCTGGATTGGCAACTCAGACACCAAAAACTGTATTGCATAATTGATTATTTTTTGAAATGATGAAAAACTCTTGATAAAGCTCCAAGCAAGACAAAGAACATCCTTACTTTAATTTACCAGATAATTGCATTCCTGAAAAATTCAGTGTATATTAAAACTATGTAAGAATATTTTGTGTTATATGCAACGTGAGACTAGACTCTATGCCAAGAGAGTTGTAACTAAATTTTTATCGACATGAAGGCACAGCTCAAACATGTGCAGCACTTGGGACAATTTTTCATTATGCAGGGTTGTCTTACCCATTATAAAATATATGGCATCCCTGGCCCTTTATCACTTATAGGCCAGTAGTAACCACTAATCATTGGGGCCAAATAAAATATCTTCATTACTTTATTTAAGGCATCTCCTATTGGGCAGTCCTACCCCCATTCAGAATATCGCTCTAGTCACAGTCTATCGACTCCTAACTATGAAAGTGGACGGGCAGATGTTTGAAAGGATTAATAAATGAATTACAGTGTTCATGCCAAATGCTTCTTATCTACTTTTTAAGGCAGCATGACTGGCTCTGAGGGAGACAAGTTAAAAATGGATCCTGTTCTCAATTCATTTGTAGCCAAGGAGGGGACTTACAGTCCTTGTGGTCCTTTTCAAAAGAATCAGTGTGATCTACAGGGTGTTAGCCAGATGTGGGTTAAAAATAACTTACATGGTGCCGCCCACTTTATCTGGAATTGGTGGATTTAAAAAAGGCTTTTGTAAAACCCCCAGTTCAGAAATCATTAGTGTTACTTCGAGTGGGTTAACTGGGTTATTCTGATACTGGGCCAAACAGTGCAGGATTATTTTTAAATGGTGGTTTTCATACTTGAGGTATTTTAAGGGACTTTAAAGTGTTTTACACAGTAATGAGTTAAACAGTCATGGTGAGAAGCTATGGAAGCTAATGGAGAAAGCCATTGTGCTGTCCACAGTAGCTCAAACAGGACTGTGGAAATTATAAGCCATCTTATTGACATTGGCCAGGATTTGAGAATAATCCTTGCTCCTTTTGAAAACTGCCATAAGATCTTTAAATGGCACTTGAATGGCCACTGTGTTTAGTAAGATTGTTTTCCGTACCTGAAACTCAACCAAAAAGTTTTGGTGGACACATTCTACAAATAAAGCACATTTGGAGATAGCAATTATCTCCCATAATGAAAGATCTTCATAGAAGAAGCAGGGGGAAAGAATCACCATAATCCTTCTTCAGCTTTTGGAAGGAACCTGGTTGGAGGTTCTGAAATATTTAGATAAATGTGTTCCAATTTTGCCTCTGCTCTTCAGGGTTTTGGCTGAGACTGATGCAGAGGCGCCAGCAATCTAATGAGAAAGCCTGTTCACGAACAATTTCCATACCGCTTTTAACAGACTTGCAAGGTCAAGAACTTCTGAATCAATATGCAAACTTTATGATAGCAAATGGAATAATTTTTCATGGCTTTGGCTTTTGAAAAATTTTGTATGAAATTCTATCCAAATTTTCTCCAACTATAAGTGACAATTTAATTGGTGAGAGTGAAACAATTTGAAGTTTAAAATTTATTTTAATATATTGTATCATCTATTAAGTTAATATGAAATTAAAAGTTAATGCCATTATTAGTATGCTTGAGAATCTCCACTATAAGCCCACATGGAAATCTACAATTGAAACAGCAGATGTTAAACTAATCATCTAATAAAATTCTTTAAAACTTTGTTTAGCATTTGCTGAAAACTATGTCACTGTAATTTACTCTTCCTTCATTCAACAGAATTTGATTGAATACCTAACACCTCTAATAAAGGAGTACCTGCTAAGAATGGAATTTTGGTAGAGCCCCTGAAAGTGGATGGTTATTTAGTCTAGACTTCCGAGTTAGCAATAGTGAGATTGTATATTAGCCCTGGAATCTAATCTCCAAATGATCAGCTTTTAGTTATGAGCTCTTTTGATTTCTTAGAGAGGTTTAATATGCCACAATTTTCACTTTGAGATTTGTCTTAACTCATAAACATTTCAAGTCCGTGTAGAAAAAAATCAACCAAGTGACCTCTTGGGGGAAAATAAGAAGAAACTGTGTTAAGTATGTATCTGTATTCCTTGCTCCATTGAATGCAAAACAAACAAAGCAATACATTTTTTTACAAGTAAAAGTTATAAAAGTTTGACCACTCAAGGGCTTGCCTTCTTCAGCATAAGCAAAATTTGAGTTTGACATTAGGGATTAGGGCTCACGTTAGTTTAGCCCCAGTGCAGGTTTGAGGAATTTGAAGTGGGTGAGAGGTAGACGCTTCCTAGAACTCACTATTTTAATGCAATCCTGAAACCTCATAGGGGTCAAAGCGTAAGGTGATTTAACAATAAGAAATGCAACAGATCTTTCAAGAACAAAGGACACATTTAAAAGCCATCTTTTATTTTAGTGATGTTATGTCTTTCTCAATGATTGAGATTGTAATGATTACCCAGATTAAGGCAAACACTGTGTATTATAATGTCAAGAACCAGTGAGCTGGGACGTAACCCAGTTCTCATAATCTTACTTTTGCTGTTACCCTGTCTTCCTGCTAGGTAAAGCCCAAACCCGGCCAATTTGCCATTGCATTCCCAACACCTAGTTGCACTGAGTATAAGTGTCCCCTAAATATGGTTTGAATGAATGAGATATTTTTTGAAAACTGCATTTTGGCGATGACTTCCGCCTTGGCCTCAGCATCTCCATTTGTACTATGAGTGGGGTGGGATGATCTCCTGTCCCCTTCCAGTCTAGGACAGTTTCTTAACTATGAGGCCTTGTTAAAAATACAAGTTTTAGGACCCAGCTGAGCCAAAGTCTTTGGGGACAAACCCTGGACACTTGTCCTTTTCATGCTCCGCAGATACTTCTTACGAACAGAAAATTTGCTCTAGAGCCATATACATACCTTAAAACATGTTCACAAGTAGGAGCTTTGACCACACCAAGGCATTTACATACAAAGGGCAAGTGGAGAGTGGAGGTGATCATTTGGATAACGCGATTCCTAACACTCTTACCTTTGAGAGATGAATATTTTGCACACGGCTTTTCTCTCCAGAGAATTTCTGCCGTTCTTGGTGGAGGTAGACAAAGATATAGTATTTCCAGATTTGGTTGAAAAGCTATAACTCAAATAAAATAAACTCTACTTCTCCTTCCTCATGAAAATGCAATTTTCAAGCTGTTAATCTTTCCATTTGAATACACACTGCTAAACTGGGTTTTGAAATATTATTTGACAAATGCAGAAAAAATTATTTAACTGACCAATGAAAATATAATTGGTTTTCTCATATTCAAACAAGTCAATCTCCTGAAATGTTAATTGATGTCTACTTTTCTGGGTGTTTTCTTTTTACAAAAGTGTAATTTTAAAAATCATAAATTTAAGAGTTAGCATTTTAACATTTTAAATATAAATAAAAGTTGTCATTTTAAAGAATTCATCATACTAATAATTTTACTCAAATTCCTACTAATCGCAGGAAGTACCAACGAAATGTCATTAAACAAACAACTTTGAGTCCTTTCGTTGACATTCCCAAAGGCCAAAATTAACAGCTGGTTTTAGGATGCTCAATCACTTCTTTGTTCTTCCAAACTTCATACGCTTGATGAGGTGTAGATTGATATGACTCAAGAGAAGCCAAAGCAAAGAAATTTGGTTTATGTATCTGAACTCCAGTCAAATTCAAATAGGTAAGCTGTTAAGGTAGACCCAAGAGCCAGATTTTCAAACATCATTCAGGCAGAACTCGTGCTGGGCTCCCTCTCATTTGAGTGAGTTGTCCAAACCAAACACAGCCAGTCGTTTCCAGTTTTTTCCATCAGCGCGCATGGTTTCCAACTGTGGAAACAGAGAGACAATTTGGACTTCACGTCAGACGTCAGGCCTACTGACCTTCAAGGAAAGCTGAGCTTGACAGTAGTGAACACCGGCCAGAGGATGCAAGTCTGTGGTCTGGTCTAAAATATTTGCTCCTCTGCCAGAAATACAGATGGATGCAAAATAGGAACATTTTAAAGATTTACATTTAAACAGCATGCTTCAAAGAACACATTACACTGAAACTTATTTTTTTTCTTTAATTCAGAGCTATCATGTATTTTAGGTCCTAAGTGCAGAGTATTAAGCTGATTGAGAAGATAAGGTATTTTTCACCATATTTTAAAACACTCTGTTCATTTTCAGGGCATACTGTTACATAAAAAAAGAATGCCAAAGAATATCTATAACAGAAAATGAAAGAAGGGATTTGAGAAAATGCACGTCTCTCTTCAGTTTCTCAGAAGAAATGAAGAAAGGGTAAAGCAGAAACCAAAGAGACTGGTTACCTACTGGGGTGTACCCAGTGGGCTGGGAAGGGGTGGAAAGAATGGGGACACTGGAGCAGGTGAGCAGGGGTGAGGAGGGCACGGCATTTCTCTGAGTATGTATTTTGGAGTTCTGGCTCCTAGAGCCATAGTCACATTTCACACAGCCTTTGCATGCCCAAGTGATATGGCGGGCATATACAATGCCGGCTTTAAAAATTACTGTTATTAATATTTCAAAATAAATAATTGGAGGTAGGGGGAACCTCAAAGTAAAAGAGATGGTTGAATTGTAGTGCAAACAAAAAACATAATCACACTTACTAACCTAAGTAACTTTGAAAAACAGTATCTTGATTGGATAGTGTAAGGCTAAAGATCCAGAGAACTATTCATGAGTATGCATTGGTATGAATCAATGTTTGGTTAAGTAAACAAATGAGAAAAGAATTCTTTCTTACTGTAGAATTTCTATAAATAAAAGTACAAGGAAGGAAGGAAATAGAAAATTACCAAAATTTGTTCCCCAAGGTATTTACTAACTACAGCATGGAAAGTGAGTTTACTACACCTTTAATACTACAAAAGCTGAGTTTATAGTGGTGGAATGCAGCGGACACTAACTTAACCCAGTGATGGAAGTCAACATCATTAGCAATAAAGATATGTCAATACCAGTAATTCTTTGATATGAAGTATTGAGAAAAATATGGCATCATTTTTGTAGTAGTCTTCCCAAAATGCATAACCTCACTCAAATTACAAGAAAATATTAGATAAACCCATTTTTTACAGAATAGTATAAAAAATACCTAATCTATCTATATAAAATTTCAAGGTCATGAAAGACAAGAAAACACTTTTACAAGAATAACTGTTGCAGCAAGCAAATGACAAAAGAGAAATGGGAACTAAACACAATGTGGTATCTCAAATAAGATACTGGATGAACTCAAAGACAACATTAGTGGGGAAATGGGCGAAGTTCACATAAGGTCAGTAGTTAAGTTAATAGCATTACACCAATGCTAATTTCTTTGTTCTGAGCATTGTGTCATGGCTCTGTCTGGGTGAGGGCTATATGGAAATGCCCTGTGCTATCCACGCAACTATCTTATGTTTGTATAACATGAAATAAAAGGTTAAAAAATAAAACTGTGGTAAGTGAAAGTTGTTTTAAAGAACAACTTTTAAATGCGTCCTTTAAATCTTTTGGAAGATTTTATGTAGTCCAGACTTTTTATTATGGCCTGCAAAGATCTATATACCATCTGGCCCATTCATACCTTCTCCTGTCATCTCTAACTCTGTGCCTCCCACACTGGTTTTCTCTCAGTTCCTTGAGTGTGCCGAGTGAGTTCTCACACACACACACACACACACACACTTCCCCTGATCCTTTCAAAATGGCTTCTTCTCATTGTTTA
Organism: Phyllostomus discolor; assembly: GCF_004126475.2. NCBI lineage: Eukaryota > Metazoa > Chordata > Mammalia > Chiroptera > Phyllostomidae > Phyllostomus > Phyllostomus discolor. Next base: position 144,193,550 of record NC_040908.2, read on the forward strand.
GCTCTATATATTAGTCATCTTTTACCAGGTTATACTGTCTCACAAAAACAAAGTCCTATTTCTGGCTTATGTTGCATGGCTGATCCAAAAACTGTGAATTAGCTGTGGATGTGCTCCCCAGATCCTCTTCATCCTAAGGAAGAGCCAGGAGCAGAAAGCAAACTCAAGTCTGGAATAGGCCAAATTCATGACCAAGGGAAGAGAACAAGCCAGCTGATGAAATCAAATACCAGTTCTCAGAGCTTCTCCATCGAGCTGGCACACTGTGGCTTGTGCTCACATTTCATTGGTCAGAGCATATCAGATGACCAAGCTTGATTAACACAGTAGGGAAGGAAACACCTCCGGCAGAAGAAAGTGCAAGTCATATGACAGGGACGTATAATCTTCTTACAAGGAAGAGGGAGCCTTTTTGGCAACAGTAACGTAACCTATCACAAGACTCCGCTCACATGAAACCATCTCCAAGGAACAGTTTCGTAACACCTGCACCTTGACTCAATCCTCTTCCCCAGGTTACTTAATATTCTATTCTATTATTTTATTTTCTTATCACTTTCTGAAATTATCTTACTCTGATAAGGTTTGTTTTTATTATTGGTCTCTCTCACTAGAATGTAATCCGCTGAAGCAGAACATTGAGTGCACAGTGTTCATAGCTCGGCCTGACAGTTCCCAGCCTCTAGCGCCTGGAGGCCTGGAGCGCCTCCCTTTCCATGTCTTTTTACAATCTATCATACACCACGCCCCTAACAAGAGGCGCTGCTAAATCTTTTTAAATAAATAAATGGATACATATTTATATTGGATAAAAGTAAAGGTGAAAATTAGATATGAGTCCAACAGAGAGAAAAAGAATCTCCCTCTTAGGAAGGGCCGTTTTTATGCATTGAAATTTGTTCCAAGTACAGTTGGACAAGGTGGGTGAGATTGAAGTATTCTCGCGCAGCTCCAGCTGACCCCACGTACCCATGAAATGTTTGTGGGTTTTGTTGGGCAAATGCAGTGCAGGTCTGCAGAACAGACAAACCAGCAATTTCTCTCAGAAGTGGTGCAGCAGCAGGATGGGCGATTTGAGGGGGGTTGGTGGGGAGGAGACCACCGGCAGGGACACAGTGGTGTTTCGGTATTTCAAATGCTTTTTAATTTCTTCTACCAGTAGTAGCTACCTTCAGTAGTTCATTTTAATAAATGATACTTCTCTGCAAAGTTCTCTGTTTGTCTTGCCTTTTCATAACATCTGTGACAGTTTCATCATTTTCCTGTTTGAGTTCTCATGTCCCCTAAAAATGGCTGAATTATGTTCTAGCTTCTTTCAATGCACATGACACTATGAAAGCTGCTTGTTTAGCAATGACTGTAGGCCCACAGTACTCACAGACTCACTCATATTTAGACTTGTATATGTAGATGGAATTGGTACTCCGACTACAGAAACCAAGGGCAAACTTTGCCTTCTCTGATCATAGATTTCCATTACTAATAATTCATATCTGTGGCTTTGAACTAGATGACCCAAGATATGAAGGTTGCTTTCAGTCATAACTCTCTTACTATGAAACCAATTTTGATTTTTTTTCTTGAAGTTTTCACTGGGTTCCAGGAAAAAAGTGCTAGAGTGCAATGTCGTTGTGGGGAAGTAAGACCCAGAAACGCATGGGAGGAGGAGAACGATGAAGCTGAAAGGTTCATGGAGACAGACCTTTTTATTTTGCAAGTTTACCTTGAGATGGCTTTGACCTTTGATTAAATTATCCACTGCTGTAGCCGTAAACCTGCAACCTGTTATTGCACAGATGCAATGAAGATGAGGTCTGCAATGAGTCCTGTTCAAGAAGGTTCAATTGTAGGAAGTTGTCAACGGACCTGCTATTCCAATGGTCCTCCAGGGCCATGCTTTGAAAGTGAGTTTCTAGAGAACTTGCTTCCTTTCAACGTTTCTCAAATGCAGAGTTTAATGATTCCAGACTGTATATAACATTTACAGTGGTACTAATGAATTATAAGTCATTGTGATGAGATATTTTGAGATTTAATCTCTAGTTTACCATTTGTTAGCTCTGTATAGTTGGGCAAGATACTTAACCATTCCAAACCTCAGTTTTTTCATTTGGAAAATGGATGCATTAGTAATATTTATCCCAGAGCATGTTGTAAGGATTAAATGAAAACATTTTTTTTTACGATGTCAGGATATCATCAGTCGAAGGTCACAAAAATCCAGTTCAAACCACCTCAGACATAAGGGGAAATTTATTGGTTTATGCAATAAGGAATTGAAAGGGCAAAACTGGCTTTAGGCATGGTTGGATGGAGACATTCAATGAGCGCATTCATTATCCGCCTCTTCTTCTCCAGCTGCTGGCTCTACTTTTCTTTCATTTGGCTTTATTCTCCAGTAGTCTCTCTTCATGTGTTGGCAAAGATGACCACCAACAGCCAGCTCCAAACGTACATTTTACAGATCAGCAACTACAGCAAAAAAAGCGTATCCTTTTTTTCCACGGTTCTAGCAAAATTCCTACAGCTGAATCTCATTTCTGGGTCCTGAATGATGAGCTCCAGGCTGAGGCCAGGGGCAAGTACTCTCACATCAGCCTAATGCTGGAGCCAATTGGCTATGCCAACCAACCCCAACCAAAACAATACAGGGTGGGGCTTTGCATGACTACAAGAAAAAATTGGGGGATAGACAAAACAATACATGTCCATTACAGCATTTAAGGCATTCAGCATAGTGTCTGACACCAATCAAGACACCCACGAGTGTTTGCTGTTATTAATGCCATCGGTTCCCTGGAGAAGAATATGGAATGGTAGCCTTAGGCAGAGAACCCCAGGGGAGAATTTGGATGACTAAAACTTATTACCATAGCAACATAAGTAAGCTTCCCCTTGGTCTATTGTCCCAGTAGTTTTTCAAGAGGCTCAGTGCAGGGCGCTTTAACATTGAAGTGCCCAAGAATCGTGAATCACCTGAGGTTCTGGTTAAAATGCAGATTCTGGTTCAGTGAGTGTGGAGTAGGGCTTGAGATTCTGCATTTCTAACAAGCTCACAGGTAGTGCCATTACAGGCTGCTCTGCAGAACGCCCTTTAAATATCTAGGCTTTAAAGTTTTAAACCATTTCCAAGGAGGAGTTGACATAAACAATTTCCCAAAGGTCATTCTGTTCCACTGTTCAGTAGAGAACCCACTTTAAGGTGTTCTTTTTTTTAACTTTATTTTTTATTATTGACACTATTACAGGTGTTCCCATTTTCTGCCCTTTTGCCTGCCTCCACCCAGTCCCTGTCCCCTTCCCCCTGGCCGTCGCCACACTGTTTTCTGTGACCGTGGGTGGTGTATGCTTGTTCTTTGGCTAAACCCTTCGCCTTCTTTCACTCAGTTTCCCCCTCCCCACTCCTTTCTGATAGCTGTCAGTTTGTTCCTTGCATCTATGCCTTCGTTTCTATTTTGTTCATTAGGTTCCACATGTAAACAAGGTCACGCAGTATTTTTTCTTGTGGCATGCGGTTTCTTTCTTGAGCAAGGAGGCAAAGAGGGTAGAACGGAGAATTTATTCTAAGGGTGTCCTGTCCTAAAAACAGAGAAAACAATGTAAAATGTGAAGACAGAAAACAATGTAAAATGTACTTGTGAAGAGGTTAATGAATTAGTTTTCATTTTTTACAATTGTTTGATTATTAAGCAAATAGTTGTCCTTTATTGAGCATGAACTCTGAACCCGGGTGTTGAGCTTTACGTCTACAATTTCACTTAATCACACAACACTCCAGTGATATTGTAAGTGGTGCCCCAGTTCACAGATGAGGAAAATCATTCTCGGAAAAGTTAAAGCCAGCCAGGTATGCAGTGGGTTTATGCAATGATTTGTACATCTTGTAATCTCTGTACTTTAATCTATCATATGAAATATAATAGGGATGTTAGAGAATGCACCCATGGCTATTATTGATATCAAGCATCATGATTCTTAATCCTTTACTTCCTTCAGCACTTTATGGTGTGCAAAGCACTTTGGTATTTATTGCCTTATCTGATTTGGCTATGCCAAGTTAAAAGTCACCCTTCTGAGATGAACTCCTGAAACTGCTTCTCATAGGTTTAAATGTGCATGCTTAAGAGAGAGAATAGGGAGTCATTTGGACCACACAATGCAACGGAGGGATGGTTTCATAAGCATGCCGTCAGTCTTACATTGCCTGTGGCACAGGTTGCGGGCACTGGGGTAAGCAAGACCTGAGTTTGATTCCTCGTTCAACCATTGTCAGCCAACTGTGTGACCACAGGAGAATGACTTCCTTTCATTCTGCCTCGGTTTTCTCATACGTAAAATGTGGGTGATAATTGTAGCCCTTACCTCACACGATTGTAAAAATTAAATTTAATTATGCAAGTGAGGAGCTTAGCTCAGTGCCTGGCACTTAGTGAGCAATGGAATTTTATATATATATATCAATTATATATATATATCAATTATATATATCAATTATATATATATAAATTTTATAAATACATATATAAATTTTATATATGTGTATATATATGTCATCAAATATGTCTCCTTAAAGATCAATATATGCTATTTCTACTATTTTTTTGGCTATGGATCTCAATTTAATGCACTCATTATCATCCTCAGTCTTTCCTCCATCAACCCCACTTCCAGGATTTTGAATCTCTGGCTCCACACCTGAGATTCCTAATTGCATCCTTCTGTTTAGGCAGCTGTAAGAGGTTCACCTGAAAATAGTCTCCTTCCTCTCTCTATATCTGTGACACCGAATGTACGTTTTCCCTCCTCAGCAATTACATGGAGGTTACACGACCTAGTTGTTAACCTGGAATAACATATCTAGACTAAAAACATTTTACCATTGACAAATAGCTAAAATTTATAGATGATGTGGGTAGATGAATCAGAAAGTTATATTTGCAAATGCAACAGAGCTAAGCAGAAGGATTTGAATGGATCTAGATGAAGGCATCCAAGGAGAAAACAGTTACCCTAGGGCACCCTGGCTTCTCCAAAGCATGTCCGGACCAGTGGGCTTGCCCCGTGGAGCTGGGAAGTTGACATGGAAGTTTCTGTCTAGATGTGACAACGCAAAGTCCAGACACTCCGGTAAGCTGCTTCCATAGACAACCTTCTACCTGCAAGTCCCTTTCAAAGACAGAAGAGCTACAAATCTATCATCTCTTCATTCTAACTTTTGAAATTCCTCAGACATCTACCTTTTAAAGGGGGTACAAGATGAACACATTGCCAATTTACCTTCATTTCTCTAGGAATTCAGCTTTAGGTCTAAACATATTGAATTGTTGATTGTTCTTCCGTCTGACAGTTTGATTCCCAGTCATATTTTGGGGCCTCCTCAAGTGGGTATCTCCTTCCTCACATTTGTCTTTTCAGTGAGAATATGAGAAAGAATTCTACCATGTTCTAGGCTTCATATGTCACAGCAATTTATCCACTTAATTCCTTCATTATAGTAATAAAATAAATTCAATATTTATTCTTTGATAAAAGTAGGAGTTCTTCACTATAGAACATTGAACACTATAGAAAATATTGATAAGTTATAAAGAACAAAATAAATACCACTAGAAATTCTAGTCGTCATGAAAAAACCACCCTAAATTAACATTTGGTGTTTATTAAATTTTTGTCCCAAAATATTGTAAAAACTATACTTTAATTAAGTGACAATGAAAGTCCTGATTTCTCTATGCATTCACAAACATAAACTACAATCATTTAAAAAAATACATAAAAATGTAGTGATCTCACTTTTTTGATCTATTATTTTCATTATTATGTTTAAAATAGACCTAAATAGTTATTGGATATTTATATCTATATTTTTGTGTTCAAAACATTTTGTGCCATACAAAAGGATTTTATTGCATATCATTTAATTTTTTTTAAACTGAATATTAAAAATCCATTATAACACCAAATTTAAAGGTGACACATCCAGAGATTGGACATAAATGGGTAATATTAATCTGGATAACTTACTATTGTAACAATCAAGCCTTAATTCAGTAGTACTGTTTTATAGAAAGTGTTGGCTAATGAACATAAAAATAAAATGTATATTTCTATAAGAAAAATTTCTATCAGAGAACCATTGATAAAACTATATGAATAAAAATTTGGTTTTTGGTTTCTTACATAAAAAATATTGAAGTTACCTTTGCATTTTTAACTGTTTCCATGCTATTAGAATGGCACACAAAATTTGCACAAATTTTTCTAAGTTTCTCAAGCATAAGAAGATTTAACCATTGGTTTGCCTCACTGAATGAAAATCGGATGATTAAACAGCAAAAAGAGGAGCATCTTTGACGAGAACATTTGAATATAAAATTTGTCAAAACACTTTCTGCAATTAATCACCATTAAATAAAAAATAATAACATCACACTTGACATGCTAATACTTGTGCAATCGTTCTAACAATAAAGTCAGAAAAATAGAGGCATGAAAGAGGAGATCATTAGAGATTTATGTACAAGATCAGAATGAGAAACCTTTGTATTTTTTCATAGATGAATGAGATTGCCAATGGAAATCGTGAGCTTGTTTCTTTTATGTCCATGTATGGCCTTCTCACTGAGAAAGCTCAAAGACATCAGATCACTGCATCCCTTCTCATTTTAGGGTGTTTATGCTAATGTAGGGTAACCTGGCCAGAGAAGCACAGGGAAGTGAGGAGGCTGCTCCCTGAAGGCAGTTTAGACTAGAAATTCCAAAAGAATAGATTAACATTGTCTGCCTCTAAACTCTTCAAAGAAGACCATAATTGTGCCTTTTATATCTTACCCCGTGCTCCAACTGCAGAATTCTTCAACTCCCAGGAGGAGCCTCATAGAGATGCTGTGCTGTTTGATTTGGCACTATTCACAAGCCTTGGCAGTTGATCAAATAGAGGGCACAGGAGTGCAGGAAAGCCTTAAGAAACTGTCTTCGCTGTTGTCATTACTGCCTTCATGAATTGAAATCTCAATGGTGAGCATAAAGAAGCCATAGGTATTAACCAAGCGTGCCTAACTCCAGCTTAGGTATTTGGCTTGGAGAAAGCATGCAAATGTACAGCTTTATGTGCTTTCTCTTCAGTTGTATTTGTCTCAGCGTTTTAAAAAAATTACTTTCTTAGAAAAATTAAGTATTTTTGCCCCAGAACTCTTGGACCAAGTGTGTAGGCATGACGAATGGGCAAGTCTTGGCTTTGAACGCAAGCAATCTTGTTCCGCTCCTGGTTCTACCAGCTGTGTGATGCTGGGCAAGTTTCTGAGCTCCTCTGAGCCTTGGTCCATGTGCCTACTAAATAAGTGCTGCTCAGCATACCTCACTGCATTTCGGCTAGAAGCAAATAAAAATTATATTTCAGATCATGTAAAAATAGCATATAGAAAACATTTGGTAAAATATAAAGAGCAATACTGTTGTGAGAAATTATTAATATAATTAAACAGAACTTTGCAAGAATGTTGTGGAACAGATGTATTAAGGAACAAATATTTTAAGTGATCTATCTTATGTTGAAAGAACATCATCCAAAAGAAAACCTACTAGACTGTTTCTTAATTTAAAAGATAAATGTACAGAAGGCCCATTAAAAAGAAAGGGAAGAAGAAAGGGAGAGAGGGAGGCAGGGAGGGAGAGGGGCAGGGAAGGAGAGAGGAAAGAAGCAGGGGAGGGAGGGAGGGAGGGAGGGAGGGAGGAAAGGAGGAAGAGAATGGATAAGAAATTGAGAAAAGTTATGCTATGTATGGAAATTATTACCAAAGACCAAAGAGTGGAAATTCTAAACCAGGACTTTCTAAAAAGTAGATTAGTTATATATTTGAGATATTTTTGAATGGATTTGGTGATCTTTGGCTGGTTTCTCTCAGGTTGGTTCTCTCTCTCTCTCTCTCTCTTCCTTTTATTCATAAAAAGTAAACTCATTTGGTTTTGTTCCCTAGTTTATTCTAATGGCACAGAGCCAGTGCTTATGAAATGTTGGTGGAATGATGTATTGATAAAGTAATGAATTTTTAACTTACAATTTTCTGTGCTATTCACTATGTTTATTTCTAAAGTTGAAAGACTTTATAGATAATTTCTGTTCTCTGGGAGCTCATAGCCTAGTGAGGGAAATAGGTATATAAATATAATAATATATAATAATAATTACATAACTTAACTAAAATATAATATATAACTATATTAAAATGTAACAATAAAATAAAAAGTGACAAATGTGAGTTTAAGCTGCTCCGTAATTTTCATTTATGTTCTTTAAAAATTTCCTTTAAATTCCCATTCGCCTTACTCAAAATTATAACATTATGCATATAGATAACAGTACTTTGATAGTTACCCAGGCTTTCTTTCTTACCTCTCCTGCCACAAGTAATTGTTGCTATGATTTAGTCCCTGTCTTTTCAAAGATTTCGCATTTATGTACACACATACATGCATGTAGTTGTTCAAGTGTATGTTAATTAAAACAAATGCATAGATATTCTTCAGAAACTCTCTTTATCTCAACAATGTGTCTTACAAATGTATCCATGCTAACACATTTAATCTACCTCGTTCTTTTAGGATGCTGCAGTAGTGGCCGTCACAGGGTCACCCTTCATATGTGGCACCGGTGGAGCTGTGCGGTGCGCCGCCTGCCCTGCGGTGGCTCTCTGCCCTGCTCCCATAACTGGGCCTCGCCATGGCTCGTTTCGTTGTTCCTCTGCTGATGGGCACATAGGTTGTTTCCAGTACATCAGTAGCGACCAGGATTGCTTTAATGAGCATCTTTATACAACCCACAGTTGCTAACATGTCCAGATGAGTCTAATGAAATCATTTACCCTCTTTCAAATCCTAGGCTTGGCATCAAAAATACTTTCCTGAATATTTGTATGTTGCATGTACACCGAACAGCAGAAATGTTAAAAATAAAATAAGTTGTTTTGAGAAATTGAGAGGGAAAATAACCCTCTCTTACTCTTAAAACCCAGAAGTGTTGGAAGATTAAAGCCTTCTTTTATTCCACCACGTAGTGTGCACAGAAATTAAACTTCTGTGAGTCGGTCTTTTTGCCTCGTCCCTGATTTGATTTAGTTGTGAGGATCGGAGGATGTAATATGTACGTACTATTGGAAGCGAGCTGGGGTTTTATGTGTTTTTGAATGGCAGCATTTCTTTTCCACAAAAGATAACTTTATGACAAGTCACATTTATACTGCACTGCTCTGACATTACGTTCTCATAGATTCATTCAGCAGAGATAGATGCTTCTTCGCCCTTAACGCCTTTGATCTTTTTTTGGGTGTAAAGTACTTCGGAATATCGAGGGCTGTCTGTCTGAGGCACAGCCCCTTGTAAACGCGTAGATGCCCCTGAGGAGCTATGTGTGTCTTAGGGAGTGGTACAGGGACACGTTCTTTCTGGTGCCAAAGACAGCCTTTAGTTCAGGCCTCTTAAGGAAACACGGACTAATGAAATTGACTTAATAAAATTGCTAAGTGTTAGAAATGGCATCTTCAGAAGGGGAGAGCATGGACCAGAGCCTCCTTGTCATTTGGCTGTGATTTGTGGTATTGACTGTGGCCTTTGGCTGGATGTGGAATGAAGTAAAGCAGAGGTCCAAGCACTGTGACCTCCAGGAGAATGTTTACTCCATCACGGAAGGAGCTGGCTTCCTGTATATGAGGGCAGGATGGTGGAGTGGAGGCTGGGAGGAACAGAAGGCTGGAGAAAGCAATAGAAGCCACTGCCCGGGCTTGAAGGTCAAAGGCCACATTCAAGGACGAGATGAGGCTGCCTCCTAAGGGGGAGCATAATAACCTCACCCTGGTTTCAGGTTTTTTTTTTCCTGAGTTGTTTTGTGGAGGATTCTAAGGCTGTCAGCCAGTCTTTGCACTGTGGTGCTGTGGGACCTACTGGGGTGAGGCTTTGGGGACAGGGCGCCCTTCCGGGCTCCCCCGGCAGGATTGAGCCCTTGTTCCTGCCTGTACCTCAGTATAAATGCTTCCGACTCAGCTTAGAGTTACTGCATTTTCAAACTTTGCAGGAACGTAAAGATTATCTATGAAAATCTCTTTTACTTGCAAGATGAGGGCATGAAGCCCCTAAGGGGCTAAGTGGCCTCTGAGCCAGTTCATTCAACAAGTTGGTGATTCTGTCCATTGATTTACCTTTGGGCAATCTGACAGTTCCGAGCTCTTCCTCCTTCTCATCCTCCTCCTCCTCAATATTAGCACCACCATCACCACTGCATCGTCATGGGTTTCGTTGAATGTGCTCTTGTACCTTTGCTTAACAGACACAGTTTCATCAGCTTTCAGTGGGAAGGACCCAGAAGTTTTTTTTCCTTGTTACATAACAAAAAAAGCTCCAGATTTGGCAACAGATATATTTGAATTTAAAAACCGACTCTAGCCCTGGCTGGTGTTGCTCAGTGAATCGAGTGTCGACCTGTGAACTGGTTCGATTCCCAGTCAGGGTATGCGCCTAGGTTGTGGGCCAGGTCCCCAGATGGGGGCGTGCGAGAGGCAGCCTATCAATCTCTCACACATTGATGGTTTTTCCCCGCTCTTTTCCCCCCTCCCTTCCCCTCTCTCTAAAATAAATAAATAAGCAAATTCTTTTTTAAAAAATTAAACAACAGTCTCTACCCTTTACTTTTCTGAGTGACCTTGAAAGCCACTTTATTCCTCTGGGCCTGTTTACTTGTCTGTAAGATGGAGAGGATAATATCTGCTTTGGAGTGTGCCTATGAGGCTTCAATCGGAGGTGACGCCATAGTTGTCCAGTGCCTGGCACATGGAGGCCCTCAGTAAATGGCAGCTGGGATCCTGATTGGTATTGCTATTATTATTATTCTTTCCAGGTAGCCTGAGCTTGAGTCCCAGCTCTGCTATGTAAGCGTGGGCAAGCCAGTTCCTGCCTGAGAACCTCATTTGTAAACTGGGCAGTTGGATCAGATTCTTTCCAAAGCTCAATGCGCAGACTTTGTGATCCATCATGACACAATGGCTCTCCAGCCGTGGTGCACAGTCCAGTCACCTGCAGGTCCTCTGCCCGGAGATTCCGATTCGGTCGGTCTGGGAGGGGCCTAAGAATCTGCATTTTGACGAGGACTCCAAAGATTAGTTTTCTTTTGTTATAAGAGGGGAAAGTAATAATATCCATATGGTAGGATAATGGTGAGGAGCAAATGAAATAATGTCTGTATAACACTTAGCATAATCCCTGACACCTGACAATCATCCAATACGTTGCCAACTGCTGTTATTCTCCTTTTCCTCTGTCGCTTTGCATGGCAAATATCCCCAGTTGGTTGGCTAAAATTGGCTTCTAAACAGGACTTTATTGTATGGGAGTTAGATGCACATATTTAAAAATTAGAACATCTCTGGGTTCTCTTAAAACCCTGAGAGCCCTGGCAACACCAAGCCTGCAACAATTTATAGTCGCTGTCTCTGGACATTGGCTTAGATGAGCTTTGGCCATGAACCTTCTATTGGAACCAGGCCTCCTCACTCTGCTTCACCTACTTACATTTCTTATTTGCCCCCTGTTAGGCCTGTGGGTTTGTAGATTCCTGTTGTAGGATCGAATTTAGTGTCTCTATCCAGAGTTTTAGAAGAGCTAAGAGACTGTCCGTTCATGGTGTTATTCCAGCTATTCCAGATCAATTAACCAGCTGTCCCTGGGCAGGGGCACACCCCAGCCAGAGCTTCCTCTGAACCTAGTAAAAATCATGGACAGAGTAGTTTGTCTTTAGTGGCATATTTTAGGATGAGTTCCAAGGGGGAGCAATATGAAAGTCCACTGAAATACTTCGCTGGGGAACCTAACCCAAGCTGAGATGTTGCCTAACAGAATCAAAGCAGGGTTTAAAGTCAGCTGCCGCCTTTATTACACACTCGAAACTTGGCAGAGGAAGTTCTTTGGGTTGGGACCACATAAAAGAAATCAAGGCAAGTGAAGGATGGTTGAAGAGAACAGATGGACTTGGACATCTTACACCACCAGAGTGATGCTGTGACTTCCAAAGATACCTGCTTGGACGCTCTGAAAGTTATCATTATCTTTGTATTTTTTTTTTCCTCTAGCTATGAATGTCACACATGAAAAAAATGAGGCAAGAAAGGGCTTTATACAAAGGTATTGAGGCCACATTTGTCAAGACCAGAAGCCCACGCAGATTTGGGAACTATGTTTCAAGCTGAGCTCAAAACTTTCAACTCTCAAAAGTGCTACTTACCCAAGTGAAAGGCAGTTTTCCAGCTCAAAGAAAGGCAGTTCTGCAAGGTTCAGGAAAAAAGGTCAGAAGACTCCTTGTACATCAATCAGCTCCTGGAAAACAACATGTCAATGAGTTAAGTGAACACGAATCAGGCACATATGGATTGAATTTCCCTCGAAATACTCCTGGGGTCCAAGTTTAAGGGGTGGAGTGGAGGAGGGGTGAGAATTCTTAGGAAACTCTAATGCACTTTTCTGCAGACCCCAAACACTTAAAAAGACTTCTAAGATGTCGACTGGCCAGGTCACAAGTCCGGTCGGCCTGAGTCAATGCTGATGCCAGCTGACCCCCGTTTCTGGAGATGACCACGCATCCAAGGCCCACATGGCAGCCCAGGACTTCCCTGCCATGATTTAAACTTCAGTCCGTGGCGTGGAGATAGGAAGATCTGGTGGACGATGGCTTTGAAGTTCCAGGGAAAGGATGTAGATTTATTTCAGAGAAAAAATGAACTGTAAGAAACATTCAAAGTTACCAGTTGTTACTGCCAGTAGCCTAGGTTTCTAAGCAAGTAAATCAGTCCTTTCATTCCCTCTTCCTTCCTGGAATCCTAAGAAAAGCAACTGGGAACTAATATAGACATGGGGGAGAAAAGCAAGTGTGAGAGAATTTTCCTAAGACCATTCCACATGGAAGTGCGAGGTATAGTGGAAATATGTTTTATAAATAGAGGTTCTTATAAAATCTTAAGAAAGAGAACAATGCAGCATTAAAGTCTGTTCTAACCCAAAACACTAGACAATAAATATTATGAGCAAATAGCATTCAGGTTGTGCATTTCCTGCATGGCCCATATTTGTCGGGACTACTTAAATCTGATTTTGTGTAAAATTGTAAGAATTCCACATCAACAATAGTAAACTGGTTTTGTAACATCCACATGGGACCTAAAATTGATTAGTACCGAGTCCATTTTTTCAGAGAGCTTCGTAGGAAACTTAAATGGGGAATCTTACATTTTAAACATTTAAAAGGAAACCTGTTGAGAAACAGCATGCTTCATTCCTGGTTTTGTAGGGCATTTGGTGGCTCACCTGTGATTTCTCCTTAGGAAATGCGCCAAACTAGAAACATCTCGGTGGCAGAGAGAATCCTCATGGCCTCCCCCACCCTTTCTTTTTTAAAGGCAGGAGGTAAGCAGAGATAAGTGTTAAAGGTTTGTAAAATAAACAAACAAACAAAACCCACACACAAAAAAAACCCAAAAACAAATGATGCACTGTCAAGAGAAAATTTTTTCACAATTGTCAAATTGCACAGACAGTGTTCAAATGGCTCATTCATTACCAGCAGCACCACCAAGTTGAAAACATACTTTTTCTAGTCTGCAGCTGATTGATGTACATTACTCATATCAGGCTAATGGCACTTTATTTTCCAACAGTAGCAAGTAATGAGTGACCTTGAGTGCATATTGTTTTCCTGAAAGGGTTTGTTGCTCTGCTTCCTTCACAAGCACCCCAAGGAAGCAAGGCCCCTGTATTGGTGTTTTGCAGCAAACCTCATTTCTTTCATGGCTTTCTGTAAAAGAATTTGATACAGGGATAGGAGCTAACCTCAGTGAGTAAATGAAATATTGATCCATGCTCCTCTGGCCTTGCCTTCACCTTGTCCCAGGGCGGTGAGTTACTGACTTTTCCGTTTTGGCTGTAATAGGAATTATTACAACAGGCCTGTGCAAGTAATTACTTGGCATGGTAAAAAAGGAGGGTCCATCATATATTTCTGTAGAGACGCTAGTTTCCATCAGCCCAGCAGTCTGCTTTTTTGGCTCTGTCTTTCCTACTCTTGATTCAATTCTTTTAACCATCATTAATCATACTCCTTGTCAGCAGAAGTTTATCAAAAGTATTAAGTGAGCAAGGTTGCCTGGCCTCCTTAAAAAAAAATCAGCCAACACGGGGCAGTAAATTTCGAAATATGGAAGGTTGGTTTCGTGATATATATGAGTGTCTCTTCAGCTAGAATGAGCTGTTTGTTTTAGTGATAGATATTGTAGTTTGAGCTGTGATAGAATCCTTCTCAAGTCTGTGCGTCGTGGACTATCGTTTATGAGAGACCATGTGTTTCTAAATGGTGAAGGTCAGGGCTGATGGCAAAAGTAAAAGCAGTGGTGATTCATTAAAAATAGTTAATAGGGCCTGTGGCTGACAGGGATAAATAGGAACATGTGGCTTGCCACCCCGTCAGCACCTAAACTGACATTGTGTTTCTGAGTCCCAGTGCGCCACTTCCAACCGCCAGACGTCTGTGAGCCGACAGACGGACAGAAGGCCGAGGTCACTTCTTGTTGATAACAGACGCAGGAACACTTGCCGGACACACAACTGCAGATGAGCCATTGAAACTCACTGCTCTTCCATTTGGCTATGTCCACTCTTCATTGTTTAAATTGGAACTAATTGTTTTACTGATCACAAATATGTTCATGAGGGGAAATTCAAATAGTATGGAAACATAGTGTCGAAAAATGAAATGCTGATCTGTTATATCTGAAATCTTTTGTTTAAAAAGTGACGTCAAGCACAATATGGCGTCACGTTGGGATTTGATAAAGCTAAGGGCGGGTCCATGCGTGTTTCTTACGTTAGTCTGTTTTCTATCCCTGTTCGCTTGAAATAGTCACAACTAAATGTTTTTTTCCATTTTCACAACTTAAGTGAAACCTCCTCCCCACAAATGCTGTCTCCCAGAGAGAATCAGTTTTGTCAGTTTGTGTATATCCCTCCAGTTTATTTTTCTTCACTATATTTATGTATGCATATGAAAATATATATGTACTTTGCCATATATGTGAACATACATATATACATATATAAGGTAAAGAAAAAATATATGCAATATAATAATAATTAAATAAACATACAGTGTGTACTTAAATATTAGCCCATGTTATAATACTGGTACACAACTTGCTTTACCAATACTCTAATATTTAAATATGAATATCTGATTAAACTCATGGATTCATTCACCCATTCAGAGAATACACGGAATGTTAGCCTACTTAGGGCCAGAGGTCTACTTCCAGTTTGCTTTCGGCATTAATCTAAAAAATGCCCCTGCTCCCGGTCCTAACACAACATACATTTCTCCTTGCAAAATTTCCTGGCTAATTTGGAGAATCCTAAGAACTAGAAGCCAAAAGGATTTTGCTGATTAAGATCAATAGAGTTTGACGATCCATTTAAGAAGTATAAATCAACAAAGAAATGTGTGGAAGTGGATGCAGCCCTTAGGCAATTTCCAAATGAGCAAGTATGGATTTTCTATATATTACTCCCCATAAAGTAGGTTTTAAAAACAAAATTGTTTGGGGATCTGTTGGGTTGTTGTTATTTGGGCGATTTTTGTTTTTGTTTTTTTTCTCTCAGTGAAAAATGGCACCGTGGACTGAACTCATACCGGGAAATAAACATCTTCCCTTCTCACTTTAGATTGCCTCTGTTTGGTAGAAAAACAAATCATCTAGCTGCTCCTGGGCGGAGGAGAAGTGGTGATAACCAAGCAGCATCCGGAAATGGTCCTTTAATTCATTATGCAAGTTTCAGAGCATCACACACACACAAACACATACGCAAAAAAAGCACAAAATTTTATGCAAAGATATAAATAGCAGAAAAAAGTAAGTAGAAACCCCTAACCCCCCACTAGTCTCTGACTTTCCTACTTGCAACTAGAGCCTTTGTCTGCCCTGCCTGCAGAATCGAGCTGGTAACTCCAGGCTGCCTGTGTTTGCTGTCCAGACAGCAATCCTGCCTGGAGACCATGTCTCACAGAATGAGCCGTCCTTTGCATGACTTGAAAAGGTGCAGGGAATCCTACAGTGCAAAGAGGTTGGGATTTTACAAACTAAGTCCTCAACCTAAACTTGAGGTTTTTTTCGTTGGTTGGCAATGTACGTTTTTGGGCCACAAGCATTACAAAAAAAACAGCCTGGGAAACAGCAGTGCATTCAGTTGAGAATTGTTCAGCCAGAAGATGGAACAGTATCACAAATTAACATGTTTACAGGGAAAAGCACTTAGCAGCAAATCAACTAGAGAGGATGGGGAAATGCATTGCGCTTAATTCAAGGCCAAGTGGCGACGGGCATGGAGGATGTTTTTGGAAACCATCATTTTGAAGAAGGCATTTATAGTGGTTACAAATTGACTTTTTATGGAGAAACTAAGACTCTTCCTAACCTATTGCACTGATATTATATTTAGTTAATATTTTATGAAAGAAAAGTCCTCCCATTAGAGGTAGCAAATTGCTTTATAATTACAGTACTTCACAAGAACAGACGGCTTCATTGTACAGCAAAGGCACAATGTAGCCGCCTCTTCCTCGTGACTTCTTTGTGAAGCCCTTGTGGAGACTCTCCCTCCCATGGTTCCTTTTTCCTTATTTCAAAGATTAGTTTAATTGGCACAGAAAATCGCACTGCATATTCGGTATGGGTTAATGAAACACTGATGTAGAAATATCACTGAAGCAGAGCCAGGGCACGCTGGGGACTTGAGGTGAGCAAAGATATCTCTTTGATCTTCCGAACTCCGGTCTGACTCCATGCCTCTCCGACAGTGACGACAAGCCGTTAAACATGATGGCTGCTCGGGAATCGTGACTGTAGTGAATGGGTGGGCAGAATCACATAAAATTTTTATCAGAGAATATAGACTGCAAGGGAATGGAGATCAGGCTGTTTTTCTTTCTCCTTCTTTTTTTTGCTTTTCTCCATAATCTTCAGTGAGAAGTCACAGAGCTAAATTCCTCGCAGACAGGAACATGTTGTGTTTATTTTTGTATTCCGGAGGGCATCACACTGCTGGTGTTGTTGCTACGAAAAAGCCTTCCCTTGATGGGAATGTGCTGTGTAGCAGAAGCTGGCGGCACCCTGACCTATCCCATTAGCAGTCCCCATTTCTGTGCACACCAAGGGGGTCTCGTTGCCTGCACATGGGACTCTCTTCCTATGGACTGTCTCTGGTCCAGGAAGCAACTCTCAACCAGTGATGAGTGGGAGATGGTGAATAAATCCCTCTGTTCCTCACCCTGCAGATTGGACGACTCAAAGGGGCATTCCCCAGATTATTCTAGAAGTCCCCAGTGGGACTGAACTCCAATGACCCACACAGCAATCTGCTCATGAACATTTCCTATTGTCAGTTTTTTTTCCTTCCTTGTTTCACTTGCTCAGGCCCATTCCAGCTCTTCCAGAGATTGCCTCTAAAATAATCTACTTGCTCGCAAATCCTTATCTCAGGTTGGGATTCTGGGAAACCCAACCTAAGACACGCTGCTCTCCCAGGACACCAGGATAATCAATTCATAAGAACTGACGGGGCATCTTCTGTGTGCCTAACTGTGTGCCAGGTACTCTAGGGCTCTTAAGCCATTTAAGATTTTTACTCTTACATGGCTCAGAAATCCCTAACCGATTAGCTTGGAAGATAAGACATACACATTTAAAACATTCAGTGGACCAGACAGCATTATACAGGGATGTAATAAAGTGTAAAGTGTGTTTTACAGATAATTGGAGACAATGGACCGTGGAGCAAGGGTCTACATGCGCAGTATGAACGCAAGTCATGAAAGAGCTGTTGGACAAGGGGAAGGCTGATGAAACTGATGTTTTGGGGGATTCAAAGAGGACGGTACACTTAGCACACAGGATGAGTAGATCTCCAAGCATGCTGTTCTGCGTGCAGTAAATGTGTGGATGGAAAAATGAGCAGGCAAATAAATTAGTCATCAAAACTCACATCAACTGTGGTATGTGCTCCCCTACTGAACTTCTGATTTTATATTATATGATGCATAAGTGCCATAATCTCTTGCATGTGGGATTTTCAGTATTTGTTATCCCATTATTTATCTCATTCCCTAGTTCACCTACCTCAACTTGTCTCTCATCTTTAGGAAATCTGCCATTTCGCAGCTGGGTGACCATGGGCAAGTAATTTATTAAATCTCTGTGGTCTCAGTTTCCTCCTCTGTAAAATGTTCACTATGACCCTGTGGTTTGTTTAATGAGTGTCTTCCTCATGTCCAGAAAAAAAGCAGTCTCAACCTCTTTCTGTTATCTGGTGCTCGATCCTCTCCGATATACTTTTATGGCCGAGTTCCTAAAAATACTGGAGTTGGCCATCTCTGGATTAGATGACATTTAAAATTCTTTTTAACTCTAACGAAACATTTTGAAGCAACCAAAAGGGTTTGGACCTAAGACTGGGTGGCCTTGAAGTCAAGTAATCTCTCTGAGACTCAATTTCCATTTTTAAAACACAAAGCTATTAATTTGTACTAGGGATAATTAGGGAAAACACTTGGCTCATGAATGCTCAGAAAAGTGTACATTTTTTATCAACTGTATTGAGATATAATTTATATGTAATAAAACGCATGCATTTTAAGGACACAATTTGATGAGTTATGAAATGTCTACACCTATGTGACTATTCAGTCAACACTTGGAATATCTTTCTCATCTCTGAATGTTCTCTTGTGCCTCTTTGCAGTCGATCTACCCCTTCATCCCTTCCTTCAGGCAAGCCCTGATATGCTTCTTGTCATTATAGCTTAGAAATGTCTTTTTCTAGAGTTTTGTGTAAATAGGATCATATAGCATGTGCTCTTTTAGGTCAGGCCCCTTTTGCTCAGCATAATGTTTTTATGATTCATTCATGTTTTTCTACTAGTGGTCTGTTTCTTTTGAATAAATGGCAGATTTTGTTTTCCTAAGGTAGCAAGATTACTCTTCTTTATGGTGTCTTTGGATATCATCCTATTTCACAGATATAACTGTGGATGGGTGTATATACACAGATTAAAATAATGCCTGAGACAATAATATTGAGTTATTTTTGTAAAAGAAATGATTAATAATAATAATAGCTAACATTTTTAAAATACTTTTTTTTGTAACAGGCACAAAACAAAAAATTGGAGGTGTACTAATTATCTGTTGCCGTGTAACAAATTACCCCAAATTTCATGGCCTTAAGCAATAAACATGTATTGTCTCAAAGCTCCTAGGGGTCAGGAATTCAGAACTTGCTTAGATTGATGACTCTGGCTCAAGATGTGGGCTACAGTGTGGTGATTACTGTGGGAGGGTTTATAAGGTGAATAGATGGTAATAGAAAAAATACAGTAAAAACAAAAAAGATATTGGCTAGAGCTGCCATCATCTGAAGGCTATATTTTAAGGACTGCAACTGGAGGATCTGCTTCTTAGCTGACTCACTTATGTGGCACGCAACTTGGTGCCAGCTCTTGGCAGGCAGTCTCAGCTTCTTCTCATGTGGACATTTCCAAAGAGCTGCTGGAGTGTTTTCTCAACAGAGATTGCTTCCCTAGAGTGAGTGATCCAATAGAGAGCAAGGGTAAGCTGTAATGCCATTTATGACCTAGTCTCAAAATTCACGTACTGTCATGTCACCCATCCTATTCGTTGCACAGGTCAGTCCCATGCAGTGTGGAAGGGGACAGTGTGGGTTGAATTCAAAAAAGGTATGTTGAAGTCCTAACTCTGGTACCTGCATATCAACCTTATTTGGAAACAGGGTCTTGGTAGATGCAACCAAATTAAAGTGAAATCATACTGGAGATGGTGGTTCTTAAACCCAATGACTAGTGTCCTTATACAAAGAGAATGATTTGTAGACAGACAGACACACAGAAAAGAAGACCATCTGAAGAGAGAAGCAGAGATTACACTGATGCATTTACAAGTGAAGAGATTACACTGATGCATTTACAAGTACAGGTGATTGCTGGCAACCAACAGGAACCAGGAGGCAAAAAAGAGTCTTCTCTAGAGCCTTTAGAGGGAGTATGGTCTCTCTAGCACCTTGGTTTGCACATCTAGCTACCAGAACTGTGAGAGCATACATTTCTGCTTTTTTAAAGCCACCCAATTTGGGAAAATTTATCATGGCAGCCCTAGGGACTACCATGGAATGCAGGGACTAAATAATGGTGGGGATTATTGGGGGCTGGCTACTCAAGGATAGGAGAACTTACTTGGATAGAGTGGTTAGGGAATGTGATTAAATTTAGGCTGATACCCAAAGAGTAAGAAAAGGCCAATGAGATAAAAACAGGGGGAAGAACATTTTAGGCAGAGGAAGCACCTTGTGAAGACTTAAGGTGAGGAAGAGGCTGGTGTGTTTGAGGAGAGAATAGAGGAGAGAGACACACCAAATAGGCTGGGAAGATGAGCAGAGGCTAGGTCATGCTGGGTTCACAGACCATTGGAGGGCATTTGGATTCCACTCAAAGGGCAATAGAAGGAGTTTTAAGCAGGGGAGTGGTATGCTTTTGATTTTAGAAGAAGCCTCTGGCTGCCACATGGAGAGTACATTGAAGAGAAGCAAGAATGAAGTGAAAAGACCAATTAGGAGGTTATTGCAGATGTCTAAGCAGAAGTCCAAGAAGTTAGCCAAGGATGAGAAATGCAGATAAAAGGAAGTAGATAATTAGAGATATAAATTGTGCCCAGTGTACATGACTTTCTATTTAGATGTGGAAGATAGGGAGAAGAAAACAGGAAGCATAAGGATGATGACTACTGAATTCAAATATTCTTCTTCAAGGAAATGAAAATCCTATTCATTTTTTTTCATTTTTTGTTTTTAAAGATTTTATTTATTTATTTTTAGAGAGGGAAGGGAGGGAGTAAGAGAGAGAGAGAGAAACATCAATGTGCAGTTGCTGGAGGTCATGGCCTGCAACCCAGGCATGTGCCCCGACTGGGAATTGAACCCACAACACTTTGGTTCACAGCCTGTGCTCAATCCACTGAGCTACACCAGCCAGGGCTAAAATCCTATTCATTTTAAATGTAGGCTTTATTAACTATGGGATCTTCAACTTGAGAATTCTTCATCATTCTCTATTCCTGTAGGAAAAAATTCACACTCCTTAGCATGGCATAAGTAGTGTCAATCAGTGTCTCACCTAAATGGCCAGATTCACCTCTTCACCTACACTTAGTTATCGGGAGCTGCTTATCCTTCCAGGAACACGGCGTGCCTACAGAACACATTCCGTTCTCTTGGCCTGGAAGTCCTTCCAGCTCACATCCATGCAGCCTTCCATAGCAGCAAGGTGTTTCGGCACCCCTCGACTTGTCTCCCACAGCATCCTGCATTCTCTTTTCTGTTCCCATCCCACCATTTATGAACTATATATCTGTCCTTCCCTGTGTTTTATGTCTGTATTTCCATTAACCACGAGCTTCCTAAAATGAAATAAATACATCTAATTCTTATTTTATATCTATGTTTGCTCCAAGCACTATCTCTGGTGCATTAAAGAGACTCAGTTAATGTTTCTCAAATGAATAACAGAGATGGGGTAAAGATATTTGACAGTTATTGGTCAAAAGAATTATTTCTGATGAATATCAAGACACCATGTTTACTTCCTATATTAGAATCGAGGAACCCCAAGGACCCACCAGAACAGGCAGAAATGTGATGCACACATTTACCGAAACACTCATTTGACAAATACTGACTGAGTACCAATTATGTATCTATCATGCTTCTGTGTGCAGCAGGAAATAGGATCGACGAAGCCTCTATTCTCATAGATATTACATTCTTTTGAGACAGACAAAAAATAATCAAATGTATAAAAAAGTGAATAAGGTAACTTCAGATGGTGACAAGTGTTATAAAGAAAATAAAACAAGGGTGTGGGGGTTGAGACTGAGTGGCAGCCTCTGACAGGTGATTAGACAAGACTTCAGTGAGCCAGCCATGTGGAAATCTGGGAGAAAGGTTTTCCAGACAGACAGACCCTGATTACAAAGGTGCAGAGTGGGAACCATCGTGTTGTGTTTGAAGGGAGAAAAAGAAATGTAGGTAGTTATATACACTAAGCTCTATTTCCAAATGCCACAGCAACCTTTATGTTTAAGAAAATCAGGACAAAATTGTTAACGTTTTTAAAATTAACTTACAACATTATTAAAATTTTAGATATACCTACTCCCCATTCTATCATTGCTATTATGTCTATCATTGCTATTATATCTATCATTGCTATTAAATTTATTTAAAAATTTTTAGTGGCTGCATAGTATTTCTGTATGATATAATACTATTTATTTAATCAAATCTCTATGATAAAAGCAGATAAGCAAACCCCTATGGTCAACATCTTCAATTCTAAATCTTTTTCACATACACAATCATTTTTTTCTTGCAGCAAATTCTTAGAAGAGAAACTGCTGAGTTGAACAAATTCTAATCCACGTGACCAAGTTGCCTTCAGAAAGTTTATAAGAGTTTTCCAGTTGTGTGCAGGAGGATGGGCTTGCTTTGTATCATGTGAACAAAAGAAGGGTTGTGCAAGTTACTCCCAAGCAAAGCTACAATTGTCATCAGAGTTGCCACAGCTCAGGCTGCCTCCATGAGCAACCTTCCATCAGTAATTGTTTCTATGATCAGTGGGGCTGTAAATGCAGCCCTGACCCACTCCAAGTGGCTCAGAACTCGCCAAGCCTTTCTCAGTGGCAGAAGGAGAGAAACTCCATCTAAGGAAATGCCCACATGGCTGCCTTTTGATTCAACTATCAGTTTTCTTCAAGTGTCTTACTGAGACAAAGTCGGAGAGCTTTGAAGCATTGCCCAACTGATCACCGATAGGATAGGAAGTGGCCAATTTATGCCAAAAAAATCACTGAGGGTTCAAAGGAGCAGCCATTGCTAAAACTACCAGCTTCTGCTTTTCATTGACTATGTCAAGGGCATTTGAGGACTGAAATGCTTTTGCCAAAAAAGCAATACGTGAAAACTGTACGTGCGAGTGGGAAAAGTGATTAAATACGTCAGTCCTGAAAGTTTTAAAAGTTAATAGTCCAGTCATTTAAATTCTCTCCTGTAATCATAGAAATTTATGACTGGGAGGGTTTTGAGATATTATCTTGAATTCTCACCTCTGAAGAAGCAAAGGTCCAATTTTGATGTAAAAGTATTTTCAGGAGTCCTGATTTCATAGCAATAACGCTTTAACTTATTGTTTGAGAGTGTACATTATGACAAAGATTCTATGAGTTCAGAAGTAATCTTGAAGCTTATTTTAATATTCCAGAAATAAATCTATACACCTCTAAAATAGAAGCATGTATATAAGCAAACCGTATTACTTATTCACTCTACAATAGTACATGGAAGACTTGCAATGAACTCCAAGCCCATTTCTTGCCCCTTCCACACTCCAAGAGTTTGTCAACTATAGATTATTGAGCTTGTAGTTTTACCAACGAGGAAACTAAAGTTCATGAATGTCTTGTGAATTATCCAAACCACAGAGTCAGAAAAGAGCTCGAGGTAGAGCCAGAATACCTGATTTTTTCCTTGAAGGCTCTTTCCTGGGCTAGGTTGAAACTACAACTAAACCACCTATTACCACTGTGTTCTTGTGGACATCACATAACCTCACTAAACCGCAATACCTTTACACATGAAAGGAATATTGAATTATATAATTCATGGGGACACTTCCTCTGAGAGCACAGTGCATACCCTGCCCAAGTACTATGGAAACATTAGCTAGTTTTTGCTATTGTTATTATTGTGATTATTTCCATTTACATGATATGTCTGCTTCAGGCTTTGTGACAAACAAGTGAAAGAGTCCCAAATCTTCTTTACAATTTCCCTGACACAGCTCTTTGCTTATCAAGTTTTTAATTATCTGATGCAACCCCACATAATTCAAGGCTACAGAGATGCCTTTTAATTTGGGGAGTTGGAGAAAGCAGTTCCTTCTGTGTAATTTATAAACTAAACTTGCCCCCTGGGTATTTACATGAGAACACAAATTTATTTCTCAGGAAACTGTGGGAATAAATTGCCTTTAACTCTTCTCCCACAGGTACGCGGTATGTATTTCCATCATTTGCACCGATCTCTTTGCAAAGTGATACTCAGTTTGTTTTTAAAAAGTGAAACCTTGCATGTCTTAACTTTTAGGATCATGAACTCTGCTAAAAAATGCTATTATTCCTGCTGTGAAAATTGGACTATTTACTGGGTTTTTATTTAAACACATTGTTAAAGTAAAACAAACATAAAACAGCAACATCATGATTTCTCAACACTATGATTAGATATGGAGAAACTCAGAGGTCTTCCTTTTAACTCTCTTTTTTCCTTTCTTCTTTTTTCTGGTATGGTCATTAGGACTACAGTACAGTCAAAATGTTACCCTGAAACAAATGATAGCAGGAGCTAAGAATTTTATGATATTTTGCAAGGGACTATTATGAATTTATTTCAAATTGCTCTTCTCTATGCACCATGATAACGCATTTGGGGCTGTTCTTTCTGAAGCACACATGCATATCACAAATTACCATATACACTGCAGAAGTGCTTGTCTGGGACAAAAATAGGCGTAAGAGAGAAAAGTGTTCACTATTCCTTTGATGTAAATTTTAAACCAAATTGACACTAGTCCTTTTGGCCAAAAGCTTCCCGAATCTGCTGCATTAAAAATTGTGTGCCACCCCAGGACATGATGGACTTCACAGAGACAGCGTCACAACCCGAGTCCAGTGAAAAACTGGAGGAAAGGAACGAGCGGGAGCAAGCGGAAGGAGAATCCTGCCTGTGCATTATGCTAAAAACACTGCATCTTGGCTTAAACACAGCGATTTGATCTTAGACTAAACATTTCACCTCTTTGACCATTTTTTCCTCATTTGCAAAGTGGGAATAATAATGATCTCGGCCAGTTGTGTGTACCTCTCAGCATTGTGGTGAGACTTAAGCCGGATGATGAATGCAAAAGTGTTCTGTAAATTCTAAAGGTTCACAAAATTATATGAGTAAAGTTACAGCTGTGTTAAACGTCTCTCTCAATTTGCTTCCACATCCCAAGGAAGAAATGAAATAAGACATCAACGAAGAGTCCGCTTTAATTCCTGATTTTCACACATAATGAGACATGCATCATCTGAGAGAGAAATAAAACAATGCTTTTATTCTTGCATCATAAAAAGCCAAGAATAAGATCTTCTCTCTTTGCACATGGTGATCTAATCGTACTTTGCTAAATTTCATTTCCTCTATAGTGGACATTCTTATCTGACTATCAAAGGTTAGGGTCACGATGTTGAAACTCTATATTCACTTTTATCTCCCCGCTCTCTCACAATCTGCTTGATGCAATCAGTATCAAGATGGCCTTATCTGCCCTCTGAAATATTTTTCTCTTAATCACCAGGTAATTCAATTGAGACAGTAATTGCTTCTTAAAAATAACATTGTATACAGTTTCCTTTTTGATGTGTACTAGTACCCAAATGATAAATTTTATCTTTTTGTATATATCCCTCTGTAACCTTTTAAAAATTCTTTAGCAGCTTTAAAACTTTTACATACATTGTTAACATAAACTACCGTATTTTTCAGACTATAAGATGCACTTTTCCCCCACCAAATTTGGGAGGAATAATGGTTGTTAATGCTGCTGTTGAGCTTTGTTTACATTTACATTGGTGAAATATTATGTTATTTATGTTATTACATATTTTACCACATTTTTTTGCTTCAAACATTTTTTCCTATTTTCCTCTACAACTTAGGTGCATTTTATGGTCTGAAGAAAATGGTACCTAATTCAACACCATACTGAAATATGTGTTATTTCCTGGTTTTAAACTAATAATCAATTTTTTAAAAATAGCTTTTTACACATGTGATTAGGTTGGGGATCCAAAGGAATGTTTCTTTAACAAAAGCTAGAGTGTTTGGAAAGGGTAATATTATTTGTTCTTTTTAGGCAAATCTGAATTTCTTCATGTCCATTGCTATCATCAGTTACATTTCATTTAAATCTCTGATTAATTTCCAGGGATCCTGGATCTCCCCTCTCCCAGGGGGACATGTCACTTTTTGAACATTGTTTTAGAGGGATTCTAGTGCCTATGTGCTCATAATAGACCAAAGAGAGGACTGGGGAGTAAAATCTTACAGATGGGTTCCACAGTGAAAGGCCGATAGAGGATGTTTTCTTAGTGATGCTCTCAGCCCACAGGGTGATGCTCGCAGCTGCTATGGTAGCAGCCGGTGTGTGGTGTTTGGTGGCAGCGCTCACATGTTGTGACCCAGCACGCACAGCCAAAACCATCACCGTGTGGTCTACCAGTGATCAGACTGCACTTGCTTCTTTTAAGAAGAAATGGTGCCTGTAAAGACAATCATGGAGACTGCGGTGTTGGGCACACGTGGTGGCTCATCCATTACTCTGTTTTGTGGACTGATGAGGTAGAAGAAGAAAAAGACTTACTGTTCCCATTTCCATGTGACTTGATCAGGCATGTTTGAAAGGGTAGTTTTTGTAATGGGGGGAAGAAGATTTGATCCTGCACTGCTACTAAAGTAAATATTTATACTTAATTTGATCTAAACGAACATTGGACTCCACCATTATTTTTTTTTCTTGTATTTTCTCTTCTCATTAAAATTGCTGATGCTACTTTGTCATAGTTACCACCCCGATTCAGGGTCTCATGCTCATTATAAGCTGGCTCTGAGTTTTGGGACAAAGGTCACTTAAAGAAGAGAAAATCACGTTAGATAAAACTTGGGGACAAAATTTGAATATGGCAACAACTACAAATCTGTTATAAATATAATGAGTTTTTGACTATTTTTTCTCCAGAGAAAAATTCATGACATCAAAAAAGTTCAACTAATCAACCTTTATGTCATAAAACATTATCTTTTAACTTCTTACTGATTTATCTTGTTTTGAAGTGTGATTGCTTAATGACATATTGACTCGTGCTGAAGCAGCAAGCCAATTATGTATCTTGCCAAATAGATTTCTTTCATGGAGGGACTGGAATGGGGATGGATGTATAGGAGAAGATACAAATACAATTTAAAATTCAATGGAAAAAGATTAAAAGCCATTTAAACATGAAATCACTTGTAAGTGACAAGGTAAAAAAAAGAGGTAAGTTTTATCTTTTATAGAATCAAGTATAAAAATTGATATAATGAGAAAGATGTAATGGTAAAATTGTGGACAGAGGAGGACCAGCTGTCATTTATGAAACACTTGCTATGTGCCAGGCACATGCTGAATACCATCTTTATCTTATATAGAGGTGCACTCAGAAATGAGCCCATTCGGGTTATAATAACTCAACTTCTTGAGCCATTTCATGTTATACTGTTTCTCCAGCATGGAAGCTATTTATGTCAGTTACATTTACAAGCACTGACAAGGACTTCTGCTAGCCCACACGAGGTCCCCCACTGGGAGGGGAGCTACGTGACATCATCGCTGCTCTTAAGGGGGATCGTGTGATGTTCTCCCTCCTCGAGCTCAGGTTTAATATCCCTGGCAACCTCATACATTGACCTCTATAAATTTCATCATTTTCATGACTTCTTTTTATATGCTATGCCTTTGTTTATGGTTTTGCTTCTGCATTAAAATTGAATTACTTAGATATTGTGTTATGTGTGTTTTCTGTGAGTGTAGTCCTCTGAATATGGTGCAGAAGAGCTACACAAAAACTTAGAGGAGAAAAATTATAAATAATTAATGAAGGTGATGCCTTGTTAGGTTGTATAATGATAATTAGCATTAACTATCGAAGGCATTGTGTCTACTATGGGATTTGGTGTTGTTCTGGCATTATGGGTAGAGTTTGGGAACGCATATGCCTTAATATTTTTAAATTAATAGTATTCTATTTTTATTTTTGATAATTAATCCTTTAAGGGTTTTTCCAGGCACAACTAATTCTGTGAGATAAATATAACTATCCTCATTTTGCCATATGAGAAGCTAAATCATATATAATTTTCATCATCTTCCCAAGGTCAAACTTCTGGGTAAATGGTAAAGTTGGGGTACAAACTTAGTTACATCTGCCTCCGGTTGTTAAAGCTTTTGAATCCCATTACCAAGGACAATGCTTGTCCAACAACTTGTCCACCAAGTAGGAGTTTGTAATATTTATGCCATTGTTTAGAGTAATTTGAGAAGATGTCTTTGAATCTTGCCTGTGGAGACTATTTATGAAGTTCAAAAAATACTTGTTTATTGCTTTATGGTCATCTTTCACTATGACTTGACTATCTTGTTGACAAGAGCCTTTGTGCCTGCAACTTGCAAAACTGATAAAAGGATAAGGACTTGGCACTAATTCTATTTTTTTAAAGACTGGGATGCAGGTCCTAGGTCCTAAAGGAGGAATCTCTAAAATGGCTTGAGCCATGACAATATTATTGCCTTCTAATTAAAAAGTTGTCAGCCAGTTCTTTGCTTTAAGTGTTAAATTCTGTGTATCTGTTGGAAAATATTTTTTAATCATAGACTCAAAGATTGTAACATTTAGTGGATTTTAAGAAAATACATGATTCACAAAAGATAACACAGAAAAGAAAAGAGAACTTTAATTAGCTGAAATTTTTTTTCTGAATGGTAAGTCCCATAGGACACAATGGAATAATATAGTTCAAGTGTTAAGGGCAAGTAGCTGTCAACCTAGAATACTATGTCTAGTTCAATTATCACTTAAGTAGGGACTTGCTTTTTAGCAAGACCATGAGGCAAGCAGGAGAATAGAAGTTGAGAACAGTGAGACCCTAGTAGGAAATAGTCAGTGAGGCAGAGGCCAATTGAAGGAACTATGACAATTTGTAGAAATATTTTTAAAGGAGTTCTGAGATTCTGACAGTCATTTGTGTTGAGTTCTTGGTTTGAAATGTTATTTATGTTTTCTTTTTCTACATTCTACCTTGTTTCCCTACTTCCCATTTCAGGCAGGTATTTACCAACCCTGTTTACTGCTTTAGGGGAGGGATGTGGTAAATTTCCTAGCAAATACTTTTCATCTGGAGTTTGTTTCTAGAAGACTAAGACTCTGAGATTGGAAAGGACTCATAAGCACAGATCAAACAAATGGACAAAAGAAGGTCTGAGGCAGCAGTTCTAAAAGTCACAGGAGAAACACTTCCCTATAGCCTCCCCATCCTGCGCTCTCATCCCTATAATTTCCCACGCTAGGAGAATGGAAGATGGGAAAGAAAAAGATGGAAAGAGACTATATGTCACTACAGAACTGTGGACAGACCCAGCCTGGGGTTCAGAGAGAAAGGAGTGGGTAGATGGCTGAACGAGTGAGTAGGAAGGGGAGAGAGGGAGGAAAACCATAGAAGAATAGACGTTAAATCTTTGTCTGAGAATGGAAAATTAAGTATAGAAAATAAAAGTAATAGTTCTCACATATCTGGGTTTGCATGGAGTGATTATATCTTATATACATACATTGCCACCTGCCCAAGGGAAGCTTTCTATTAGTTCAACTGACACTTGCTTTACATTAAACAGAGTCATGCGTTTAAAGATATAATAATACTCACAGTATAATTGATTTATTTTAATATTCAAATTGCTCAGCTCTAGACTGCAAGAAAACATGGTAGACTAGCTGACAGGGACAAAGAATGCCCTTGCTACTAAAAATATTTACAAATGATGAGTTAACTATAACTGCTGATTTTGAAAGAAAGAAAGGGAAATCCCCAGGTGCCAGAAACAAAAGCTAATGATAATGACAAATAAAAGCTAATGATAAATTTTTTGCTGCAGCAGGAACCAACAGAAGCCTTGAACCCATATATTGTTTCCTAATGCTGAGGCCTGGGATTTGGGTGACCTGGGTGGTCATGGAGACCTCACAGGGCAGGAAAGCTAGAATTCAGTTTCCTGGATAATTCTGGGAGCCTTGAGAAATCTTCCAATCATGAAAAGAGGACCAGAATAATTCTACCATTCGATAAAGAATGTAGCTTCTATATCAACAAGGCTTACCTAGGCGAGGAAAAAAAGTCATCCTGTATTCATCAAACAAAGATTATGTGCTCTTCACAGGACATTTGCACATACAAAATTGGTCCATAATCCTGGGCCTGAAAATCTCAATAGTTACCAATGAGTCATTATTTTATAGACTACATTTTATGATGTAATAAAATCAGAAATCAATTCTAAAAAGAAGGAAAAAACCCAAGTATCTGAAAACTGGAAAATATGCTTTTAAATAATCCATGAGTTATTGCAGAAATCTCAATGAAATTTATGAAATATTTGGGACTGAATGATAGTGAAGTCATCACACATCTAAACATCAACATGCAGCTAGAGAAAGATTTAAAGGGACAGCTGTAGCCTTAACTACATCAACTTCAAAACAAGGAAGATTGAAAATGAGCAAAACAATTAGCTCAAGAAGGTAGAAGAAAAGGACAGTGTACTACTGAATCAAATGGAAGAAAACAGTAAGTGCATAAAATAACATAGGAAACAAAACAAAAAAAATAGAGAGCTGAAAGTTAAACACTGGATTTTTGTAAAGATTAAGACTACAGGTGCCTTCTTGCACAACCAAAAGGACAACAACACATTTAAAAACAAAAAGGCAGCCAGAACTGCCAGAAAATCGAGCTATACGGAAGTCTGACAACCGAGGAGTGGAAGAAGAAACACTCACACAGACCAGTAGGTGGGGCAGAGATGGGCAACCAAGCAGAGAGGACACAAGGCAAGGCAGCTGGCTGGAGGGCTGGAGCAGGCAAGGAGGCAGCTGGCAGATTGGGCAGTTCCACATCCACAACTGGGGAGCAGGACAGACTGTGCAACCCAGGGTTCCAGCAGGGGAAATAAAGCCTCAAAACCTTTGACTGTAAAAACCTGCGGGGGTTTACAGAGGTGAGAGAAACTACCAGCATCATAGGAGAGTTCATTGGAGAGACCCACAGGGTCCTAGACATATACAAACCACCTACCCAGGAATCAGCACCAGAAGGGTCCAGTTTTCTTATGAGTAGTAGGGGAAGTGACTGAAAACTGGTGGAGAGCAGAGCAAGTGTCACTTTTCCCTCTCAAAACTTTCCCCCACATGCAGCAATGTGTGTTGCCCCACCCTCATGAAAATCTAAGGCTCCACCCCTTACTATGTAACAAGTGTGCTGAGACAAAACAAAAATGGCCCAAAGGAAAGAACAGATCAAAGCTCAAGAAAAAATACTAACAAAGTGACGAAGAGATAGCCAACATATCAGATGAACAGTTCAAAACACTGGTAATCAGGATGCTCACAGAATTGGTAGAATATGGTTGCAAATTAGAGGAAAAAGTGAAAGCTATGAAAAGTGAAATAAAGGAAAATGTACAGGGAACCAACAATGAAGGGAAGGAAACTGTGACTCAAATCAATGGTTTGGAGCAGGAAGAAGAAAGAAACATTCAACCAAAACAGAATGAAGAAACAAGGATTCAAGAAAATAAGGAGAGGCTTAGGAACCTCCAGGATGTCTTTATATATTCCAACATCTGAATCATAGGGGTGCCAGAAGGAGAAGAACAATAGCAAGAAATTGAAAACTTACTTGAAAAAATAGTGAAGAACTTCCCCAAACTGGCAAAGGAAATAAACTTCCAGGAAGTCCAGGAAGCTCAGAGAGTCCCAAAGAAGTTGGACCCAAGGAGGAACACACTGAGACACATCATAATTAACATTAGCCAAGATTAAAGATAAGGAGAGAATCTGAAAAGCAGCAAGAGAAAAGGGGACAGTTACCTATAAAGGAGTGCCCAAAGATTGTCAGCTGATTTCTGAAAAGAAATCTTGCAGGCCAGAAGGGGCTGGAAAGAAGCATTTGAAGTCATGAAAGGGAAGAACCTACATCCAAGATTACTCTATCCAGCAAAGCTATCATTTAGAATGAAAGGGCAGACAAAATGCTTCCCAGATAAGGTCAAGTTAAAGGAGTTCATCATCACCCAACCCTTATTATATGAATTGTTAAAGGGACTTATCTAAGCAAAAGATATCAAAACTATGAAAAGTAAAATGACAACAAACTCATAGTTATTAACAACCAAACCTAAGAAAAAACAAAAACAAAAACAAAGAAAGCAAACAAGTAGAACAGGAATAGGATCACAGATGGAGATCACATGGAGGGTTATCAACAGGGAGTGGAAGGGGGATGGAGGCGGGAAAGGTACAGGGAATAAGCAGCATAAATGGTAGGTAGAGAATAGACGGGGGGAGGTTAAGTATAGTATGGGAAATGTAGAAGCCAAAGAACTTATATGTATGACCCATGGACATGAAAAATGGGGAGAATGCGGGTGGAGGGGAGTATGCAGGGTGGAAGGGAATAAGGGGGTGGGGGAATGAGACAACTGTAATAGCATAATCAATAAAATATATACTTTTAAAAAGTCTATAAACTGGAAAGATTTAAAATGGGGGAAATAGTATATAAAAACCAATATTATGAATAATAAAAGAGGATAATTTTAGACATATTGAAGATGGTTAAACCATAAGAAAATATAATGAGCAAGTTTATTACAGTAATAGTGAAATCTTAAAGTAGGAAAAAACATGATTTACCAAAATTAAATTGAAAAGAACCATATTATTATGATGTACATGCAATCAACCCCTGAAGAAAAGGAATCAATGAGATCTCCACTCACCACAGAAATAACAAAACCAGACCCAGAAACGTGGCTTCAGTATTGGCATGCATGCATCATGTTATATGAATTATTATAAAGATTAGAATGAGAGGGAAAGCTGCTCATCTATTGTTGTGGGTCTACGCAAACTGGGCAAGAATAGTATTTAAAGGAAAAGTTGTATACCTATGTCATTAATGAACACAGATGCAAATAACTTAATGTATGAGAAGAATAAATACAATATTGTATTTAAAATACACAGTGACAGCCCTGGCTGGTGTAGCTCAGTGGATTGAGCGCGGGCTGGGAACCAAAGTGTTGCAGGTTCGATTCCCAGCCAGGGTACATGCCTGGGTTGCAGGCTATAACCCCCAGCAACCGCACATTGATGTTTCTCTCTCTCTCTCTATCTCCCTCCCTTCCCTCTCTAAAAATAAATAAATAAAATCTTTAAAAAAATACACAGTGACCAACTAAGGTCTATTTCAAGAATACAGAGATGGTTGTCATTGATAACCATCAGTTTGTCAGTTGGAACCATGTTCAGGTTCAAGCAATAAGGAATTTGTCTAGAATGTCTTGAACAACCAGGCATTTACTTTACTTACACAACAAGAAATCTGCAGGTAGACAGTTGCTGCTATTGGCTCAGTGTCTCATTAACATCAGGACTGAGGATCCCATAATCTTTCAGCTCTGATTTTGATGGTCACGTAAAGGCTGCTGCTGCCAGTTCCAGCACGGGACCTGGGTTCGAGAAAGGAAGAATGCGGGAAGATGAAGGGACCTGTCTCCATGTTTTCTCCTTTTATTTTCCCCGGAGTCACCCTGGCAGAATCCCATTCACATGTCATCAGTCAGCCTAGCAGGATGTCACTTCTAGCTGGAAGAGAAGATGGAGAGCAGTGAAGAGTATAATCATAATTGGCTTTCACCATAGCTGGACCAAACAAAATCAGGATTCTGTTAGCAAGAAAAAGGAGGAAGGATAAATGCTGAGCTGCAAACTAGCGGTGTCTGCCTTAAATACCTCGCAAATCAATTAATGATATTAACAGGTTAAATGGAAAGATTCACAGGGTCATCTTGTTAGTGCAAAAAAGCATTTGGTAAAACAATAACTCACTCCACCAGAAACATTAGGAAGTTTCTTTAACACCATAAAAGGAACATGTCAAAAACCTCTAGCAAACGTCACAGTTAATGCAGAAACTTTGGAAATTATTCTCTTTAAAGTGAACAACATGAATGC
Source organism: Phyllostomus discolor (assembly GCF_004126475.2). Classification (NCBI taxonomy): domain Eukaryota; kingdom Metazoa; phylum Chordata; class Mammalia; order Chiroptera; family Phyllostomidae; genus Phyllostomus; species Phyllostomus discolor. Next base: position 144,227,617 of record NC_040908.2, read on the forward strand.
CCATTACCTCTGATATGGCAGGGAATAAATAAATTATAGTCTATTCATTTATTCAGTGAAATGCTACATTCATCACTTAAAATGAATGCACTGAATCTTTATCTATCAACATGGATACCTTACAAACATATATAAATATACATACACTGTATGATGCCATTGATGTAAAATGTAAAAATCTAGAAGATATCACTACCTAGTTTTATGAGCATCTGCATTTGTAGTAAAAGTAGAAGCCACAGCAGCACTTTGTCTAAGGGGAGAGGTAAGAAAAGGAAATAAATGAGTCACAAAAAGGCTTTTACCCATTAGGAATACTTTATTTAAAAAAAAAGATATAAAGCAAGTATGTCTGACATAAAGCAAGCATGTCAGAATGTGTTAAATCTGGATTATGGGTACATGATGGTCTCTTTTATATTCTTTGCTGCACATTTCTGAATGTCTCACATATTTTGTAAGGATAAAACCCCCCAGAATGTCTTCATCTTGTCCCTGAGGTGCCTAGTCTTGGACAAGCCCCAGAGGCCTGAGTGTTCTGGTGGTTTGTCCGATCTCCCATGTGAGACCACTAGACACAGGAGCTGCGAGGGAGGGTGCCAGTCTCCTTTGCTGCCCTGGGCCCTTTGCCTCCCACATCTCACCCTCAGCCGGCAGCACCTTGCTGAGGCCCCTGAACTGGGAACCTACGGTCAGTGGGCCCTGATTCTCGTTGCTTCTACAGAGAGCCCCAGAATAGTTTTCCTAGGTGGTAGGAAGATTCCTTGTCTCTCCATTTCATTTCCAGATGAGCAATTTATAACAAAAATTTTTAATTTTTATAGGTTTCTACTATTATAATTTTGTGCTACATAGCACATGAACCTACTTGTCCACTTCTGCCCCCTAGACACACTGCCATTTTCCCCCAAACTGAATCATGTTTCCCAGGTGGGGAAAGCTAAGGAACCCCCCTTAGCAGTGCACTGTGCTGGAAACCAGCCCCTCCCTCCCACCCACCAACACCCCAATGCCCCAGGAAGGGCAGTGATTTCACTGGTGGCCAGTGAGTGCTGGTTCCTCTTTGCTTTTAGGTGCTCCCTGAGGTGGGCCTCTACCACCTTTATTGTCCTCACCGCTCCCTCCCAGCAGGGAAGTAACGGGGGAGGGTCAGAGAAACTAGAGGTTCCATGTAACCATCTGTATTGAACAGGTCTGGCTACATAATTTGTGTGGTCTGGTGCAAAATAAAACATATGGAGAACGTGGAACTTCTTGTTCACAAGCCGAGAGCGGGGCCCTGTGGGACCGCACAGAGCATCCCTCCATGAAGCTGGGCTTGGCGCCTGGTCAGCTTCCTGCGGCCTGTGATCAGCTCTCCGGAGTCATCTAAAATTGTCCCTCTACCCTATTGATACCTCCCAGCCAGGTACGCAAAATATGAAATCTCTCCATTCATAAGGGTCACCTCACTGGCCATAGATGACTGGCTGTGGAAATGTCTCTAATCTCTATTTTTGTGGTTGATCACAATAGGAAAAGAGTCTAAACTGGTGTATTTCCCAAGGTGTGGGCTTGCTATAATATGTTTAGCAACCCTTATAGATACTTTATATGTAGGTATCATTACTTCCATTGTACAGACAAAAAAATGAAATTATCCAACTAATATCTGTTTGAACATTTATTTTACCTGAATTCCTATTTAAGAAAATAATCCAAATGGGTCATTAATTCAAAATATGGTAGCTCAATGTAGACAATACTGATAAAAGTCCCACTGTTCAGAGGACTAGTTTCTATGGGAAAATCCAGAAGAACTAATTACCTCAAGAAGTTTGTAAGTCACTTAGGCACATGGCACTTTAATTAAGTAGAAATATCAACAAATAATCTGATGGTCATTAAGATTGCCTGCAAGTAGTCTGACTCCTTCTGGCACAGGACAGGATTGCATTATCCCAACTACTTATGGTCTTGTGGCTTGATTTTTTCCAGTGGAATTTTAATCCATTAGATTAACACAAGAGCAGAATTTTTAAGAATCTGTACGGTTCTGCTACATTAGCTTTCCCTCTGCTGTGGAGACCAATAGTGCCCCAGATTGTGACTGCTCTGTCACCCACAGACCCAAAGGAAGAACACAAACAACATAAAGTCCCCAGATGACCTGTGGTGGACATGAAGCATAATCCTTTGTTATATGAAGACACTGAGCATTTGGGATTGCTTGTTATTGCAGCTTCACGTAATCCATCCTGATTAATACAAAAGGGAATGAATGCTGAGGGGAAGTAGTCCTATCTCGTTGCAATTGCAATAAAAAGTAAACTAGTTGCAGACAGCCAGACCAGGAACATGTCTGCAGCCCTGTGCATATCTGACTTGTCTTAACGTAAGTACAATAATATGCAATGTTCACTATGTATTACTGTTCAAACTGCTTTATATAAATATTAACTCATTTAGTTCTCACTACAACCTGTAAAATAAGTATTTTTACCTCCATTTTACAGAAGGGGAAACTAAGGACAGACAGAGTAAATACCTTGTTCAAAGTCACACTGCTAAGAAGTGAGCTGGGATTTGAACTCCAGGAGTCTGATTCCAAAATGCCCACTTTTGACTATAAAGCTCTACTTCCTTATTGTACTTCAAAACTTAAGCCAATTTAGGGAGCACACAATCTGCTGCAAAGTTGTAGAGAACATAGCTTGTTCACCTCTTCAAATGCAAGTAGCTTCTCACCCCCCTTGCTTTCAGCAATACAATTGTGATTTTTTCAGGTACTTCTCTCTCCGTTACTTTTAGTCAAGCTGGTTTAGATGGGATTGTCACTGGTTCCCCTCTAAAAATACATCTGGATTGCTTTAGACTAGGCAGCCTATTTCCTCCCTTGTATCAGTCTGGGGATCAGAGCCAGTGTGAGAAGTTAGCTAGTGTTTCAGGGCTGGGGGGTGGGGGGTGGTGGTGGAATGTTTCTTTCTCTACCACTGTAATTGGCAGAGAATGGAGGTGAGCCTGGATCAGCAGCAACCTTCAAGCTCTGAGGGTTAAGACTGAAATTCACAAAACCTAAAATGGAACAAATCTACCGGAAGCAAAGCCAGTTCCCAGGAAGCTCCCTTCAAGAGGCATAGCCAATGAGCCCATGCTACTGTCACTGTCTGGTCTCGGAAGGAAGCCACACCTGAAGGCAGATGTACCTGTGGACCTTTGAGATTCATCAGGCAGTTTATTCCTCCCTTCCCCTTGATCCATTTTGCGTCAATTTTTCCGTCCCTTGCAGCAAAAAGATTTTTAACTCATACACAAGTAAACAAAATGAACAACAAAAGCAACCATAAAATACAGTGTCTTCTATAAGAAGTATAACCTATTCATTTCTACTTAATGGGTGATGGTCAGTCTGAATTATTAAAGTGGCTGAATTCATCATTATTAAACAGCAAGAATAATAACTGAAAAGCAACTCCATTTCATTAACTTTGGAGATATCGCTAACAATGTATTTAAAGGCAAATGACTATAAATCAGTTATAAAACGGCTCCTTTAGTCATTGTTGTAGTACAGGGGGCCCTGCACAATACCCTTTGAAGAGTTTGTTAGATTTACTTTGTGTGACAGAGAAAATGCATTCTGTTACATCATTAGGCCTCCCTTTTAAGAAGTAATTCTGGTGGTTCTTTAATGGTAGCATTTATATTTGTTATTTGTGGGTTGAATGACCCATTTAAAGCGCCTATGAATGAATTTAATCAAGGCTTCAAAAAGTTGTTTTTCATTTCCCCTATCACATAGCATTGCTGTGCATTTGGAAATTCGTCCTCTATAAATGCACTGGTCCTGTTCATGGCAATGGAGCCTTCACATACAGAGTCTCAGATCTGTGAGGCAATATTTCCTCCCTGATGCTGAAGCTCAATTTCTCTCCGAGCCTTCCAATGATTACACTTACTGTGTTGGTGTAGTCTACGACAGGGATTAGGACCTTCTCTGTAAAGGCCAGAGGGTAGTATTTTAAGCTCTGTGAGTCATAGGATCTCTGTCCCAGCTACTCAGCTCTGTTGTTGCAGCGGGGAAGCCACCACAACTAATAGTCAAATGAACGAGCCTGGCCGTGTTCCAATAAAAGTTTATTTACAAAAACAGGAGGCTGGCCAGCTGTGGCTCATAAGCCAGGGTTTATTCACCCCTTGTCTAAAATAATGACATTTTAAGGGGTCGGCCAGACATCTCTAGACTGTGGCATTTTTGTTCCCTAGGCTTGAGCGGTTTTAAGTGGTCAAACCATTTGATTTGGGGGAAAATGGCAAATATTTGCATCCTATAATATTCCTTTTGGGTAGTATCACTATAATTACTATCCTTGTCAGAGGAAGAGAATATGGAAATAATTTAATGAGTGCCCATGTGTGCCAGGCACTGTGCTATCAGCTTCATTTGCACAACATCCTTTCATTCTCACTATGAGCCTAGGGAAGAGATCCACTCAGAGACAGAAATGCCCAGTGGGAAAAAGAGAATGAATGTACAGGTGTGGGACAGTGAGTGCCATGGAAAGAACGAGAGTTTGGGGCAGATAGACTTGATTTCAAATCCCAGCTTTACTATATATTCCACATGACCTTGGTCAGATTTTATACTTCTCTTAACTTCTGTTTCCTCATTTATAACTGAGAATATATAATCACTGACAAAACTACACTGGAATTACAATTGATAATATTATTTATGCTTTGGAGACAGTGTGAGGGTTCATTGTAGTGAGCAAATAAAGCAGATAACGTGGGAACATGGTAAGCACTCATTAAATGGGAGCCATTCCTCGTTTCACACGTAACAATAAAGTGACTCACAGAAGGTCACACCGTAGGATGGGTGGGGACCAGGGTTTGCACCCCCGCCTGACTGACTTGAAAGCATGCGAACTTTCCACCATATGGCACTGACCCCCCAGCTATAACTGTGAAGCGGTGGCCTTCAGTTCATGTGTGGAAACCCCTCCATCTATTAAAAGATGAAAATTTCAAACCCAGGCGAATCTGCGTGTCATGCCAAGAAGCTAGCTGCATGTTTCTGGAAGTAGACATGACATATCCAGCACATCTCGGGGCTGAAGCTGCCCTGTAATACTTGTTTTGTCTTTCCTCCTCACACAGACACTATGGAAAATACTCTTGACCTTCGAAGTCTGGTTCAAATTCTCTTGCTGCCAGATTTTGAAACAGCCGTAAAGTGTGACCTGCACTCTTAGCATCTCAGGAATCTCTCTGTTACCTCAGAGCACCTGCAAGGGCTGAAATGCCCAATCTCTCCACTGCTGCTTTCTGGAAAGGGACAGGAAAAGACAAGGTCAACACCCCTGACCAGTGTGGCTTAAGTGGTTGGGCATCCTCGTGCAGAGGGAAAGTTCACGGGTTCGATTCCCAGCCAGGGCACATGCCGGGTTGTGTTGCCAGTCAGGGTCTGTACAGTCAGTGTTTCTCTCTCATATCAGTCTTTCTCTTCCTCCCCCTCTTGTCTCTCTCTAAAAATAAATAAATAATTTTTTTTAAAAAAGATAAGGTCAACAGCTCTCAACTGTGGCTCATGACACGTCTTCGGTTATGTTAAGGCCATTCTCAAGCTGAAGTTATAAACCTGACAGTTGGAGATGAGTTGGGTAAATATCTGGATCTACAGCTTCACCTTGCACGCGTGAAAACCGAAGCTCTGGACAGTTGCACAACAAACCCAGTCCTTCTCAGTTCCAGCCTCAGACCCTTCCCCCACACCGCATATAATTTGGGGTAAAAAAATGAGGCCTAAACTCAGGTTGCCAGATTTAGCAAATAAAAATACAGATGGCCAGTTAAATTTGAATGTAAGGCAAATAAATACTTTTTCAGTATCACTATGTTCCATGCTTTTTTTTAGGACAATGTTTGGGTCGTACAGTTACACAAAATAATTATTCTTTATCTGAAATTCAAATTTAACTGGGCATCCTATATTTTATCTGGCAAACCTAGCCTCAGTGAAATAAACAATATAAGATTTCCACCATCTAAAAAATTTTTGGAAGTCTTGAGTTAGAAATCTGGTTTTAAATGTCAAAAACTTGAGTGAACAAGACCTCAAAACCTCATTAGTTAAGATTTAAAATAATCAGGAGCTAGAAAAGAAGTAGCATGGAGCTTCAGGGGAACACGGGAAAAAAGGAAGAAGGGAAAGTGGTGAGAGGCAGAAAGAAAAGACCGTTCAGAGTGTGGCGGTCTCTCCTGTATCTGTGCAAACGCTACCTCTCCACAGCAACGTTCAGCTCACTGTCTTTTTCTCCTTCGCCCTACTCACCACCGCTGAGTTCTCTGCCACGCAGTTACCTTCTTCCATCTCTGCTAAGGCAGCGCTATATTTAAGTTCTCACTTTTCAATCGAAGCCATACGTCTAGATGACTTAACACTGAAAGAGTAACAAATGGCTTATAAATAAATGCTCTAGTGTCTAGTCCTTTTACCCACCTTTTTGGTTCACTTGTTTGAGGAGCCACTTTGACACTTGGGATCTGTTTTTAAGACGACCAGCTGTCCCTGTGTGCCTGGAACCAAGGAGTTTCATGGGACTTGGTGCTTTTGGTGCAAAACCAAGGTCAGCCCTGGACCAGCTGGGACCATCCTGGGTCACCCTGTCTTTTACCTTATAGATATTTTCATCTCTCTAAATAATATCTCATGTTTTAGCTGAATTTATCAATTTTAAACATGATTGCAGATGTCTTTCTTTGAGAGGTGAGTATTCATTTTGGTTATTTTCTTTTTTTTTAAGATTTTATTTATTTATTTTTAGAGAGGTAAGGGAAGGAGAGAGAGAGAGAGAGAAAGATCAATGTGCGGTTGCTGGGGGTCATGGCCTGCAACCCAGGCATGTACCCTGACTGGGAGTCAAACCTACGACACCTTGGTTTGCAGACCGTGCTCAACCCACTGAGTTATGCCAGCCAGGGCATTTTGGTTATTTTCAAACATTTAGTAGAACACGCTTTCCATATAGCTCAAGTTCATCGATTTGGCCTGAAAGGCTTCAGAGAGAAACTTTAAAGAGAATGTGTTTTCTCTAATCAGACAAAACAAGAATCAAGGTGCCGTTTTATTTTCCCACTGAAATACTTTCCCCCACCTAGGAGTCCTTTTACATATTCTTAACTTTAATTGCCTCCTCCCCCCACAAAGAAGTCAATTTAAATTAAGCAGAATCCATCACTGTGATAATTTTTTAATGAGTAAAGATAATGTACTGTACAGAAATTGAAATGAGGTGTTCCCAAGATCATTTACAGTCTCGAAAAGTCCTCCTAAGAGTCAGCTGAAATTAATGAATCTCAGAGTCTCACGACCATCAATACCTTATAACCGAGGACTGGGCTCAATGAAAAAAAAAATCCACAACAATAACAGTTACACTCGCCAGTTTGAGCATTTAGCTCCTTTCATCCTGAGATCCTGAGGAATTTTATAAACGTTAATTAAGCCTCACAGGTGTGATTTATTAGATTGACTCGATAGCCATCCAGGGCTCTATGAGTGCACAGGATTGTTTAATGGAGCTGGATTGAAAAGAGGAATAAATTAGCATTCCGGGCAGACTGCTGCCCTGGGCCAGGGCCCTCAGGGTTTGGGGAAGGTCAGGACAGGCTGTGTGCTCCTTTGCTCAACTTCCTAAATTAACACTGATCTCAAAATAGAGTGACCAGCGATTGATGCTTCTTGATCTCTATTGAAATATACCCCCCTCACAGCTTATTTACATCTCTCTCTATTGCTTTGTCCTCGTTATACCATTGGGTGTCAAAAACAGACATGGCTTGTGAAATGCGTAAGAATTAGACACCGAGTAAGACCAACTTTGAAAACAAGCATCATGACTTATATGTTCAACACATCATGGTTTGTTGTAGTAAAAAAATGGAAAACAATCTGTATTTTAATAATGTAAAAATTGATATGTATTTTAATAATGTGAAAATTGATATGTAAATAATGTGAAAATTGTGCATCTCTTGGCCCTGGCTGGTGTAGCTCAGTGGATTGAGCACAGGCCTGCAAACTAAAAAGTCGCTGGTTCGATTCCCAGTCAGGGCACATGTCTGTCTCTCTTTCTCCTTTCCTTCTCCTGTGTCTAAAAATAAATAAATAAAATCTTTAAAAAAATTTTGCATCTCTTCATAGGAAACAAAGCCACACACTTGAATGAACTAGAGCAGTCCCTCTCCTAAAGTTTTGTGGGGCTGGACAAGATAAAAACAGAGGTTCATGCACCAAGTATCTGAATACTTTAATTAATCAAGCTCAGAAATGGTTCAGTAAAATATGTTCTCTCTTCCCCCCAAAAAGAAAAAGTTACCATGTTTATGAAAATCCAGATATATTTTTGGTGACTTGGGGGATGATTAAGGAGGTAGTAATGGTACAGATTCAAAAACTAAGGTTTTATTTTATAAGTTATTCAGGCCCTTTCTGGGGTTAACGGTAGAGTAGGAAAAGGAGAGTCACTACACTTTTGATGCTAGACTGTGAGAAATATGTTGCCTTAACAAATATTTTTTTTGTGCTCAGAAGGCTAAAGGTTGAAATTTTAAATGTTCTCCATGATAACTTTCAAAGATGGCTTGAGTTTATGGAGGTACGAAGACTTCCCTTATCTACCCTGTGAACTGAGGAGTCATTAGCATAAATAATACAATGACAATAAACTTAAGGCTTGCCTTCTTTTAGCAAATTCTGAATTGGGAGGGGCCACGTGTGACGAGATTGGGGAACTGGAAAGACAACTCCCCAGGAAGTCTGGGATTCTAAAAAAAGAATTAGAACTTTGGATTTTAACACGTTCCTCCTGGATTAGCAAATTCAATCCCCTCATTCCATAGGTAACAATTTAAGTCCTGGAGAACTGAAATGATTTAAAACGTTAACAAAGCTAATTAGGGAACATCCAGGAGGGGAGCCAGTGCTTCTGCCCTTCCTGATTCTCATACCTTTGCTGCAAAACCACATGGGCACTTGGCCTTTTTCTTCTGTTATTGCATTGGCTGAAAACATTATCTGGAGAGAGACATGAGAAATCAGATTTATTTATCCAAAAAACATAAAACAATGGGTAGTGGAGCTTCCTTGGGAGGGTGACAATGATTTCAAAAAATGGCCTATTGAATATGCTAAGCAATGGGGGAAGGTAGACAAACATCATGAATAATCTAGAAGGAGAATAGTCCACTGTTGGGTAACTGAGAATTTACCGTGATTCATATTATTTAGCGAACGTTTAAAATGAGATAGCAATACCCACTCATTCTGTTGTCAAAAAGGCTCCCCAAAGTAGTCAAGTGGGAAAAAAGGGGTACAGGCAGATTGTAATATTTAGTGAAACACTGGTATGACCTTGGAAGAAAGATAAAAATAGTGAAGATTCATAAATAGTAGTGTCTTTGTAGCTGAAGAACCATAAGCAGAAATTCCATCTACCTCCTGCCACCACCCTCAGCAGAGAATCATCCAGCTAATGGTCAAACTCCACAGGAACAGGAAGCTCACTAATTAATGTGGCAGAAGTTTGACTGTCACACAAGTTGAATCTTCAGAATGTTTCAGTACAATGACCCAGTATGATCTCTGACTGCATCGTTGTTGTTCCATAGGTCATTCCTACAAATATTTGAAATCTGCTATTTTCCAAGGTGTGCTGGGTTGTCTCTGCTGGTTTCTCCTTCTCCCACACTGTCCAGGATTCCTTTTTTGCCTTATATGTCCTTGTGTGGGTCCTGAGAAGCTGAGCTCTACTGAGTGGGACTCAGGACTAATTAACTGATTTCCCATTTGGGTTTGGTCAATGGGAAGGGTCAAGAGGAACCTGGATGTTAGAAGGAAGGAGAGGTTAGTGATTTCTGTTCCTCCTCAGTCCACATTTTTGGTTGTGTTTATGTCTTTCTGTGACTATGGCTGTTGTTCTCAACCTTAACTCTGCCCACATATCTACAAGCAGCCACTTTAGTGAGGTCCTTTGACCATCTGAGCTAGACTCAGTTTCCTACTAGGACTTTTTTTGATACCCAGGTTAAAGAATAGTCTATTTCTTGAACTTCTGGATTAATATGCTTTTCTGACACACTCATTGCTTTTATTTGGACACACTATAGTTGGTCAAGTCCTTCCTAAAGGGTTTAACCCCTCGAGGGCCAGAACCATCAGATTTCATCTGTCTGTTAGTGTTATCACTTTAGCCTCCTTTGTTAATGACAGCTTTTCTCAGTTAATTCATGCTGCATTTTCCCAGAGTTCCTTTTGTTTGTTCGGCAGCTATAATGCACTGGTGCTTCACCTGAAACTTTCATTTAATTAAACTTTAATTTTTTTCCATGTGATTTTCTCTTATGTCAGGTCTCCCACATCTTATATATTTTACTCTTAGGCAGGAGACTGAATTATTTACAAGGTCCAGCACTGGTGTGAACATGCTTGTTTGGAATAGAAACAGAGCACAGGGCACAATATTTTAAACCACTTTTAGAAAAGAAAATGTTAGATTATCTTGCCTAGACTCTCTTTGGTGCTGGGCACTAACTGCCCCTTCCCGATTCTCATGGTTTCTGTAAACTGCTTTTCCTTTTTCTCCTCCTTTAGTTTACCTGTTTTGCAAGGTTCTGTCTAAAGCCCTGTTATTCCTTTCTGTGAAAAATGAAGAACATGCCCTATGGAAGTCCTCCTCTGGGCTAGGTACTGTGCAAGTCACTTGGCAATCAGTCCTCAGAAAAACCTCTTGGAATGTTTGTGTTTTATTGGATCGTCGAAGAACTTGGCATTATTCACTAAAGAACCTAAGGAAAATTCTGCCTTGTAGAGATAGGCCAGAGTGTATAGAAGGTGGTCTCTTAAGACAGGTTGCCCCCGGTGATTTTGAACAGCCTTCCTGCATTGCTACACAGTAAAAAGAGAGGAATTGAAGGAAGTGTGTTGTACATATGAGTGGTGGTATCATCCTGGGAAGCCACGAAACTGCCTTTAGAGTTATTACTGGCCAGCACAGTCATTTTATAAGTATATTTGTCAAAGTGCCTTAATGGTAAGCTCATTGAGCAGGGGTCCATCTCTTATTTTTTATGAGACATGAATATTAAATATTTTCTACCTTAAAAGAATTTTTATTATCTTTACCACATTGATATTTTGTTAAATAAAGAATATTACAGCATTATTTGCAGGAGTTACTGATATACAGATTAATGGAAACAATGCTCTTTAAATACATACTTAACATATTAATTCCAAGAAAACTGTGGATGGAAGATAGAGGAATGAACAAACACAAGCTGAGTATAAGAAATAAAAGCAAGTCATTTTACGGTAAATGCCTATGAGCAAATCAGGAATAATATTATTTTTCTAATTGTCAATAACTGCCACTTATTGATGGATACAGTCGATTTTTTTATAACACAGTATACTATATTTATATTGCCCATTAAAACTGACAAGCAATTTAGAAGCTCCAAGACTTCAGCATCTCTTGAAAAGTAAATTTAAGTGGGGAGAACAACACACGTGCACAAGCATGCACACACACACAATAGAACACACTACGCTATGCCCACGCTGTAATTTATCAACTGGGAAGGAAATTGGCATGTCTTTTCCTGCTGATTTATTGGTTAATTCCAACAATTCACTGTAGAAAAGGCCAACAATGAATTACAATGTGGGAAAAAAATTAAGCAGAGCATTTAGAAGGTGTTTCAGTAGACAGCCTCTAGAAACGACTTACAAAGCTATTTTGTAGCCAGCCTCAAAGCAATTGGTGCATGTCAAATGCAGTGTACAAGGTAGGAAATATACCAGAACATGTCGCGTGTCTCCCTTCTCATATTTTAGAAGAATCTGCATGTCACACGAAGATTAGACTTTCCTTTTATCTTCAAGCCAGAATCAGATAACATTAGACCTCACTTACTATTTGTTTTAGGAATCACGTTGAAAGGCCAGTAATGAGTGTGAACTGTCATAGAGGAGGCAGTGGTGGACACTCTGTTTTGTGACAGAGACATTCATCTTTGCTCCAAAAGAAGCACAGATTCTCATGAGTAAGAACAAATGTCGAAAGGTTGTTGGATTCCTGTCACTACTGTGCATCCCCTTCCCAGCCCCAGCCCCAAGGATCCACAGGAGATTGAGGGAGGGAATTCCCCACCAAGAATCTCCATTTCTAATTACTCAAATATAGTTTAACAAACCAGTTGCCTCTCTGTTTTTATATGAGTCTCTTTGAAATGACTTAAGATGTATATGATGGTGAATTATGGGTTAACGTGGCTGGGTCATAGTGCCCAGATATTTGATCAAATATTATGCTGGATGTTCCTGTGAGTGTACATTTTTTTGGATGAGATTCACATTTTAATCAGTGGACTTGAGTAGTGCAGGTCTCCATTTATCATGTGGGTGGGCCTCGTCCAATCAGTTGAAGGCCTACATAGAGTAAAAGACTAACCTCCCCTGAGCCAGAGGAAGTTCTGCCACACATTGTCTTTCATCGTCTCGAACCGCAACATCTGCTCTTCCTAAGCCTTCAACCTTCTAGCCTGCCTTGCAGGTTTTGGACTTGCCAGTCTCTGTAATTGCTTTAGCCAATTCCTTAAAAGTAATTTTTTGTGTTGGTAAGTATATACCTCCCATTGGCTCGTGTCTCTGGAGAATCCTAGTACACGCACCAAGTAAATTGTAGCTTACCACTGTAGCAAACATTGTAGGTGTCATTTATGTTGTTAACGCTGGGAGACAGGAACACTGGTTTTCGCAGGCTTCTTCTCTGTGGCTGTGGCTTCAGGTGGGGAGGGGGGAAAGGAACACGTACACTTTAAGTGTGTATTGTGTGCCAAGCATTTTGCTTATTTGTCTATTTGCTTAATTATTTTTATAAACACCATGGACTCCTTATAATGTTCCTATGATGAAGACAGTATCTCCTTTCTATAAATGAGAAAAGGGACCCCCAGGAAGAGTAAGCCACTTTCTGGGGGCCACGTAGCTATGGGAAGCCTCTGTGGAGCCATTTGACTCCAGAATCTATATATTTTGTTGTTACTGTTGTTGTTGTTTAGTTGAGTCAATGTTTTCCCCATATTCCATACTATTTTCTCAGGTAATGTAACGAGGCTGCTAGAAACACATCTGTATACTGAAGTGCTCCTTTTTTTTAGCAGAAACTACCATTGTTTGGAGCTTACTATGCACTAGGCACAGTGCTAAGGGCTTTTCCTGTATCATCTCTAATCCTCAGTTTAACCTTGTGAGCCAGGTCTTAATGTTTCCATTTGGCACCCAGGGAAACTTAGGTCTACAGTCAAATAACAGATTTCAGGTTACACGGTTAAACTGGGATTCATGCCCAGGTTGATTTGCCTGACTCCAAAATCCACCCTCTTAGCTCCCAGACTAAGCCTGTGCTCATTTCTTAGGAATTCTATGTTGGCACGTTCCCACACATCAGAACCCTTGATTTTTAGACAAAGGAGCTTTGGTGTTGTCAAGTTTTCTTCTTAGTATCTCTCAGAAATAGCAGAGGATTGCTACTCTTACAGCATGCCATTTTACTAAGCAGAAAAACAGAGAGCAAACATGTTCTCCACGGAAAGTTCAGACTATGTAGTATAGTTTCTGTGGACCTACATTCCTGTGGACAGTAGGGTCTAAGGTTGCCTTTGTCCCAACACACTGCTTTACATTGGAACAGCAGATTTCATGGGCAGGGCACCTGCAATCTTTCTGGCTGGTTTCTGTACGGCACCCACCTTCCCTGTCTCTGTGCCTGTCTGGTCTAAAAAACAAAGAAGTGAAATAAGTGTCTTGTTGGGGTTATCTCCCCACCTCCACTGTTTTCTAACTGAACCCAGACAGCATTGTCCAAACCCAAGTACATGTCTAGAAAGCAAAGAGAAACAGAATAAAACTTCAAGGAATAGATACCAAGTGATGTTGCAGGAAAAGTGGATTCTTGAGCGGCTGGATGTTTGTAAACGTGCAGAGAAACCTGTCTTGACTGAGGAGCAAGGATGTGCTGTTTGATGTATATGCCTCCGCAGACTTCAGGAAGGTGAGCCCATTTTTTATGGAGGGAGAGTGACAGAAATCTATCAACCTGGCTTATCATCCCACAATTACAGCAATTTATAGTGTGCTTTTCACAAGGTCACCTGCACCAGCAACCAAACAAAAGCGCTCTCCTGCCTTTGTTCTGAAGAGACCTAATGCGCTCGCTGCAACTCAGGTTAGCCAGGGTATTTTTCAATTAATTTGCAAACACTGGGCTGAATATTGCACAAGCCTGGTGTATATGTAGCATTTTTCACTGGCTGGAAACTCCGTCCCAATCCCCACATTATAGAAGTGCTGCTTTTTCTTTCCCTTTTCAGCTCACTTCATTCAGCTTTTTCTTTCCTCTTGAGATAAGGAACATGCAGTGAGAAGGAAAAGAAAAAAGCTTTGTGATTTCAAGAAGGAGCTTTCTGTTCTGATAAGCTGCCTATATTTTCCCTATCATTGTCTGAAGTTGTCTGGAGCAATTAAAAGCATGGCTAATTCTTCTGAAAGGATGTAGAAACCTCGGCATGCAGAATGGGACCTTCCTGAGATAGTGCTGGGTGCCAGGATCTGGTTCTTCAACACCCAGAAACTGCTTGCAGTCGGCATGTGTAGAAGAGACATGGACTGAAATTTTTAGGTCAGAAACACGTGCCTGGACATTTTGAGGGCGGAGATTAGCAAGCGCAGCAGCCCGGCCTTCTTTTCTCCGCCATTGTTTCTCCTCCATGATTTGCTTGCCATAAAATCTTTTCTGTTGCTACTCTCTGCAGGGCGCTCCCAGACGCCCTGCACTGCTCACTCCAGCTGCCCGGGCTTCTGCCCTGTTCTCCGAAGCTCTAAACCCATGCGATCATTTTCTGTCTCACGATGCACATTTTCAGGGAGTCTCAAATCCATCATCCCATTGCCCTTCAGATTTGAGGACAAATCTGTCATTCAAACACCTCCTGGCTGAGAGGTGTTTTCAATCTATTCCACCCACTCGGGCCACAGGGAAGGTTTTTCTTTTCCTCTTTTTCAGTCCCCACCTGTCTCCTGGTGCTGCTGTCCCCTGCCCTCCACCCATTTTAATCTTTCCTTGCTTTCTCTGAATTTCTCTGTCATCTCTCAGCACTCTTGGGGGAAAACATTGCTGAGTAGTTAAAGATAGCATGGGCTCTGATATCAGACCCATGTGGGTTCCTTCAGATCCTGGCCTCACGACGTAATGTCTGCTTCCTGAGTCTTCCCATTTGTAATGGTCACTACTTCACAGGATTGGTGGGCTCCTATTGGGCAAGAGTTTAGCACAAGGCTTCCCCACGTATTTTTAACAAGTAGAAATGGTAGGAATTATTGTTTGCCTCAGTAACTTTCCCTCCAATCTTCCTCTCTGTTTTTTTTTCTCACTTTATGTTTGTTTTTGTGAAATCATAGCTTCTAAGCCCTGTTTGTTAAATGCAAATAATTACCACTAGTGAAATGAGTGCTGGAAATCTGGGAAACAATGTGCCCGAGGAATACCCGCATTTTACGAAGGAGAAAACCCATGGACAACACCCCCGATGGCAGAGCTGGAAAGTGTGGCCTTCTCTCTCCAGGACCACATCAGGTGGAAGAAACAAAAGGACACCCTGTCCTGGAAGGTCTGGGGTTGGCGAGCCAGCTACTTGTGGGAAATATAATTGGTGCCTCAGATCTGCATGTATAGGGCATCGAGTCCAAGGAGCTGGGGAGAGGGGGGCGGGGAGCTGGGCAGAATGCAGAAAGTTAGTGGGCAGGACTGGGTGCTGAGCTCAGGGCAAAAGCTGTTTGCTCTCCTTTCCATTCTTTTCTTTGGGATATGGACATTCCTAGCTCCCTCTGTGATGCTAGTAGCCAACAGTTTTACATTTTTACAAGCAGGCACAATCTAAATACTTCTACATCACAGCACTTAGCTCACTTGTCAGGGTCTGTTGATGCCATATTAACCATCCCATCTAACTCTACAGGAGCTAGTTTTATTAGGATATTAGGATATTAACAATCCCATCTAACTCTACATTTACTAGTTTTTCATAGTTTACCTCTGAAAAGACTTCTTAATTTCCTTTTCTGTAATTCTATACCAATCAAACCACCTTTTCTTGACTCATTTTATTTTTCAGAGACATTTAAAAGAAGGACAGGGTACTACTCTGGTTAACGGAAAAGTGTGTTGCTGATCACTACACCAAAATATCTCATGCCTTTACAGGGCTTTTTTTTCCCTGCTAAATTTGGACAAGATCTCTGAACCCTTCCCAACAGGTACCCAGGTGCCTCCCTCCCACTGACCACAGCTGCCATGTAACAGTGCTCACTTATATTCCACATACCCCACCTTTCTCAGCTCCCCTCAGAAAGATTGGGGCCACGTGGCTAGCTCTACCCACTGCACAATGAGTGAAGAGATGTGTGTCACTTCTAATTTTCATTGCCACAGGCAATGAAGCCAATGTGCTTCCTCCATCTAGTCTTCGTTTACTGTGGCAAACTTGGAGGCCATGCCTGCTAGGAACCACAGGGTAAGGAGGGAGGTTGGCTGCCTCATATGCACAGGATTTTCATGAATGGTAACTATACCTGTATTGGGTAGCACTCCTGAAGTTCATTATGAGGCCTAACCTAACTAACAGAGCATGTCCGATAAACCTTCTTAGCTACTCTTTACAGTTACTAAAATGATAAAGCAGCCATTGTTAATACACATGGTCAGCTGTGGGTAAACTGAGTTAACTTCCTGGACCTAGCAGTCCAGGGGATGGTGCAGCTCTGGACGTACCCTAAGTCTGTGCCTGACCTGCTGCCTGGCTTTGCTCGGTGCCTGGCATCTTTCCCTTTACTTCCAACACACCTAGTAGTAATAGATGAAGAAACGAGGCCCTAGGGGGTAAGATGGCTTGCCCAAGTGTACATACATGGTAGATGAGAACCAGAAGCCAGATCTCCTGACTCCAGACCCAGGAGCTCTTCCCTCTACCTGCTGTTCTCTCCCTCTGCCTTCTGCCTCCCTCTGCATTGATGAGAAGTAGGAGCAGTGGGGTTCCAGCCATAGATTTGCTTCTCTTGATAATGTGGTATAAACAGCTAGGCAACAGCAGCGTGCACACTCCAAATTACAAAGATCATTAGTCTTAGGAATTATCTTTAAATCTGCAAACTCTGTCTCCCATTAAGGAAGCCTCATTTTTTATTCCACCCCAAAGTAGTCATTGAGTTCATCAAGCGAAGATTCTCATTGCAGCATCGGGCTTGTCTTTCTCCCCTTCTTGATTGATTGATTAATTAGTTATGTGTACTTGGGTCCAGCAGGGAGCCCAGTGACAGCTGTGACATGAAAATTACCGGAAAGTAACGAAAATATGTAGCAGTGTTGACTTGCTGAAATGTAGTACCAGGGATTGATTAGAAACAGACACATATAACGATCACATCTTGAAATTACCTGTCACTGCTGAGGCCTTGAGAAGAATCCTTTTGATTAGGATGAATTAACTGAGTCCCAATCAAATCACCTGCAAAAAAAATGTAGTGACTATTCTCTATTCTTATTTCAACTTTGTTTTGTTTTGTTCTATCTAGAATCCTGGAGTTTGAAGAACAGCTCCTGTAGAGGCAAAACGATCTTTGTCAAACTTTGAGCTTAGTGACATTAAAAGTTGCCTGTCACCTGCTTAAAACCCTCTGATGGTCTTTCGTGGTCTTAGGAATGAAAACAAATGGCTGACCATGGCCTCTAAAGCCCCATTTTGTTTGGCCGCAAGCTGGCCCCCAGCCTCATCGTACCTCCCCTTCCCCCTCCCTCTCTGTGCTCCAGCCCACCTGGCCTTCTCTCCCCTCCAGGTCTCACCATGGCCCTCACTCACCCCAGGGCTTTGGCACCTACTTTTCTTCTTTTTAAGAGGACGTCTCCCTCATCAATTTTTTCTCATTCTTTGTGTCTGAGCTCACGTCATTGTCTGAGGGGTGCCTGGTGTCCAGGCAGGTCAAATCTCCCTGTCCAAGACTCTCCTAGTGTCATGGGCACCTCCCTTCACAGCACTTGTCACAGACATAATTTAATGTTACTTGTGTGTGTGTGTATGTGAAATTACAGAGTAAATTTTCTTCCTCCCATTAGAAATTTAAGTTCCACGAGAACAGAGAGTACGTCTGTTTTCTGCTCACAATGTTTTTCTCCAGCAGAGCGCTCCCCTGCCACAGAGCAGTCACTCAATTTATATTTGATGAATAAATGAATGCATAGCTCATTGACTCAGAAATATAGGCTGGTATAAATTTAATAGAAATCACCACCAGGCATTTTTCTTGCACTTTTTGGTTAAAGAAGTTGTGTAAATGGATAAGATGCTTAAAACAATCCAAAGCTTGGTGTGATTTCTCATCAGCAGATATCCTGTTGCACAAATAAAACAGCAAGTAAAAATTTCGACCTTTGGATTTCACCTGCATGATTCTTAGCTGGTTTAGCAAACCAGAGGCATTCATAATTCAGAAGAATCCGAAAGTTGCCGGGTGCCTTGCCTGCTCAATGAAATGATCACCTTTGTGCTTAGAATTTCTTCTGACTCCAGTAGCACTATGAGCCAAAGAACACAGATATTAATAGTGGTCAGAAGTGTCAGTCAAGGTCCCAGCAGGAAGCATTTGGCTCATTCGAAAGAAATTAACTGAAAAATATATAAGGAAGAGAGTACTTACAGGGGTTTGGGCAGGCTTAAGGGAACCACAACCCATGGTGAAGCACCCAGGAATAGGCAACGTGGGGAGATGTTACTACTCCCAGGCTTGAGGAAGTGAGGGGAGGGAATGGTGGTAGAGAAATCTCAGAAAAATGGGTGCCCCGTAGGAGGGGCTGCTACCAGCTGTAGCCATTCGGACTGCAGCGCTAGAGAAAGGAGGACACTGTCAGGACCCCGGAGAGAGGGGCGGAGTTAGGCGAGAGGGGCAGAGTCAGGCCTGCTGCCGCACAATCCACTGGCAAACCCCACTGGAAACGAGGTGAGAGAGTTTGGGGACTGCAGTCTCTAGAGGTCAGCTCCTCTGGGCAAGGAGGAGCAGGGTGGGAATGGATTTACAAAGGGATAAGGAAGAGGAACCAGAATGGCCAGCATGCCTTGACTTTTATAAAGCACTTACTATGTGCCATTGTTTTAAATCATACACATATTAATTCAATCAATTTTCACAACAACCCCCTGGGGAAAAGCACCAGTATTTTCCCATCTTATAGATGAAGAAACTGAAACCTGAAGAGGTTAAGTAGCTTGCGCAAAGCCACACAGGTGTAGCTGGTGGTAGAACTAGAAGTTCTGACCCAGGCATTCTGACTCCAGAGCCCACCTACCTCACCAGCATGCTAGACTTCAGAAGAATAGTCCCCATTTTGGGGTGAGTGTTAAAGGCATGTGAGCTCCTGCCAGAAGCAAAACGCAGGTGCAGAAACCATGGAAGAAACAAACCAGAACTTCTTCTCAGAACTAGAATGTATTGGGAATGTACTGAACGTTTATTTTCCAGTAAAGGGCTGCTCTGGGTCACTGACTGCTGGCTGCAGTGGGGATGCTCACACATTCGGGCATTCATTAGGCCCCTTGATCAAGGGTACCATGGAGAACTCAGACAAGAAGCTGTCTACAAGTGTGTCAGCGCCATCTGGTCGAATACAAACCTGGCATTAGACATGGAGTTAGAGAATTTTACACGGAGGGAGAGAACACGTTCACGACTCGTGAGCTCTGATATTCACCCACTTGCTGCATGACGCTGATACTTTATTTAGCGGTGAGAAACACGGCAAAAATCTGATACCGCTTTGGGAGTTGGCACTAAGTCTGGAAACAAAATAATACCAATCATATCTCATTTGGGTGCAAAGTAACTTAGTGTTTGAAAATTTTCTTTGCTATAAAATTGGAAAATAGATCTACAAAAGGAAAAAATAAAAGACAACTGTAATCTCAACATCTAGAAAAAAATAACTATGCACTTGGTATGTCACTTTACTCTTTATTGTTTGTGCCTGTGTGTATTTACAGAATTGAGGTCGAGTTGAGTGTTGTGTTTTTTAAAGATTTTATCTATGTATTTTTAGAGAGAGGAAAAGGGGAGGAGAAAGAGGGGAGGAGAGACATTCATGTGAGAGAAACATGGACCAGTTGCCTCTCAGAGGTACCCCGACTGGGGAACAAACCCAAAACCCAGGCATGTGCCCTGACTGGAATTGAACTGGCGACCCTTTGTTTCATGGAACAATGCACCACCAACTGAGCCACAAGGTCAGGGATGAATGTGTTACACTTTATTTTATGTATAGTGTATTGTAAGCATTTTTCTATGCCATTAAATATACTTTTCCTCACTTCATTTTCTGTGCTAAGGTTTTCTTTTATAAAGACAGAGCACGTTTCATCGACTCAATCCTCTAGAACTGGACATTTCGGTTACTTTAGATTTTTCTGTATTATAAACATGCTCACAACTGAATCTTTGTCTTATTCCTGTAGAGAAAATATCCACGACATAATTTTTATTCCTATTTCAACGTTCTTGACACCACTTAAAGTCAGGGATTTTCTGGTAATATTTGGATGTTTAACATGGTTAGGTTTGGAGGATGATAAATCCTTGCGAATTGAGTGAGATTGACTCAGCTCACCAGTATCCATCAGAAGCTTTAATATATGCCCTAAGACCCAGTTTAGAAATATGAATTTCATTCTTGCTGAACTGAAGTTAATATTGGATAATTTTTTGAAAGCCCTAAAATTAAAAAGAAATGTAGGTCAAAAGCATCTTCTACTAGGAAAAAACAAAAGCAAACAAACAAACAAAAACGGTTGCTTCCTACGCTCTGGACTTTCGGTTAAGGAAATGTGGCTGCTGAAAGCAGGCCTCTTTGTTTTCATTTGCCATCGTGTGCAGTAACTAGCTGTATTAGGTTGCAAGCGGGGAAAAAGCCTCACGAACCTGCAAGCCTATAAAAAGAATGTAAGTGTCATGCACCGTGGTGACTTCTCTCTGAAGTCCTGAAGGCATTCTTAGATGCTTGCGCAGTTCAGTCATCACAGAAAGGACTTTGATCTTCCCTGCTAACTTAGCATGAAAAGAAATGAAGACACTTTGTCCTTTATGATGACAGTATTAATGCTAAGCAAATGTACTTGCAAAATTCGCAGACATTTCCGCCTCCTAAATGGTGGGTGCGGATCTAATTTCTCAATCTAAAAGAGATCCAATTAGGAGGCAGAGGGTGCTTTCTCGGTTAGTGTAACTGCTGAGAAACCGTGTCCTTCCGCCCAGATCCTGTGACGGGTTTCCAGTTTGTAAAACATGGCTTAAGCTCCAGGCTACTGGTTGCTGTTTTGTGCTATTTTGTCATTTCAAAGACTCTTGGTCAGAGGCTTTTAGAAAAAGTTTGCAAGGTATAAGCTATTCACGATTCAAACTGAGGTGCATATCTTCCTTTAAGAAAAGTAAAATAATAAAACCTACGGTGTGTTATGGTTTGCGTGGATTTGGTGCCAGTCCCTAAAAACTGTAGGAGGGAAAATTCTTGGAGAATCCCCGAGTTAAAAAAGCATCTTCCGGGTCACATAGCTAGATAATGCCAGGTCCAGGTGTCCCACCAAATCTGACCCTGACACACAGCTACTCACGGTGTTGTGAATATACTGTCTACCACACAGTGTGACAAATTTAGGGTATATAACCTGATATAATGTACTACTGAAGCAAACTTTTTTTTTTGGCTGTCTGGCATTCAGTCATACTCCTCCCCAATTTGCCTCTGGGTGAAACTCTTTGAATGCAGATTTAATAGGAGCCGGAATTCTTACCTTCCTCCTACTCTAGAAGCCTAGGTGATCCTATCATTTCCTTGTCAGAGCTAGGAGACAGTTATGTGTCCAAGGTTGCCTGTTCTGAGAAGCTGGGCTCATCACACAGTAGATGTGGCCTGAGGACGCATTGCTTAAAATAAGATGTGGAGTTTCCTCTGTAGCCCCTAAAGTCCCAACCTTCTGGTCCATTTCTATAACCTAGGTCCTTCAGCTTCCCACTGGTTCTGTGAACCAGCCCCTCCTTCCAATAAATTCTTTTGCTAAGTAGCCAGCATTAGTTTCTAAGGTTTACAACCAAGAGTCTCAACTGATGTTAGTTCTCACTTTTATGGGCACCTGGCCAGAAAATAACCCATGGTCTTTACTTGGTACTGAAATCTATAATAGAGTTTCAAGGGATCGTTATTTCTGAGATATTAGTAGCAGTATATCCATTTAGATCAATACAAGGGAAATAAATTATTAGGGCCAAGTGTGGTGCTTAATGATCACCTTCAAGCTTTAACCCATCCTATTTGGGCTGTCCCCGCTGACCACTTAGAGTTTTACAACTGCAAGGGCCCCTGGTGGTTATCCAGACTCACACCCTCATTTCCCTTTTATGAGGCTGCTCCCTCATCGGCAGAGAGAAGGAGATCACATTCCCTCTACCCTTTGGACTTCAATATTCACAGTGTCACTTTGCAAGGCCTCCATTGTCCCTTTTGAACATTAGCCCAAAGTTATTAAGCTTAATGCACAGTTGCTTAATGCACAGGGAATGACAAAAGGGTCACTGAGAGAAATGTATGTTTCTCATTCATTCTGTTGTGTGGGGTTTTAATTTCAAGTGGCCTTTCCTGCTAGGCCTAAGGAGTTTTATTTAAAAAATAGGAACAATACAAGGAGGGAGAAATACATGTATGTCATGAAGATGAAAATCTGAAAATCGTTTAAGTGATTCTGAATGGTAAAAGATAACTGACAATCATAGAAAACAACAGTTTATAATTCTATCTGGAAGCATAGGGCAGCCTAAAACTTGGGTCTGATGGGCTAATCTTCTTGGGCACAACTTATTAGAAGTTTACTATGAAATGAGAATCTGTCCTAGTTAGACAGTCTTCCTCCATCCACATCCTACGGTGGTGAGTCACCACTCAGGTTGTGAGGCCTGCTAGAATTGGAAGAACCAAAGTTATATTGGGGTTTGCAAAAGCACCAGGCTCTGACAGACAGAAGAGGCTGACCAAGTGGGATGATTAATTTTGTGTGTCAACTTGTCTCGGTCAGAGGATGCCCAGATATATGGTTAAATATTCTTCCTGGGCATGTCTGTGAGAGCATTTCAGGAAAAAGCTAGCATTCGAATTGGTAGGCTGAGTCCCGCAGATGGCTCTCCCCAGTGGATGGGCATCATCCAACCTGTGAGGGCTTGAGTAGAATAAAAAGCAGAGGAGGGTTTAATTCTCTCCTTCGACCTGACTGTTTGAGTTCAGACATCGGTCTTCCTCTGGTTTGCATGGGCACTGACAGCACCCACAGTCTGGTTCTCAGGCCTTCAGACTTGGGCCTGAGCTTATACCACCAGCTCTGCTGGGTCCTCAGCTTGCAGACAGCACATCAAGGGACTGCTCAGCCTCTCTAATGGCATGAGCCGATTTAGTATAAGAAATTTTATGGCAGATAGATAGATGATAGATAGCTAGGTAGATAGATAGATAGATAGAGAACTGCTGTGGTTTCTGTTTCTCTGAAGAGCCCTAATACACTGAGCTTTGGCAGCTGATACCGCACAGCTGGTACAGTTTGAACCAGTGTCAAAAGATGGTATAAGCTTAGAAGCCTAGGAAACTCTTAGAAAGAGGCCTCAAAACTATTTGAAACTATTTGAAAATTTCAGGCAGGAAGTTGTAACTTCCAGTGAAGGCAGAATTCTTTCCTATTTCTTGAGCCTGCACTGAAGGTACAAAGACTCCTCTCTGAGGTTGGGGTGCTGATAGAAGAGCTCAGCAGGCTCCGAGGGATCCACACAGTCTTACGGGATACAGGCTGGAAGATGGGATGCAAGCAGTGCAGGTGTTACAGAACAGACCCGGGTGAGGGTGGTGGTGAACGATATACTATTACCGAATGGACCCACCCTTGTGCTCTGGGGGTCCCCGGCCCGTACTAGGTTCGCCTTGCCCACCACCTGGGAAAGACGTCTCTCAGTGCCAGAGATTGGTGAAAAGGAAAGGGATTATTTATTTAAAGAGTTTCATAGGCTTAGAGTAATGACTTAATGTCTTCATTAAAAATACTAAAGTCCTTTAGAATACCCACAAACTTACAGTCCTTCCTTCTCCCCTTTGCCCAGTCCAGGGTACTATATCTCAGGAAAAGAAGTAGAAGTTCGTGGTTCAGGCAGCCCCTTGGTTCCAGCACCATCGCTGTGTTGCTGCCATGATCTCGAGTTAATCCAAAACCATGTGGCACCTTCTCACGGCCCACTGGCAAGAATACTTTCACCCATTTTCTTCCAGGCAAAGTCTCTCCTGCTTCCTAAGCCATGTAGTAAAAAGGGTGCAC
The DNA here is from genome assembly GCF_004126475.2 of Phyllostomus discolor. Taxonomy (NCBI): domain Eukaryota; kingdom Metazoa; phylum Chordata; class Mammalia; order Chiroptera; family Phyllostomidae; genus Phyllostomus; species Phyllostomus discolor. The sequence goes on from NC_040908.2 coordinate 144,252,100, forward strand.
CATAAGGCTGCACGGTTCCAACTTTTGCCAAAGCCTTGTGGTCCCAAAAAGCCCCCGCATGGCTACTGTACCTGGGTTTTAAACCCCAGTGCCAATCTTCCTCTGCAGCACCATTTTCTACTCCTCCCACAATCAGTTACACCTGCCAGCATGCTGTATTCCTCCAGCTTCACTGGGCTGCCATAGTAAGTCCAGGCAGGCGTGGCCCCATGGTGTGGAGCCAATCATTTCCAAGCTCTCATGCAGGTGCTGTAACCGGTGAGCGTTGCCTCCCAGTTGCATCATGGGTTAAAGTCACTCCCATCCCCCTGGCTCAAAGCACCATCACAGCTATTTAACATATCTATGAAACCAGTTAAAGGTTATAGATATGTTAAATGACCATTGTAGAGGTTATCTGCAAAGCTGTTGCTATTCAAAACAACTCTCAATGGCCCTGCTGCATGCCTCCCATCCCGCAGTTCAGACTTGTGGGGATGAGGACATCCTATATATATAATTTTTTTCTAAAATTTCCTGGACACCCTGAGTTCTAGACCCCACTACAAATCCCCATTTGAGGGACCCTCCTTGGCTGCACCCTGTTACATAGGCAATGGCTTAACCATGTGTTTCCTGGAGCCAGCCAGATTGCTTGTATTCAAACTCCATCTCTGCTACTTATTAGGTGATTAGCTTCTGTACTACACAAATCCCTTTAAAAAGTAATAATATCCTCATGTGTAAATTGGTAATAACAATAGTACTTAATTTATATGGTTGTTTTGAGGATTAAATAAAATAATGTGTTTAAGATATTGCACACATAGTAAATCTTTAATAAGTGTTAGCTATTATGTTAGTGAGGAACACTGGAAAGGGGTAGAATCAAAGGGGTAGAATCATGTATGTTATAGACCAAATGTTTGTGTCCCTTCCCCAAGTTCATATGCTAAATCCTAAAGCCCAGTGTGTTTGGAGGCTGAGCCTTTGGGGATAATTAAATTGTGAAGGTGGAACCCTCATGAATGGGATTAGTTCTCTTTTGAAGGAGACTCCAGGGAACTCTCTTGTTCTTTCTGCTGTGTAAAGACAGTGAAAAGAGGACCAACTGTGAACTAGGAAGCAGGTCCTCATCAAACACTGAAACTTCTGGTGTCTTGATCTTGGACTTCGCAGCCTTCAGAGCTGAAAGAAATAAACTGCTGTGTATAATACAGCGGCCCAAACAGACTAAGACAGTGCCTAAACCTAGAGCCTCGGTTACAGTTGGGAGATGGAGAATGTTATAACTCGGAGGCTTTAAAGACATCTTGGGCTATCTTTGCCGTGACAGCTAGTGAGCCTGGCTGACCACATAACCTAGTTCTAAGGCCTCAGACTCTGGATTCCCTGCCCTACTTTCTGATTAACCCAGAGACCAGGGCAAACTTGAAGCTGTTGGTCAGGTCTGCCAGGGATGCAGACCAGGGCAGTGAGGCAAGTCAGAAACAGAGACCCAGTCGGGAATCTATTTTTACCACTGTCTTTTTGGCTTTAGGGATAAGGTAGCTTTGCTGTGATTATTTTGGTTGGATAACCATACCATTGCTCATCTACTACAATTAGTTTTACTGTTTTTATGTAGTACAACAATTCATAATGAACTTTACTATACGGTAATGCTAGACAAATATTATCTATCCCCAAAGTGATACTGGTAGGCAAGGGGTTAAAATTCCCCCTCTGATTAGTTGATTGAGCCAGGTGAACTTGATCAGGCAATTTATTAGGAGAGCTGAAATATTGTCAAGGAGACTCCCTTGGCTTAGAGTTTGCATTTGTTTTTCTTTTAGCTTTTCCTCAGTCATAAATCTTTGTTGGGGAAGAGAGTGAAAGGGAATGAGGAAGAAAAAAAATAGTGAAGCATGTCCAAGGATCTCTCACTCCCCACACACCCATCCCCCGGGCTGGGCAGCAGAGACTACAAATGATATTCCACAAATCAAAAGTCTCTGGCAACTTCCACAGAGGCAACTGTTTCAGAAATACATTCTTAGAGCTTTTCTCCCCAAACACAGCTCATTATGAATGGAGTTTACTGAAATTAACATGGCATTTTGACTTGGGAATCAATGAGAAATGTTGGAAGGTACCACAGTTTCCATCTGAAGGTGTTGTAGGAAAGTGACAGAACTGGGGATCAGAATCCTGGGGCACACTTACCTAGATGGCTGGCTGCCACATGGGACTGAGCTTCATGATCTTTAAAGTGGAAACGGGCTCTGCATCTTGTCAGGCGATTATTTTACGTGATTTGCATGTGTAGCTCTTTCCATCATTCTCATTCCAGTACCTGTGTCCTTTTATCTAAGGTCTCAGGAGTACACAGTTGACTTTTATTGAGTCTGACAATTTTGGGTTTTTTAATTGAAGTATTTAAAGCACTTAGGTTTATAACTATTTATTGTTGAGTTTGTATCTACTATTTTTTGGCAGATAAAAATCTACCTGCTTTCTTTTCTTTTTCTTTTCCTTTCTTGACTTATTTTGAATAAATACAATATTTGTGTGTCTTCTTCCCATGAACTAGTACTTGCATATTCTTTGACTAACACACAGCCTTGATTTCTCACAACTTAATATATGTACTTTGAGAACTTCACCGATCACACAGGGATTTTAAAATACTTCAACTCAATGTCCTCACTTCTGACTTTTCTGCTATTGTTATTATGCATTTAATTCCATGAATTTTGTAACCCCCAAAAGCATGATGACTTTATGTGTTCAATATTTATTTATATTTATCCACTTATTTGATCCTTACTTTGCTCTTTATTCTTTTCTGTATTTCCATGTCTCCTTCTGGAATCATTTTCCATCTGTACTTTGGTATTTCTTTTAGGTTCTGTCTATTAGTGATGAAGTCATTCAATTTTTATTTGTCCAAGAACATTTTTACTTTGATTTTCAGTTTTGATGAATATTGTTACTGAGTATGAAATTATGAGTTGACCATTTTTCTTTGATTACTTTAAAGATGTTTTTCCACTTCTGACTCCCATCATTTCTGTTGAGAAATAAATTGGCAGTTTTAATGTTGCCATTTAGATAATGTGACTTTAATGTACCTGGCTGCTTTCTAAATGTACTCTGGTTTTTTAAGACACTTTATTTTTCTGAGCTTAGGTAAGAGGTTTTTCTCTTTATTTTTTATTTGTTGGGCTGTATGTATACTCCTTGGGCTCATAAAGCTTTTTGTGTCAACGTCTTTTGTCAGTCTTGGAAAATGTCTACTATTATTTCTTCAAATATTTTGTCTTCCATTTTCTTTTTCTCTGTTCTTTTCACCATGTCTCACATGTCTTTATGCTATTTGCTGTTTACTGCCTCTTAGCTCTCTGTGATTCACCTGGATATTTTCTACTAATTGGTCCTCCAATTTACCAATCAACTTTTTTTAAAAGATTTTATTTATTTAATTTCTAGAGAGGGAAGGGAGGGAGAAAGAGAGAGAGAGAAACATCAATGTGTGGTTGCTGGGGGCCATGGCCTGCAACGCAGGCATGTGCCCTGACTGGGAATTGAACCTGCGACACTTTGGTTCGCAGCCCGCACTCAATCCACTGAGCTACACCAGCCAGGCCCTCAACTTTTCTTCTGTATGTGATCTGGTAGTAAGCTGATTTGTTGAGATCTTAATTTCAAGTATTACATTTTAATTATATAATTTCTATTTCATTTTAAAAAATAAATACCTGTATCTAGTGAAATTCTCCATCTTGACACCTATTTTCTTGAACATACTAATTATAGCTGTGTTAAAATCTATGTCTAATATTCCTAAAATGGTCATCTGCAGGTCTGTTTCTATTGTCAGTTTTTCTCTTGGTCATTTTTTTTTGAAGGAGGTCATATCTGGTAGTATTTTACTGACGGTCAGCCATTGTTTATGATAAGTATTAGAGGTTCATGATATTGTATCTTTTCACAAAGAGTTTATCTTATCCTTTGGTAAGCAGATTGAGTGGTAGCAGATAACTTTAATCTAAACAGGCACTGAACTGACTCAATGCTGGATTATAATTTTTCAAAATTCTACTTCTAGCTTGTCCATATTCCTGAAGAGTCATCCTCAGAGTTCTCCAACTTATATCCTGATGTGCCTATGAAAGGCCCTCCCCAACGATGGGTCCTGAGAATCAATTTTTTCTTGGTCTTCCCAGAACTGAGAGATTGGAAAACTCTGCTTTGCCACATGAAAGTTATTTTCCTTCTCTGTAAAATCAGCAAGCATCTCAAGGGGAAATAGGCAGAGAATTCAGCTTTCTCTCTGCCTAGATCTCTTTTTTCAGGAGACTCTTGCCCCTCACCAAATTTTGGCTGTCATGGAAGCTCCAAATTAATTTGTTTTTGTTTTTTGTTTTTTTGATACAAGTCTTTTTTTAAATCTTTTTAAAATTTTATTTTAATCATTGTTCAAGTACAGTTTTCTCCCACTTACTCCCATTCCAGCCCACCCACCCAACCCTCCCCTCTTCCCCCCATCACCCCCCACCCCTAGTTTTTGTCCATGTGTCCTCCAAATTTGTTCCTGTAAACCCTACCCATTTCCCCCTGAAATTCCCTCTTCTCTCCCCTCTGGTCACTGTCAGTCTGTCCCCGATTTCAGTGTCTTTGGTTATATTTTGCTTGTTTCTTTGTTTTGTTGTTTAGGTTCCTGTTAAAGGTGATATCATGTGGTGTTTGTCTTTCACTGACTGGCTTGTTTCACTTAGCATAATGCTTTCCAGCTCCATCCATGCTATTGCAAAGGGTAGGAGCTCCTTCTTTCTTTCTGCTGCATAGAATTCCATTGTGTAAATGTACCATAGTTTTTTGATCCATTCATTTACTGATGGGCATCTAGGTTGCTTCCAGCACCTAGCTATTGTAAATTGTGCTGCTGTGAACATCGAGGTGCAAAGGTTCTTTTGTATTGGTGTTTCAGTGTTCTTAGGATATAGTCCCAGCAGTGGAATTGCAGGGTCAAAAGGCAGATTCATTTTTAGTTTTCTGAGGAAGTTCCATACTGCTTTCCATAGTGGTTGTACCAGTCTGCAGTCCCACCAACAGTGCACTAGGGACCCCTTTTCTCCACAACCTCTCCAACACTTGTTGTTTGTTGCTTTGTTTATGATGGCCATTCTGACTGGTGTGAAGTGGTATCTCATTGTGGTTTTAATTTGCATCTCTCTGATAGCTAGCGATATTGATCATTGTTTCATGTGTCTTTGGATTTTCTGTATGTCCTCCTTGGAGAAGTGTCCAAGTCCTTTGCCCATTTTTTAATTGGGTTACTTGTCTTCTTAGAGTGGAGTCATGTAAGTTCTTTATATATTTTGGAGATTAAACCCTTGTCTGAGGTATCATTGGCAAATATGTTTTCCCATACAGTTGGTTCTCTTTTTATTTTGATACTGTTTTCCTTAGCTGTGCAAAAGCTTTTAATTTTGATGAGGTCCCATTTGTTTATTCTTTCCTTTATGTCCCTTGCTCTAGGAGACATGTCAGTAAAAAGGTTTCTGTGTGAAATATCTGAGATTTTCCTACCTACGTTCTCTTCTAGGACTTTAATGGTGTCATGATTTATATTTAAGTCTTTTATCCACCTTGAATTTATTTTTGTATAAGGTGTAAGTTGGTGCTCGAGTTTCATTTTTTGCACGTAGCTGTCCAGTTCTCCCAACACCATTTGTTGAAGAGGCTATTTTTATTCCATTTTATGTTGCTGCTTCCTTTGTGAAATATCAATTGACCATAGAGACTTGGGTTTATTTCTGGGCTCTCTGTTCTGTTCCATTGGTCCATGTGCCTGTTTTTATGCCAGTACCAGGCTGTTTTGATTACAGTGGCCTTGTAGTATAGTTTAGTGTCAGGTATTGTGATCCCTCCTACTTCACTTTTCTTTCTCAAAATTGCAGCAGCTATTCGGGGTCGTTTATGGTTCCATATAAATTGTTGAAGTGTTTGTTCTATGTCTGTGACATAAGCCATTGGTACTTTAATAGGTATTGCATTGAATGTGTAAATTGCTTTGGGTAGTATGGACATTTTGATGATGTTAATTCTTCCAATCCATGAACATGGTATATGTTTCCATTTGTTTGTGTCTTCCTTGATTTCTCTCCTCAGTGTTATGTAGTTTTCTGAATACAGGTCTTTTACCTCTTTGGTTAGGTTTATTCCTAGGTATTTTATTTTTCTTTTTGCTATTTCAAATGGAATTTTTTTCTTGATTTCTGCTTCTGCTGTTTCATTGTTGGTGTACAGAAATGCCTTTGATTTCTGGCAAATTAATTTGTTTTTTAAAAAATTCTGGTGCCCTATAAGATTGCCAAATTTTACATGGGCTTCTCTCTCTTTTATCAAAAGCTATGTGCCTTGGGCCTCTGAATGGATTCTTGGCTTCCTGTCCTAAGAATCAATAAGTGCCCAGAGGGAAAAAGTGACCCTAAGATGGCAGCTCATCATGTCTTTTCTATGGCATCTCAGCCTTTTATATTGATTATATAACCAGTTCTTTGAGAACTGCTGCTTCTTTTTAAAAACATTTACTTTTTTATTTTCCTGGTAATTTTGAGAGCATTAGTCTGGTACTGTCATGGTTTTAAAAACATAGTGCAAATCCTTTCATCCCATTTCTATTGAGAGCTGGAGTTTATGACTCTTCCCCTTAAATTCAGGCAGATTTGTAGTTACTTCAACCAATGGTTTATAGCAGAAGTCATAAATGGTCATTCAAGGACCCTGCTATATGATCCAGAACACTTGCCGTAAGCCCTGAAATAGCATCAACTAATCTGTGACCACCATACTGGCTCAGCCACATGTAGGTGCTCTTGTAGCCAACACCCTTAAAAATCTTGTCCTTGAGAGATTCTTTCCTAGTTTCCATATATATGAATGAAGAAGGTATCTTGAAAGTTGACCTCTCAACCTTTTCTCTTCTTGTTATCCAGCTGTTTAAGTGACCCCAACAGACACCTAGGCATCAAGGACCAGAAGAGAACCATTCCCACTGTGTCTTTTCTGAATTCTTGATCCATAGACTCTATTGGCATTATAAAATAGTTTCTAGACATCTACCTGGTCTAGCAAAAATATACTATCTTTACTCTCCTTGCTTTAAGATCATACTTTCTGCTTACCAGCTGTGAAACCAATCATGGATTGTAAGAATCTGTGGGTCATGGAATCCTCAGCTGAAATAAGATGGTCCAGTCTAACCTGCCACCCAAAGTACATATTCACACCCCTGAGATGTTCTTATCTAGCTCTTGCCAATAAATGTATTTCTCTTAGCAAATTTGAGTGAGGAAATTTTAAGAATCTGCAGCAAGCTCACAAAAACTCACACGGATGATTTAATAATATTTATAAGGTGAAAGGTGCTGGGAAATGAAGAAATATGAGACTCAGTCACTGGCATCAAAGATATTATGGCCTGTCATAGAAAAAACATACAACTAACCTACAATTTCATAAGAGATAAAAGTATATGAACAAAGAAAGATGCCTCTACAAGGAGGAATCATTCTAGTTAGGTATACGGAGATATTCTGGGAAAGTTGCAGCGGATACTGGCCAGCAGTATCCATCTCTGCTGTGGATGCTCATTGAAACATGAGAAAAACATACACAGAGACAACCAGGTCCTGAGGGGAAATAGAGACAGAATGGCCACTCTCTCTAGTGGAGAGTGCCCCGTTTCCATTCCCATGCAGATTTTTATTGAGAATACAGACTTAGTTTGTGGATTCACAGTCTGACAGAAAAGATCAAAAGAAGTAGGTGACTTACAAAGGTGCAGACAGAACCCCCACTGTGATTCTGGGCAGAGCTTGGGGGTTTATCTAACAGGGCTCAAAGGGCTAGTTTTAGTTTCCTGTCTGTGCCTTCAAATTCTAATCTAATAACATCCTCCAGCAAACAGATCTCACAGGATCTTGCATATTCTATGTTCCAGGCCTGATTACCCCGGGGGTCTGCCGTTTCTGGTCTGGGCTGCACTGCTCCTGCTATTTCCGCAGGCCTGAGTTAACAGAGAAGACAAAGGCAACCAAGAGACTTGGATTTCTCACATCTAAGAACAAGGACTCAGGCTTTGACAAAGTAGAGGGGGCAGGGGTTGATATATATCACCCCTTCATTTCCATAGCCCCGAGTCTCTTCCCTTAGGGCATTCCCACATGATCGCGTCTGTCTTAAGTTCATTCTCTTTCCTAGAGAATTGTTACCCATCATTGACTGCCGATCATGCAAAGGGAGCCAGGCACTAGAACAGGCAGCGTTCATGCCAGGGAAATAAGTTTTGTCTCCTTAGTGGCTCCTGGTCTGGAGGTCTTCCACTCAGCATAAATCATGGGGGGTCACAGCTTCCTGAAACCAGGTAGCGCGGTCCCCAACAGAAAGTCCCACAGAGGAATGCATCTAAGTTTCACTTTTTCTGTAGCTGACAAGTTGACTATGAGTTCTTCTGTGTTCTAATTGCCACCCCTCATCTAGATACATCCAGTTTTTCAGTTCTTGGTAAATATAATTCTCTTAATATTATTAAACCGTCTAAATGTGATACCTCTATTTATGAAATCTAATAATTTATCATTATTTTCATCAGGCAGGTTATAGTTGGGTCCGTATAACATTTTAAAGAATATTAAGAATCTTTCCAACATGGTTCATTTTGAAACCACATTTTTGCTCTCTTCATATTTTGAAACTGCATTGAAAACTTCACACTAATTCTCCAGCTGAGTTCAGTGTTTTAGCCTCTGGAGCCTTTTGTTGAAAGGCAAGGGATGGAGTAGAAAGATCTAATCTCAGATTCTAACAAATGAGCTCTTCCAGGTCTGTATCTTCTGCAAATTTAATGAGCAAGCCTTGTGTGTCTTTCTCCAAGATGGTGATTAAAAATGTTGACCAAGACAGAATCATGTAATCTAGGCTTGGACAATAATATATTAATGCATTTATCCTATTAGATGACTTATTTGCATTTTAACAGTGGCCCTCTGGAAAACAGATCCCTTTACCTGAAGAAATGATGCAGATGATAGGCATGTTAGGCATGCTAGATGGCCACTTTGGGAGACATTATTAGGCTCAGGGTCCTTTCATGCTTCTTAAGTCAGACTGTCTGGGCAGTCTTCCATTCTGTATATGTTGAGATGTTGAGGCCTCTCCTTCATTCACAAACTGTCCTGCATACTGGAAGCCCCCCAGAGAGAATTCAAATACAGAGAAGCCCGGGTCCCACCCTCAGTGGTACTGCCTGAGCTTTGGTAGTTGGGAAAACTAACTAGGAGATTCTAATATGCAAAGGAGAAAACCACTGTTTTTCAGAAAGCCATCCACTTTAAAAGAGAAAATATGGGGTTAGGGGTCAAACCAGGGTAGGCTTCATAGTTTTGTGACTTGGGCAGATTGCTTTATCTCTGAGCTTCAGCTTCTTTATGAAATCAGGCTAGTAAGACCTACAATGCAAGTTTATGGTAAGAGTTAAGAGAAAAAATGGGTTTACAGTAACTAGTGTACAGTTGGCAAATCGTGGATGTCACTCCTCTCTCCCTTCTCCCAAGAGTTCCCCAAGTTGATCTATAGATCAAGGTCAGCCATGGCCAAGAGTTGGATTTGACACTTGGACCCTCACTCCCAGGGTTCCTCCAAGGATCAGGTAACCTCACCTTACGTGGCCTGTGTCTGAATTCTTTTGCCTCATGGAATGCCTTATACATCATCTAAAATGTGCAAATATAGCTTAGCAGGGAAATAATACATATCATTGACTTTAAATTGCCAAATAGAAATGTTTCACTTTCCAGCTGTGGCCGTAGAAGACCAAGCACTGCTCCAATTTCATCAGTAAGCCTTTTAAAGGTGCCACCCTAATCTCAGTTCTCATGTAAGACAACTTTGCATAAGTGTGGGATTTTTGTTTGTATGTGAAGCCCAGCAATAAAGCTATATACTAGAAAAAGCTTTTACTTATTTGTTCTTAACTATTTCTATTGGAAAGTCATAACCAAGATACTAGCTAGAAGTTCTCAACATTTGAATGGTTGTTTAAAATAAATTTTAAGTTGAAGTTTTATATACACACACACACACACACACACACACACACACACAGCAAATGTAGTGAAAATGAATGTGTTTTAAGTTTTTCAAATGTGAAAATAGATGGTGAGAAGTCAGAGTATAGAATATAAATTTCATGAAGGCCCAGTTAGTGTCCCATTTACATTCTGCCTAAAGACACACCTATAGTTGCAAATCACCTGAGAAAACAAGCCCAGATTTATTTAATCTTATCTCTTCTCCCCTCTTCTCATTCTAAAACCATGCATTGAGATCCTAACAGCCCGTAGGCATTGCAAATATAAAGACGAATGAGATACATGGCCACTGACTTTGAAGAGCTCACAGTCTAGTGTGAAACATGATTGGAACCCAGCATAGTTGGTGAAAACCGAATGAGGTGTGTAGTTCTAGTTAACAGTATTGTACCAATGTCAGTTTCCTGGTTTTGCTACTGTGTTACAGTTATGCAAGATGTTGGTGTTGGAGCAAGCTGAGAGAAGGGTCCATGATTTTAGTTTTGCAAATTTTTATGAGACTGTACTTGTTAGAAAATTAAAAGTTTGTAAAATATCCAATATGGTCAGATAGATGCTATAGTAGGGCAGATATTTTTCAGGATGATAGAATAAGGAAACATGACCCTGCATAGGAGATGATGAAAGACTTCACAAAGGAGATGGCATGGAATGTGGTTCTTGAAAATCGACTAGAAATTTCCCTGGTGTATTAGTCTCCTATAGCTGTTGTAACAAGCTGTTGTCATGATCTTTTTTTTACAGAAGAATAGAAATGGTTTATTTTATTTTATTTTTAGAGATTGGAAGAAAGAGGGAGAGAAACATTGACGTATGGAAGAAACATCCATTGGTTGCCTCTTGCACCCAACTGGGGACCAAACCCACAACCCAGGCTTGTGCTCTGACCGGGAATTGAACCAGCATCCTTTTGCTCTGCAGAATGATGTCCCCCCAAATGAGCCACACTGGTCAGGGTTCAGATTGTCACAATCTTGGTGATTTAAAACAGCAAAAATTTATTTTCTTACAGTTCCGGAAGCCAAAATTCCTAAATCAGTTTGCTAGGCTATAGTCAAGGTATCAGTAGGCCTGGTCTGTTTCTGGCGGCTCCAAGGGAGACACAGTTTCTCTGCCTTTTCTAATTTCTGGAGGCTTTCCACACTCCTTGGCTTGCGACCTCTTCCTCAAATATCTCCAACATCTTGCTTCCATCATCACATCTCCTAACTTCTTTCTTCTCTGCATTCTTTTTATGAAGACAGCTGTGATTACATTTAGGGCCCACCTGGGTCATTCTGGGTGATTACTCCAGCACAAGATCCTTAACTTAATTACACCTACAAGTCCCTTTTTTGCCGTATGAGTTAACGTTTACAGGCTCCAGGGATTAGGACCTGGATATCTTTGAAAGCTCTAATTCAGACTCCCACATCTGGCAAGGACAGTACTCCTTGGAGTCTGCAGTTGTGAAAGACAATTTGTCCAGCTGAGGAATGATTAATAGTTGGTCACATCTGGGATACAAGAAAGGGGAAAAGTGGGACAAGACAAAAGCAAGATAGATTGGTGTATTGGTCAGTTCAGGCTGCAACAACAAAATACCACAGAAGTCCAAGGTCATGCATGGTTCAGGCAGGATTCTTTTTCTGGTGAGAGCTCACTTCCTGGCTGGTGACAGTGGCCTTCTATCACTTGGCCTTTCCTCGGTGAATGTGTGTGAAGTATGAGGTCTCTTTCTTTCAATTCTTATGAGGCTACCAATCCTATGGGATTAGGACCTCACTCTTATGCACTCATTAACCTAATTACAGTCTAAAAGCTTTATTTCCAAATACAGTCATTTGGTGGTGTCACAATTCAGTCCATAGCACTTGGCTTCCAGGACACCACAGTTTCCTCATTCTCTCTCAGTGTTTAGGTTTCTGCTCAAGTATCCCCACCTGAAAGAGTGCTTCTCTGGCTACCCATACACAGCAACCTTCTTGGTGTGACACCACTGTGCTTTCTGCTCTTTGGGAGAGTGTTGGGTTTAAGAGCCTGCAATCTGGAACAGACTGGCTTCATTGATATCCTGGATCGATTACTTACAAACTTTGAGACCTTGGCCAAGATATTTAACTTCTCTCTGCTTTGGTATCCTCATCTGTAAAATGAGGATAATGATAATATCCATCTCTCATGAATTGAATGAGCTAATTGGGTGAAAAGATGCAAAAAGCTGAGAATGTTACCTGGCACAATTTAAGGTTTCATTAAATTTTAGCTATTTTTAAAATTCATATTTGTCTGTTTTCCTCGACAGAAAAAATAAAACCTCCCAAAAGACAAGTCTTTCTGCCTTGCTCATCAGAGTATCCCCAGTGCCCAGAACACCACCTGATGCATACAGACTTTCTGTATACATTTGTTAGAGAAGTGAATATATGAATGAATAGTTTCTTGGACGAGTTTCAGAAAGTATGGTTGACAGTGTCAAATGCTTCAGACAGCTCGACAGATGAGGGCCTAAGCCATTTGTCAGTCAGAAGGTCTTCCGTGACTTAAGTGGTAATAATAGCTACAATTTATTGAGGCACCTTGTTAGGTGTGCTCATCTACACAACAACCCCATAAGGAAGCCATTATTGTCACCATTTATAGATGACAGAGCATTTCAGCAGCTCTGTGGGACAGAAGCAAGACTGAAGAGGATTGATTGAGAGATGAACAGGAATTAAAGTTGTGGAGACAATTCCATTACAACTGGCAGTTTGTTTAAATCTATTAGCCTGTATGAGGGAAAATGAATTCAACTGGTCAGAGACATAATCTATCAACCAATGTTATCGAAGAAACCAAGTACCCCTGAAGCCAAGGGAGTGAGATCCCAAGTGGACTTGGAAACCGAATCAGCTGGACCTGGGGCAGAATGATGCCAGAAACAAGCCCCTGGCACGCTCGAGAGTTACAGGTCTGCGCCTTTGCAAACTGTTAGTCTTTCAGGTGGCGTGTGAGCGGTAGGAGGAAAGTTTCTGAGTAGGCCTACACTAACAGGCTTTTTAATAGCTTCCTGTGATTATGAGCTACATTTCTGGAAGGTGCAACTGGGGTTTGAGTGTTTATACTGACCTTTCTAGGATCATTAAAGACAGGTGCCTCTATCAGAGAATTTGACTTCTTCTTGACTTTCTTTGATGATATGACCTGGACTCCTATGTACGTCTATCTGCCTGTGACTTCTCAGAACTTAGTGGGAATGCAGCAACAATGAAGAGACCTAACAGTCGCCCTAGATAGGGGATATTAAAACTTTTGCCTTTTGTTTTCAATGGGAGGCTGAAATACCAATTTTTTTCTTGGCAATTGAAGACCAGGAGCTGCATCCAGAGAAGGCACAGCACCTATTCCTCACTGTGCTCATTTCTTGATGTGTGTTAGTCTTCATGGGCTACCTCTCCCCTCAGCCTGGGCTCCCTGTTTCTGTTTTCATCAGCTCTCTGTAATGTGTCGTTTTCTTACCCTTAGTCCTAGCTCTTTGGCTGCTGATAAAGATGCCTGCTAGGTAGGGTTTGGCAGGGGCCAATGGGTAGTTAAAAAATATGGATTGCCAAAATAAAAGGGATAATTTTATAAGGCTTTTTTTTTTTTTTGCTTGGAGTGGTGAGAATCAAAGCTGAAAAATACAGCTAATTGCCAGTCATTTTTTAATTCCTTTCATTTAAAGCCTTCATATTGCTAGCATGACCTTTCCTGTTCGGAGCTCACATCACCATGTGAATTCTAAGTCCTCTCCTGCCCCTGTAGCTATGTTAGGCTGGTACTTAAGTCCCAGGCTCCTGCTCTGAAGCGCTGCACTGTTCATCTCAGTGCCGGGCTGCAAGGGGTTAACCGTCTCCAGCGCCTACCGAGTTGTAAAAGGAACTGCTGAAGCTGATCAATGACCACTGTTAAGACCTGGAAACCAATTATAAACCTGAAATTTGTGATGAACAAAGCCCTGAAACACTGGGATGAAAACTACTGAATTAGTCCAGTTCATTAAAATCATTAATAGTCATGAAATGAAAACCACCGGAGTCCAAAAAGGCTTAATGCTCTATCCATATTAATTAGATGGGAGCAAATCTGAACTGAAAAGCAGCACATGCTTTGTAGAATTAGCAATTGGTCTCTGCAGACTACACAGATCTCTATTAAAATTCAGTTTAATTAAAATTGATCACGTTAAGAAACTGATGCGGTTAATTAACTGAATTCCTGGACTTCTTTTCATACATTTCACAGACGCCTTGTACGCTGCTTTGTTGGGTGACACTTCGTGTTGCACAGAGCGAATCCGATCGCAAAGGTTAACTCTCTGTGTTCCCAAAGACAACACAGATCATGGAGGACGGGTGTGGAGCCGGCAGAGGAGGCTGGGCCTCCTGGACAGTCAAACCCCAGGCCAAACTCCCGTAAACTCCTTTAGAAAACTGGCCCCATGCATGCTGTATAAATCAACGTGTACCTGTCCATGACAAGGGGGTTCTCCCTCTCAATCTGCCATCTCTGGGGAAGCTGAGAAATATTACCAAAGATTAAGGGAATCACTCTAATGTTGAAAAGAGGACAGTGCAGAGCTGGTGAAATGCAATTGTACGACTGAGTAGATGCCACACCAGGCTGGCCACAGACATCTTAGTTCTGTTGTCCATACAGTTTCTTACTCTCTTTAGTTCAGAGTAACTCATTTTGTGTTTTTACATCTGAGGAATGAGAATACTGACATTTCTAGGTTCCACCAGGGTGCACGAGCCTTAATATGATGACAATAGCCCCACTCTGGGCTGTCCTGCTGTTCATGGTCAAGTTTACTCCTGCTCCCCCAGTCCACCAAGTCTATTGCTGCCGACAGAGCCTTTCCAAGACTGCAATCGACTATGTCTCTGACCTGCTCAAAACTCTCTAATGACTAGTGCACTGCCTATAGAAAATATTCCAAACTCTGTAAATTTGAATTCAGTTCTGCATCATCTGACCCAACATACTCTTATCTTCTCCACTAACGACTCCCCATGAAATATACTCCTGTTTCAACCAAACTGGCCAATTTACAAGCTTTGGATTTCTCATTCCCTTTCCAGCTTCCACTCCCTTTTTCCTCTTAGAAATTTATTTTTCTCTAGCCCATGCCTCAGGGTTCAGCTCGAATCCCACCTCCATGAGGTCTTCCTGTCATCAGCATACCAAAAGGGGTCTTCCCCTCCCTGCTCTTCAGTAGGAGGCGGAGTATTATCTCAGCTGCCTCTGGCTCTGGAGCCTCAGACTTGAACTAATTACTCACGTGCACTTATCAGCTCCTAAATATTTTAAGTTCTTGGCAGGTAGAGGTTATCTCTTATATTTTAACGTATTACAGCAGGCATTGGACGTGATGTTGCTCCATAAATGTTTGCTAGTAATGAGGATGATGGTTATCCTTTGACAGGTCCTGGCAATTTTTCTCAGACAGGGAAGTTTGAGTTTTATCTTATAATTAACTGGTAGGAATATTGGAATGTGATATACTAATAACAATAAAAATGATAGATGACATTATTAAGCTAACATTGTAAAGCATTGTGCTAAGGACTTAACATTTACAAAGAAATTACCCCTTTCCTCTGACTTGTTGCTAGGGTTGCAAGTGCCTTTCTGAGCATTCTCTTGATTTTTTTTGTTTACACCTGTAATTGTTTCTTCTATCTCATTTCTCATCTTTCATACTTTTGCTTTTCTCTTCTAACTTTCCTAATTGGGCTTTCTGGGTTTAGAAAAAAAAAATTAGATCTTATCAATAATCAGCTTTTTAATATCTATGTTCTTTGTTTTTGTCTTTATTTAATTACTTTTAGCTTTTATCTTTATTAATTTTATTTACTATTTTTGGTACATTTCATTGCTTAATTTTTTCTGATAACTTAGTAAATTAAAAAATTCTTAATAGGTATTCATATCCTACCCCCCTTTTCCTTTTTTAGGATTTACTCTGTGCAACACGGAGGGCCATACATTTCCCCCTGAACTCCAATGTTATTGTGATCCTTGGTTTTTGATGAAGTATTTTCACTTTTACTCCTTTATAGACCATTTGTGATTTCATATTTGATTTCTTTTTTGATCCATAATCTTTTATAAATTATTTCATCCTATTTTAAAAATTAATTAATCTTATCTCAATTATGTTTGGTCATAGAAAATGTCCTATACAGTGTCTTTGGCCAAGTATGTAATTAATTCTTATAAATATTCCATGGATACACACACAATGTATTTTTCTATTTAAAAGTTATAAAATTGTATTCATCATTTCTTTTATGTACTTTCTCAGTTTCAGTCTAACACAACTGTCGAATTCTGAATTAAAGGGTACAACTATTTTGAATTTTAATTAAATTTGACTGGTATTTCTTTGCATTTTTCTTTATATTCAGCTGCATTATTTATTATGATGCATAAAGGTTTATGACAAGTGTACATTATTCTGTCTAGTATTTTTAAACTAAATTCTTTATATGATTTTAATACTGTCACTCTTTTTTTCTTACTGTTCACCTTTGCCTGTTTTCTCTTTGCCCATTCCATTATTCTTAAACTTTTTTCATTTTTTGTGGGTACTTTTTGTCATATTTTTCTCTAAAATATATATGTATGTAGGCTCTTTTTAAAAACTATATACTACATCCTATAAAGAACTTTTCAAAATATATACTACATTTTGTTATAAAACTTATTTTAGGCAATTAAAAAAACTACAAAGTATCGAAACATAAAATAAGATGTCTTTGCACCAAAAGGAAAAGTTAGAAACCTTAGAGCCAAAATTTTTGCTCAACTCTAAAATGCAAAGTTAATAGTACGTATTTTTCTATTAATTTTTAATTAATATTTTGCCTTTATTTTATTTTTTAAAAACTTTATTGTCCTTTGCGTTTCATTCATTGCAAAGGTAGAAACAAGATCAGTTCATTAGTGGCCACATTCACCTGTCATTCTTTTTTCTGATTTGATCAAACAAACTATTCCAAACCCTATAACCCCACCTGCATCTATTCATTTAGAAAAGCAACTGTATTTCCCATTCCATTTCTTTTCCTTAAATTCATAATCAAACTTATACTTTCTAATTTTCATGTGAAAACAAGGTAATAGCTCTTTCTTTCCCAACCAAACATCCCCCTTCAAGAAGATTTCTTCTTACACTAGTGTGTTTGCTCTTGTTGATTCTTCCCCTGTCTCTACCACTTTGACAACTCAGGTTTTGCAAAGATAGTTTAAAATATTTAGTTCCAACCTATCGCTATGTCTTCCTTTGAACTATGGTTCTTATGTTTTAAGAATCAATCTTTATATAGCTCATATGTCTATGAGTTCAGGTGATTTTTTTTTGAGCTATATATTTTACAAGGCTTATTGTTTCTCTTCTATTTTGATTTCTCTGTTGACTCATTATTTTTTAATGTAAATGTTTTCTTTAAAAGGGGCATATTGGCATTAAATACTTTGAACTTCTTCATGTGTGCAAATATCTTCCCAACCTTCTGGTAGCTGAATGAATGACTGTAAATCCTTTCTCAATCATTTATAGATGTTATTTCAATGCCGGAGTGATTTTTTAAATAGTTATTTTCTCTCAAATAACACTTGGAATTTAGTGAGGCCTTTTACTCATCAGACTCATTTTTTTAAGCAAAAGGACTTTAAATGTTGCCTCTCTTCTATCTGTGCTTTTTGTTTCCCTCCTTCTACTTCTATTATTCATGTTTAGACATCTTCCAAGTCTTCTGCCTTTTCCCTCATGATTCCCATCTTTGTAGTTTTGCAATATTTTGGGATATGTATGGCACTTGATATGCTGGGATGCTAATTAATCCTCTCATTCAATTTATACATTAAATTTTTAGTTAAAAAAGCATGATGTATAGGCCTACAGATTCTTTAGGGGCTGAAATAAAATCTCCTAATTTCTTGCATTATTTTTGTTGTATTGTTTTAGTAATTGCACAGCTCTATTTATTGAAGATCCACCTTGTCTGGATATTATGTCCAGCTTTCTTCTCTCTGGCCACGAGAACTCTTTACAGAAATTATAGCTTGCCTATGCCTACTCAGAGGGCTCAGACTGAGCTCCCAGTGTATGCACTTCTGTGAGGAGCAAGACACAAAGTTCTCTCTGCCTGCCTGGCTAGCTAAATACCAGCTGGCAGGTGTGTCAGTACCTACCTGGGGTTTCCTGGGGAAAGAGAAAGGGAAATTGCCCCTGCAATACTTTTGTGGGAAGGCACCACTTCTGCTCTTGGGATACCAAAGATTGCTAACAGCTCTGCTCTCTCTGAGAGCACAGGTGTGCTGATGTTTGCTCCAGAATTTTCCATGGTTCCAGATTCTGCCCTAGGCCAGAAGAGAAAGTCTGGTCCCAATTTCCTGTGTCTGAAATCTATAGAGCTCAAAAAGTCCTGCCTGCCTGCCAGGTCCACTCAGGGGAGGAGGACTCCTGTCAGACAGGAACTGGGATTGTCGAGCCTCGGGAACCCCTTCAGGGCGCCGCATTCCTGGCATTCCCCTAAATACATGTGCAGTGTTTGAAAATGCGAAATCTAACACTCATACAGAAATGTGTGCGAATCATAAATGTCAGTATAATAAACGATTATGAAATGAATTCTTATGTAAGTATTACCAAAGTCAATACAATGCAATATGGCCAGCACCCCAGAAGGCCTCTTTGTCTTCCTTCTTTAACGCAATACCCTCTCGGCCCCTCTAGAGGTAAATCACTATCCTGATTTCTATGGTATCAATTTTCTTGCCTTTCTAAAAATAGTCTTACACTTAGGTATGTATCCACACAAAAAAAATTTAATTTAGTTTGGCCTTTCTTTCTCTTTCCCCCTGTATGTACATGTGTATATGTATATGTATATGTATATGTATACACACATACATGCAGGGTGGGGCAAGAATACATTTACAGGTTTTTGTATAGAAACTAATATAATAATTAATCAAAAATAATACAAGAATAAGTGTGTTTCACATACTTCCAACTATAAACTTACTTTTGCTGCACCCTGTATGTGTGTGTGTGTATCTATATACACATTTCTATATATTCTACATATGTATCCAATATGTATATTGGTTCTATTGCTTCCAAGGTTGTGATATGTATATTCCAATATGTATATTGGATACATATATCCTATTGGTTCTATTTCTCGGAAGAACCCTTCTCTCTGAGCAGTCATGGAGAGAGAAAGCTTGTTTCTTCCTGTTCTTCTAAGGGTAAATACCCTATTGAATTAGGGCCCCATCCTATGACCTTGTTTAATCTTCATTACCCCCCTAAACGCCCTATCTCCAAATATAGTCACACTGAGCATAGGCCTTCAACATAAGAATTATGTAAATTTTGGAGAGGACCTGATTCAGTCGAAACAGTGCTGCTGTAAACATTCTCAATATGTGCTTGGATTTACATGTGCACAACTTTCTCTGGAACATATAGTTAAGAGTAGAATCAATGGCTAATAAGGTTGCATGTCATTGACTTTAGTAAATGATGCTAACCTGTTTCCCTAAGTGGTGGTGTCAATTTACAACAATCAGCAATTTATCAGAGTTTCTACTACTCCATGTCCTTTTCAACGTGTTAAATTGTCATTTTTTAAAGCATTTACTGATCTGGTTGATATGTAATATTATCTCATTCTAGTTCTAATTTACATTTTCCTGATTTGAGGTTAAGCAGTGCTTTTCACATAAGAAAAAAAGACATAAACCTAGGAAGTAATTTAATGCTAAGAGAACGGAAGTGCCATAATTGTGCTAAAGGTTTCATAGAATGGTAATCCTTATCACAACCTTGGAAGTAACTTCTATGATCACTCCATGTTACAGATAAGTACGTTGAAGATTAGTGAAGTCATACGGGTAGACAGTGCAGAGCTGAGGTTTAAAGCCAGGCTTGAACTTTTCCTCAGCACTGAGTCCCTATGCTTTAAGAAGCTAACTAGAGCAGCCAGGTGGACGATTTTCTAGAGACAGGAATTACTAAAAATGAGAGAGCAGGCATGGGGCAGTAGCAGTCGGTGAAACATTTTAGAGGAAGTCATATAAGTATAGCTTTTAAAAGCTCATTAGCTTCATTTTTTTTTGCATATATCTGTCCAATTTTCCCAACACCACTTATTGAGTAGACTATCTTACCCCATTGTATGTTCTTGTCTCCTTTGTCAAATATTAATTAGCCATAGAGACATGGGTTTATTTCTGGGTTCTCTATTCTGTTCCATTGTTCTATGTCTGTTTTAATGCCAGTACCATGCTGTTTTAATTACTACAGCCTTGTAGTATAATTTACATAAGCTAGCATGATTCCTCCAACTTTGTTCCTCTTCCTCAAGATTGCTGAAGCTATTTGGGGTCTCTTTGGTTTCATATTAATTTTTGGAATATTTGTTCTAGTTCTGTGAAATATGTCATCATATTTTCATAGGAATTCCATTCAATCTATAGATTACTTTGGGTAGTATGAACATTTAAATGATGTTAATTCTTTCTATCCATGAACACAGTATATGCTTCCACTTATTTTTATCTTCTTCAACTTATTTTTTTAGTGTTTCATAATTTTCTAAGTATAGGTCTTTTACAACCTTGGTTAAATTTATTACAAGGTCTTTTATTTTTTGATACAATTGTAAATGAGATTGTTTTCTTAGTTTCCCCTTTCCAATGGTTCATTATTGGTGTCTGATTCCTGGATATTTATTTTGTACCCTGTTACTTTACTGAATTCATTTATCAATTCTTATAGTTTTTTGGTGAAGTCTTCAGGGTTCTCTATATACAGTATCATGTCACTGCAAATTATCACCATTTTACTTATTCCTTTCCAATTTGGATGTCTTTTATTTCTTCTTTTTGTCTGATTGCTGTAGCTAGTTCTTCTAGTACCATGTTGACTAACAGGGGTAAAAGAGGATATCCTTGTTTTGTTTCTGATCCTAAGGGAAATGTTTTTAGTTTTTGCCTATTGAACATGATGATGGCTATGGGTTTACCAGAGAAATAAGGGGTAGAGGGAGGTAGAAGAGGATAACGGGGGATAAATGGTGATGGATGGAGACTTTATTTAGGGTGGTAAACACACAATACTATATGCAAATGATGTGTTGTAGAATTCTACACCTGAGACCTAGATAATTTTCTTAACCAATGCCACCCAAGTAACTTCAATAAAATATAAATAAATAAATAAAATAGAAATAAAAGCTTGTTAGTTAAGGCCTTAGGGGGGGAAAGCAAAATATCAGATAATTTGAGATTTAGTCTTAGCAATGCCATGAAGTTTTGTGTACTTGTGACACCAAAATAACAGTTTTTAGATTTTAAAACTCAGTTATTTTTAAAATGACCTTAAACTTTTTCTGCTATATAGGAATATAAAAACTTTAACTGTCAAAATGTTGGAAAATTAAAAAATCCACAAAGAGGAAAATTAAAATGACTCTTAATCTCCCTACCTAGAGTTAACCATTATTAATATTTTATGTTCTCTTTCCAGCATTTTGGGGCCCATGAACATGCATTATTTTTAGACAAAGTTGAGATCAGACTGCATATGCCGTTTTGTGATCTTTTTGCCCTAAACAAAATATTGAGAATAAATTCTCATGTCATCAAAAAATCTTCTGCACAGGGTTTTTAAATAAGTATCCATTTTTGTTGTTTCATAATCCTTTTATAACACTTCAAAAAACTAACTCTATAATGAAAACATCTTCATAGATAAATCTCTGCCAATTTTCTAGTTATTCCTTTTAATAATATTTCTAAAATTATTGCATGACTGTGGATCATAGTCCACAAACTCAGGTTTGCAAAAATATATATATCATACCCATGTAGTTTCTTTCGATAAATTGAAATTTGATCTCAAGGCTCCTTCTCTTTGATCAGCAGGAAATCAGGTTTGCCCTTAGGTTTTTACAAGAATTTGAGAAGCTTATGTGGTGCCTGGAATGCAAGAGAATAACACATCCACTCCATACCACTGTGTGCACAGTAGACACAGCACTGGCCAAACCCCTATTGTTCCTTGAAGCTGTATAAACTCTCTATGGCTATACCACCCGTGAGCCAGGAAGCCTTTACCAGGCCTGGGAGCTTCAGTGCTCAGCATCCAGTCTCTCCAGGGACACCACACAGCTGCTCCTCTCTGAGCATCTCTTACTACTCTGGGTGCTGCCTGGGAGAGGGGAAAGTCCCTGCTGCCTCCCTCTGCAGTTTGGGAGAGAAAAGCCTGTGCTTTTCCCTCTCATGGTCTTCAAAGGCACTATCTTCCCTCACTCTCCCCAGGATACTTAACACAGGCTCTTCAGTGATTTAGGCTTTTATATGAGACAGGACATGATCCTGACTGTAAGAAGCTCTGGCTCTCCACCACGCAGCAAATTCCCCTTAGAGCGCGATACCACCAAGTTTTTGCTACCTGATCCTCATCTTTACACATTCCTAATAACTTCCCTTGCCATGTCAAGGTGATTTTCTCTCCAGTGGAATAGAGAGAACGTAAATAATAGTAACACAAGGTGAAATGTGAAAGGTAGCATGTGAAAGGCACACATGGAGTTCTAATGAAATTTTTTTTAAAAACAGCAACAAATTCAGGACCCCTCCTCATAGAAGAGGAAGCTTGAAATTGGGTAAAAATTGGACACTGCAAGCACAAAGGACATTGTGAATGAAGGTATAGAGGTGGGAAACCAAGTGTTTACAGTCTTGCAAACAGTGGTACATGGAGCAGCCCCATCAGCATCTCCTAGAGCTTGTTAGAAGCACAGAACCTCAGGACTCACTCCAGACTGACTGAATCAGAGCCTGCATTTTAACAAAAACCTCAGCAATGACTAAGGTTTGAGAAACAATGCTGTTACCTGGGAACTTGTTAGAAATGCAAATTCTGGGGAATCAGAAGTTCTGGAGGTTGGGTCCTGTGAGGTGTTTTTATAAGATTAAGAAGGTGATTCTGGTGCATGTGCAAGTTTGAGAACCACAGCTCCACAGCAGAGATTGAAAACTAAACTAAGAAATATTTTATGTTTTGCAGGCAATAAATAAGGTGTCTGCCACATGCCTCAACTTTGCTGCTGTAACAAGAAAGCACCAACAGGCAATGTGCAATTGAATGAGCGTGGCTGGGCTCCGGTGAAGTTTTATTTATAAAATTGGTGCTGGATTTGGCCTGTGGGCCATATTTGCCAACACCTGCCCTAAAACACAGATTTTCAAACATGACTGTATATTAGAGTCACATGGAGAGGGAGGGTGTCATAAATCTTGATATCCAGAAGGTTTTCTGCACCAACTAAAGAAGCATCTCTGTGGTTCAGGTAAAGAATCAATATTTTAAAAAGCCTTCAACTGATTTGAATGTATATCTGGGAAAGAGAACCAGATGCTGTAGGATAGAATAGAAAGCCCCAAAAAGAGGGTGTGAGAGGATCAAGGGAGATTAAGAAGGCTGGCCAGAAGGCTGAATGTGGAAGCCTTTTAAATCGGGATATTCACCAAATGCCACAATCATGTGGACATTTGAATATCCATATAGGTCAGGGTGCACATTTTCATTTTTTTCTTAACCACATGCTACTGCATTTAAACCACAATATTAAAAATGAGAAACGTCAGAACAAGGGATGGGCCAAATGGCTTTTAATTCCCCAACAGCAAAACCCTGTTAATACCTTGCCCTGTGTCAGCAAAACAATTGTGGTTCAAGTGAATATAAAAGACTTCCATTCAATCTTCTCCCTCCTCCCTAAGGCAAAGGCTTTCTTATCGAGGAGAAACAGTATTCCTCAGACTGTCAGACCGCATCAGGGGAGTTGAACAAGAATTACAAAGCCAGGCTAATTGAAGGCATCAGCTGGGAGGGTCAAACTCTTCTGCTGGAGCTCTTTCTCTGGCCCCTTCTCTGACCAGAGTCTCCCGACGGATGCTGCTGTATAAATGCCGGGAGACGAGGCCAACATATTTGCAGGAGAATGAATTACATGTCTCTGGTAGCAGAAACTGTCATTGGCTAACTCAAGTGAAAAAAATAAAAAATAAAAGGTAGCTGCAAAGACCTGCAGTGGGCCGTAGATTAAAAGGAAAAGCTGAAGAACGAAGGACACAACCATGGCAGGTCAGGGCCCTCGTACAGGAGCTGTACACAGGCTCCTTGTGGTGCCAAGCTTTGTCTAGTTTCTGCCCTCGAGTCACCCCGTCCAAGGTGACAATTCCAGACAGAGAACACTTGATTGGTCAAGCATGGGTCGTGGGATCTTAATAAATAGCACCACCTTGAATGACGGTTCCCAAAGTCCTACAAGGATTCCATTCCCACAAGAATAAGGTACACCAACTCTTCCCTTCCTGAAAGGAGGCTGTCCATTGAGCCATAGGCATTTGGGGACAGGCCTTACAGACCCAGGTGCTGGTGTTACAAGCAAGAAATTTGAGGGAGATCATATACAGGGTCCAGCAGAAGTAATGCCTGCTGGAGTGTAGTTGCTAGGGTAATAATATGGGTGTAATAATTTATAGTTTTAATTTGAGCATTTCACCTCAAATGTCATATGGTGTACTTGAGTCTGATATTGTTATGTTATAGAATCACATCCTTATGATTTTGTAACAAAAGATTTTTTATACAGGGCCCGACGTTATTTTTGCCAGACCCTGTATGTTTCCCAAGCCTATTCCTATTCATGTTTAATGTTATTCGTGAAAAGTATACAATTAGGTCAGACTCTAAGCTAGACTCTTCTAGATCGTTCTGCCTGTGGTTGTGAGAGTGTTTTTAATTTCCCCAAAGACTCTATGCATGCGTGATGGTTGATCTTTTAAAAATGAAAAACAAGGGTCTCTCACATTTGCCCAGTGATTCTATTAAAAGCACCAATTGCTAGGCCCCATTCTCCAGAGATTCTGATTCAGTAGGTCTGGGTTAAGACCCAGGTCACTGCTTTCTTAAATAAGTGCCTGTATACGGGTGGTCTGTACACTGTACTTTGAAAAGCAATGTGGTCCCACGTGCAAATGTTTGCAGAGGTCACAGGGTGGGAGGGTGGTATGAGGAGAGCTGGGTGGGTATTCGGCATTGAGAAGAGGAGGGGAGGTTAAGTTGGAAATTGTGTATCCTATGTGTAGGCCAAATAAAACCTATCTGCAGGAGAAATTTTGCTCTTGTAGAGTCTATAAGTTGTAAGTCCTGTTAGTGCTTTTATGTCAATTTTACTACTCAATGAACTTCTAAGAGAGGAGAAACAACTATTCTTCCCGCCCTCACAAATAAAAACTGAGGAGAGAGAAGCAGAGTAACCCACCTGAGGCCAAAGGCAATGTGCTGAATTTGAACACAAGTCTTCTAATTTCTAAATGCAGATACTTTAAAACACGCCCAAGCAATGCGCCCTCCTGCCTGTATTTTCTCTGTGATGCGGGTTGCATAAACAACGTTCCTTTCAGATGGGAATATGTCTGTTCAGTCATAAACAGGGCAGGAAAAGAAGCCTCGATTAAAATATGTAAAAAGCACATAAAACAGATGGAATCTTTAAGATTTCAGATCCTGACACAAAGCTTGGCACATTATTATATGAAATCACTACATGCCCCTTTCCGTTTGACTCAGTTTTTACAGTTTTCTCTATATTTTTTCTAATAACCTTAATATATATTATTCTCACATCACAGTTGGATGATTTTGAAACACATATATGTTTGGCACAGATTCATGATTCCTTCGTAGAATAAAAGACAGAGTCCCCACAAGAGTTGGGAAGTTAATTATTTGTCTTACTCAAAGACAGAATGTTGCTATGACACAGATTAAAACCACACTTTTCAAATAAGGCGGCCATTTCATGTCAAGCTTTGAAAGTGTCGGGCTGAATCCGTCTCCCGGTAATTGGAAATTCTGGACATATTTGACTCGGTACTTCAAACCCTTGCGGTGTTCCTACACGACGTTCGAGTTGGAGAATAGAACCAGGACTAGGTTAGAGGTTAACTGTGTCACATCAGCTTTTCATTGAACAAAGCTCGGTTCGGGGAACAGGCTTTGACTTACCCTACCTTAAAGTCTTTGTCATAATGAACCAAATTATACAAGGGTTTGCAGTGCCTGGAAGACCTTCTGTGGTTATTAGAACTAATCAAAGGAGCAGAGAGAAATAACAGTCCCTTTTGCTGGTAAGAGGACATACTTACGGGTTTAATTAGGTAAAGTTAGGATTAAATATTTACAAAAATACATTAAAGGAAAATCTGAAATTTTATAACAAATGAGAGAAAAAAGTTACTATCTCTAACATGTAAAGAGTGCTTAAAAATCAATAAAAAATAAAACCACTAACTGCAAAGATAATAAAAGGATAGTGACAATTCACAAAAGAAGAAATCAAATGGCCAATATACACATAAAAGTCTTACTTTTACTAGAAATACAATAAATGTAAGTAAAATTTGGTCCAATAATTTTGGAAAATAATTTTATATATTACATGAAAATTTTAAACTTTTCTTCATCTGTCAGAATGTTTTATAAATAAAGTACTAGAAATACAGGTCAATATTAAGTTATAATAATGCTTATGGTAGTATTTTTTAATAATTAGGAGAAACTTAGATATTCAATAGAAGATTAATTAAATAATCCAAGGTGTATTGATATGATGAAATATTATGTATCTATTTTAATAATCATAGTTTCAAAAAATATTGAAATTTTTGGCAAAATTGTCATCATTTAAAAAGGAGAGCTACAAAACTGGTATGTAGTATATCTTAATTTTCTTTGCAATATATATTCTGTATTAGTCCACTTGGGCTGTAATAACAAAATTCTACAGGCCTGAATAACAGAAATTTATTTTCTCACAGTTCTGGAGGCTGGAGTTTAAGACTAAAGTGCGGCAGAATTGGTCTCTGCTGAAGATATATCTTCCTGGCGTGCAGAAGGCCACCTCCTTGCTTGTGTCCTCACATGGTACCACGCTCTTGGTGTCCCCTCCTCTTCTTACAAGGATGCCACTCCTGTTGGATTAAGGCCTCACCTTTATGATCTCACTTAACATTAATTACCCCCTTCATTACCCCCTGTAAGGCCTCTCTCCAGATACAGTCACATTGGAGATTAGGGATTCAGCATATAAACTTTGGAAGGAGAAGAGCACAGTTCAGTCCATAACATGCTGTATACACATAAAGGAAGTCACCAAACAGCTGAGGAGATACACGGGATGACGTTGCAAACAAAGGAGCTTCTGTCCTCATGGAGTTTGGGGCCCAGCGTGGGACACTTGGAAACATTCCGCTTCATCAGCCTGGAAGCTCTTCGAACCACCCCCTTTTTGGGAGTGTATGGAGGCTTTATTACATAAGCATGTTTGATTAAGTCACTGGCCATTGGTGATTGATTCAACCTCCAGCCCCATTTCCCTCCATGAATCCTGGTAGTAAAATTTTCAACCCTCTATTTGTGATTGGTTACCCTGGTAACCAGCCCCCAACCTTAGGTGGGGTCCCAAAGCCACCTCATTACCATAATAAGAAACAACTTTGTCCTCTCAACACTTAAGACATTTCAAGGGTTTTAGGAGCCCTGGTGCCGGAAACCAAATATATATTTCTTATTATAAATCACATTACAGAGGTGGGCAAAAGCAGGCTTACAGTCATGAGTACCTAAACACAGTTTATTCTTATAGTTATTTATCATTGTTTTCCCATATGAACAATTGTAAACCTACTTTTGCCCACTCCTGTATCTCAGAAACCTACTCTGAGAAATGTAAATATCCTGTTTCTTAGCAAACTTTGACCTGTTATTTTTAGCTGGTACATTGATGATTCTTACCTGAATCAATTATTCCTATGCTGGTTGTCAGTTGGTGATTTCACACTTTCATCATTAAACATTGATTAGTTGGCATTCTATTGTAAGAAAGAGTTTTTATTTCTCTTTAATTTATGTATATGTTCATTTGGATCAGTGTTGATTCATTCATTCTTATTTTATTCAGTAACATTTAATTAGTTCTAACCTGTTATCTTTCCTTTGATGTTCACATGGTCCCTGTTGCTCTTCCTTTTCAAATTTTTGCTTCTCCTGAGGCTCCACTCCCCTCTGTTTATTAACCTATTCTCCTGTCACAAGTCCCTCTTTCTCATCCACCACCTTCTCAGTTTTCTGTACCTACCCTCCCATCCCCACTTCTCTTTGTCTTGGTACCGAGACTATTTTTCTCCCTTATTCATTGGATGGTATGAAAAGCATAAAGTTTGTTTTTATCACAGCTTCCCCCCATTTCCTTGGATGTACCCCAAACTGCAACTGCCACTAAGGAAATCTGGTAATCTCTGAAGGTGGTACTTCTCTTGATCTAATCATAAAGATGCCAACTGCAGGTAATGTCTCAGTATTTCCAAGGGTTTGTAACTTAGCTATAAAAATTCACTTTAGGCCACAACTTGACATATAATCTCTCAGCCCTGGAGTGAATTTCTTCGACCATTTTCTCTGCAATTCAAAAGTATTTAATTTAATGTAGCTTTCATTCTCTAATAAAATATATTCATGAGTTATTACTACATCGATACAGATCATGTCCACTGCTAAAGTAATTACTGAGGGTAAATATGAAAAAGATACAATTTCACTGGTTCAAGAGTTATAGAGTGAAAAAAGTATCGATCTACTATGATGCTTTCTCTTCTATTCCTTCTTCCACCCATAAACTCCCAAATCTATGAGTCATAAAAAAAACTAATGCTAAAAAAGATACTGTGCTTCTCTGGGGGTGGCTTGTATCCAGTTTTTGTTCCATTATCTGGCTTTAAGTTAATGAAATACCAAATGATTGCCCAGCTATTCTGTATTTTGAGGTAAGTCACTGGAATTTATAGAAGGAAAATACTTAGAAATTTTACTTGGAGGAGACTGGGCAGCTAACTGTGCAGCTATGGACAAACTGCAGGAGGAGAAATATGCTGTGTGAGAGAAAGGGTTGAATTTAAAAGCAGGAGCCTAGGACTCTAGGCCTGGTTTAGTCACCAACAGTCTGAGTGAGTCACTTCAGTTCCTTTCTGATCCATTCTTCTCACCTGTGAAAATAAGTCATTTGGGACACAATGACCCCTAAGGTCCCTTCTAACTCTGACATGACCCTCAGATCCTTGAAAATGATTGTTCTCCCATTCAGTGTCAGCATGGCAAAGCAAGTCTAACCTCAGCTTGGGAATGGTGAGAAAGTGAAGGATTGAAATCATTTCTGTCATAACTGTTAATTTAGTCAATGCAGGGGGAAAAAAGAGAATATTCGGGCAATTTCTGTGGGAAAAGTTGTTTACTGATTTGCCTGCTTACTTGTTTAAACTCATTCAATCCATTTGATCAAAGTGATCTCCTGGGGATACCCAGTGTCAAAGGGCAGCCAGAGGTAGAACCATCTTTACAATTGACTGTGCATACTTTTCTCTCTTCTTGGTCCTTTATTATCACATGTATGGGAGGAAGGATGCTTTTCCTGGATAGAAGGAAAGTATTGAAGAATCTTTTGTACAAAATCATCCATTGAACCTAGTGCCTTAGACTTAATGGGCACTAGAATGGTATCTATTGAGTTGAGTTGCATTGAATCTCAATAGTAGCCCAACTAGCTCTTTGATAGTTTCCTTGCGTCTCCTTCACTGGCTTCTCTTTGTTTTTTCACTTCTTTGAAGCGAGTGTTGAGCGCAACTCCTGGCACATAACAAGGACTCCATAAATACTGCTGTTGTCTCCGATTCTATTACATTTTCATTTGCCTCTACAGTCTCTTGACATTCCTGCTCTAACTTCCTTAGAGCATGTACATTATATCAGTCTGTCCTATCGTATTGTTAGGTACTCAGGTGCTGATCTTACCTGAAATACTATTAGCTCCTGGAAAGCAGTGTGCATGGCTCAGCCCTCTGTGATCTGTCCTCCTATGGGCAGAGAAAAAGGCAAAAGTCTCCTCTTGTCTGCATGTTAATGATTAGAATTAGTCATATGGCCCTGCCGTGGAGAGAGAGGGTAAGGACTAGTCTTCCTAGGTACCCAAGAAGGAAATAAAACTGTGTGGACAATGCACAGAGTTGTCTTTGTCCCACAAAGTGTGGTGATGGGAGAGAGGGGTTAAAAAAATAAAAGATAAAATAGAGACAATATAAATTCCATTCCTCAAAGATGTCTGTGGAATCCTTATGAGGCAGGGTAGTAAGAAGCTCGACAAATTCCTTGGCAAGTGGGATGGGGAAACTGAGACAGAGAGCTGAACAAACTGGCCGAGCAATTCACAGCCTGATGATAAATAGCAAGGTCCTGTATTCCTCCACCAAGGACGCTTAGGAGCAAATGGTTTGCACATTCCATGTGAGGCAGGTCTACCATGTGAGGTAGACCTGCCTTGGTCATGACCCATCTCCAGTAACATTCTTTGAAGGTGAAACTGACCAGGGAATGACTGACGCCTCCATGCACTCATTTCAGTGAATCAGAAGGGCAATGACTATAGGAGGGCATACCTGGAAAGCTGATGAGTGTTGTATTGAGATCCTCCTCTCAGAACTGCCCTAAAATTCCCACCTTTAGAAAACAGATAAAAACCCTCAAGATAAAGCAAGGCAGTGCATTCCTTAGAGCATGCCAG